>NC_045959.1:26104174-26427583 GCF_010909765.2 Amblyraja radiata | reverse complement strand
ATTGTGTCTCAATCATATATTAACGCACTCAAAGTCTTGCAATGACTCCTACAGAGCCACAATTACCCTGTTTACGTTATGGGTTGAATTGCAATCTTTATCAAACTTTTCTTTTTGTGTCTCTGCAAAATGTGATGGCAAATTGAAACCAAAGATGCAATTGGGTTATTCTGTTTACTTAATTGAAAATGTACTTGCAGCCATGTGAAATGTAGTATTTTCTGTTTCTCGCCTGTTTCATGCCACTCTTGAAATTCGATTGGATATTTCTGCATTGAGTTGCATTTTGTGCTCAATGTGGTTTCGGTCACATGTTGATCAAATTATGTCATTCTGTATGAAGCACTCCTTTTGCAGGGAAAATTAATTAGCTGTTAGTCACCGTGGACTGTGTAATGTTGCACCAGAGAGGTCAATTAGTTCTGGGTAATGCGGCACCAGAGAGGAACCCCTCCGAGCAGCATTCAGACTCGCTTTCAACAGGTCTGCTGAATATTTCCAGCAGGGATTTTATTTTAGATTTCCAGCAGTTTTTATTTAAGTTTTGTATTTATCAGTTCTCTTTCAAACAGCTCTTAACAGTACCAATCCTACCCACCAATATCCCCAACCGACTCTCGTCAGGATCATCTTGATCCTCCCAGGTCCAATTAGATGGATCAGGCCGTGACTCCCACACCCACTGACTTCCTGTCTCTGGAATTCTCTACCCCAAGAGGGTTGTGGAGGCTGGATCATTGAAGTTATTTAAAGAAAGTTTAAAATGATGAGAGGGATAGACAGAGTTGACGTGGATAAGCTTTTCCCACTGAGAGTAGGGAAGATTCAAACAAAGGGACATGACTTGAGAATTAAGGGACAGAAGTTTAGGGGTAACATGAGGGGGAACTTCTTTACTCAGAGAGTGGTGGCTGTGTGGAATGAGCTTCCAGGGAAGGTGGTGGAGGCAGGTTCGTTTTTATCATTTAAAAATAAATTGGATAGTTATATGGACGGGAAAGGAATGGAGGGTTATGGTCTGAGCGCAGGTATATGGGACTAGGGGAGAATACGTGTTCGGCACGGACTAGAAGGGTCGAGATGGCCTGTTTCCGTGCTGTAATTGTTATATGGTTATATATATTTTTGAAACACTGGGAATCAAAAGCAATAGGGAACTGGCATAGAAGAGATGAGGCATGGGGAAGATCACCAATGATCATATTGAATGTTGGGCACGCTTGAGGAGCCAGGTGGCTTCTTCCGCTCCTATATTTCTTCTTTGAATTCAAATACTCCACTTTGTGTAGCCATGGGAATGATGCGCATCCTTGAACATCTTCCTTTGTCTGATTGATAAATTCTTCCCACAACAAAGCTTGGGATAGTCTTTTCTTAAGCATGCAAGCAATATAGAAACATCGAAAATAGGTGCAGGAGTAGGCCATTCGGCCCTTCGAGCCTGCACCGCCATTCAATATGATCATGGCTGATCATCCAACTCAGTATCCTGTACCTGCCTTCTCTCCATACCCCCTGATCCCTTTAGCCACAAGGGTCACATCTAACTCCCTCTTAAATATAGCCAATGAACTGGCCTCAACTACCTTCTGTGGCAGAGAATTCCAGAGATTCACCACTCTCTGTGTGAAAAATGTTTTCCTCATCTCGGTCATAAAAGATTTCCCCCTTATCCTTAAACTGTGACCCCTTGGTCTGGACTTCCCCAACATCGGGAACAAATTTCCTGCATCTAGCCTGTCCAACCCCTTAAGAATTTTGTAAGTTTCTATAAGATCCCCCCTCAATCTTCTAAATTCTAGCGAGTACAAACCAAGTCTATCCAGTCTTTCTTCATATGAAAGTCCTGACATCCCAGGAATCAGTCTGGTGAACCTGCTCTGTACTCCCTCTATGGCAAGAATGTCCTTCCTCAGATTTGGAGACCAAAACTGTACGCAACATAGTCAGCCCAGTGTGGTTGACTGAGATTAACTATGACCTCATTGCTGGGAATATTGCACTGGGTGAGGGTGCTGATGTAATTCACGTATTTTCTGTCAATTTGAAGGACTTTGTGAAGCCGTTATTCTTAGTATCTTTCCAGCGTTTTGAGATGCTTGTGAGCAGTCCGGGGTCTCATGAGCATATCGGAACGGGATTACTGCTGATTAGTAGATCTATAAAATTTATAGCATAAGATTTATGCCAGGCCTGAGATCATGATTTGCAAATACCCTTCACCATGAGATGGTGTCGATAAATGGAAATTGGTCCACATTTCCAGGATCTTATTAGATGGCAGTATGGTACAACAGGAGCAGGTTGGTAGAGGTATTAAAGAGAAGGTACTAACATGGATAGATTAGCTGAATGGCAGAAGACAAAGGGAATAAAGGGGGCTTTTTCTGGTTGGCTGCCAATGACTAGCGGTTACCCGCAAGGGTCGGTGTTAGGGACACAACTCTTCATTTTGTATATGAATGATTTGGATGAGGGAATTGAAGGCTTTGTGGCAAAGTTCACAGACGATACGAAGATATGTGAAGGGGCAGATAGTGTAGAGGAAGCAGGAGGTCTGCAAAAGAACTTGGACAAGTTGGGGGAGTGGGCAAAGAAGTGACAGATGGAATACAGCGTAGCAAGGTGTGCAGTCATCCACTTTGGAATAAAGATGGAGACAATTTTCTATATGAGGAGAGGATTCAAAAATTGGAAGTACAAAGGAACTTGGGAGTGCTGGTGCAGTAATCCCAAGAGGTTAATTTGCAAGTTTAATCGGTAGTAAGGAAGACAAATGTAATGTTAATATTTGTTTCGGGAGGATGAGAATATTAAAAAACAGGGATATAGTGCTGAGGCTTTCTTTATGGTCAGACTGCAATATTGTCAGAATGGAGTATTGTGAGCAGTTTTGGGCCCCAAATCTGAGTAGGCTGGCATTGGAGATGGTCCAGAGCAGGTTTACACGAATGATCCCGGGGATGATTGCGTTCACGTATGATGAGCGTTTGAAGGCACTGCGACTGTACTCGCTGGAGTTTAGAAGGATGAGGGAGGACCGAATAGTGGAAGGGCTGGATAGAATGGATATGGAGAGGTTTCCACTCGTGGAAATGTCAAGGCCCAGAGGGCTCAGCTCAAAATAATAGGATGTACCTTTAGATAGATGAGGGGGAATTTCTTTAGTCAGAGTGTGGTGAATCTGTGGAATTCATTGCTACAGACAGCAGTGAAGGCCAAGTCATTAGGTATTTTAAAACAGCGAATGACAAATTCTTGATTCGTAAGGGTGTCAAAAGTTATGGCAAGAAAGCAAGAGAATGTGGTTGAGAAGGAAAGATATATTAGCCATGTTTGAATGGCAGTCTCGATGGGCCAAATGGCCTAATTCTACTCCTATGACTTATGAATTCATGACCTCTGCTTTACGAAAATTGAGTGTAAAGCCCGTTCTCTCATACAGTATGCTTCAGTGATGGCATTGGCAATGGCTTGGCATTTAGCCTCTAAAGATGCACAAATGCGAGCTGCAAATCATATGGCAACTCCACCATAGAGGTTGGGGTAACCTTGGTTCTGCTGACAGGAATCCTCGAATGTAATGCATTGCGCATGCAATTCTGATTTAATCTCTTTTATGAAGGTAAATAATTTCTTGGATCAGAACGTTTCAAATATGTTACAGTGAAACTAAGGCTGTTGGTTGGAGACTGGGACCCATGTTGTTAGTTGTGTAGCTGGAGTTGGCGACTGAGAAAGTGGTCGAGTATGTGGCCAAAACCTGAAGTCAAGACCTTTGTGGTATGTGGTTGGATCCAAAGATCAGGTAGAAGGCCTGATAAACGTTTGAATACGGATAGGGTAAGAATTGAGTAGTAAGACAGGAGGTAGGCGGTGACAAGAGTGTCCAAGACGACATGTCCATGAGTCCACTCCTGCGCCTACCTGAATGTGAGCATTAATACCAATGCTGCAAATCCTCGCCTCCCACCCTCTTGAAACTATTATCACTGGATTGATCATGTAATGCTAGTTTTCCAGTCCTATTACAATTCTGGTCTTACCACAGCCATTAAGAAGCCACAACGAGGAATGTAGATGGTACCTTAAAATTCAATAGATTCAGATAGATTATAGTTTACTAGACCAAGTAGAACCTGTTGGGCCCCGTTGGGGGGGGGGGGGTCGGCCTGTGGCGTCACACACACACCAACCCACACATACACTAACCACCCCCCTTGATATTTATATTAATATTATTCATTGGCTCCTTTTACCCCATCCACGTCCTATCCACTGACGCATAGCCCCCAACTCGCAGGCGTGTCTAGTGAGAGGAGGGGGATGGAGAGGAGGGGGGCAGAGGAGGAAGGGGGGTGAGAGGAGAAGGGGGGGGTGAGAGGGGGGGTTGGAGAGAGGGGGAGAGAGGCCGATGGAGGGGGGAGCGAGGGGAGGGGGAGGGGGAGTGAGGAGGGAGGAGAGGAGGAGGAGAGGAAGAGGAGAGGAGGAGGAGGGGGGAGAGGGACCCGAGACGGACCCGAGAGCTCGAGTACAGGGCCCGACTTGTTCGTTCTTCACTCGCAGCACAGTCTTCAGCTATGATCTTTGGTCTTCAGTCGACGGGCCGACTTTTGAATAACGGGGGGAGGAGGGAGGGGTGGGGGAGTGATGTCACTCGCAGCGTGAGCAGGCGGCAGGCAGGCAGATCCATCGTGACATCATCAGAAAAACTGGCTTTTTGATTTCAAAATTTTATCGGATTTGTGAACATTTTCATTAATAACTCAAGAAATAAAGCACAACATTTTCAGATAAGGCGATTTTGGACTCCAAGGGGTAAATCTTCACCCGAATATGTAAAAACGTTACCGTTAGCAAAGCGCATTGTTTTTTCAAAAAGATGTGGCAACACATACAAACAAATAAACGCCCACATACAAGATCAGTTTTATGGTTATAATAAAGGATAAAGGATGCAGTTCCACTGGTGAAGATGTTCACAGCATCTGAGCCTGTGTTCGCCTTTTTGAAAGGGCATTCCAATTAGTGCTATTCCTCTTTCCTTTGGTTGTGCCATTTAAAAAAAATTCAGGCATAAATTCAATTCCCTTTTGATGTGATTGGTCTGTTGTCTGTGACAGTCATTTTGTTGTGGCCATTAAGTCTGTGAATAGTGAACAGCACCAGTAAGGGCACAGAAAGAGATATTAATTTTCTGAACACTATCCCTAACTGCTGATGCACAGATGAAAATGAGAGGGTGGTACTTCTCCCCTTGATGCAGGAGAGCTCCTTGTCCTGCAATAAAACTGGCCCAGTCTGAAGGTATCAGACTCCAGCAAAATGAATCAATTCAATCTGCTCATCTCAAATCAAAGGAGAAATATGTTTGCTGGTGACTGGAGCACACCAAAGATCAATGTGCTTCTGACTTTCTCATACATATATTGTGGGGACTTGCAAAGTTCCCCTCAAAAGGAATGCTGCACATTCTTATTTTTCTAATGGAGTGATGCCAATTTTAAGGTTAGATGTTAAATTGAGATCCTGGATGTTCTCTTGAATATCCCCAGGATTATGCAGAGTAAAATGATCTCTTCTGTGCCAGTTCGTATCCTTCAACCAGAAGATAAGGAACCAAGTGAATGGTCATTAATTTCACATAAAAATAACTTAATTGGCTGGAAAATACTTAAGGTCCTTTTTGTAAAGCAGCAAGTCTTCTCGGACGTGTTTGTAATATTTGGTAGTGACATTCCACACGTTATTTTCCCAATATTGGGTGACCCTCATAAACTTCTCTGCATACATACTTCACTGCACCATTAGCTCTATTTCATTTTTAAACAGTATGTATAACAGCATTAAAAATTCCAAAAACTAATGCTGGATGAGAATTGGAGAATGTCTGAAACTGTATACACTGAACATTTCAACAACTAAATCTTTCTTGAATCTGAGCTGAGAGGATTCCAGATATTCCCCAGCATTCACTAGGTGATCAAAACATTATAAGGAAACATGGCCCAAAGTATATAGCATAGTTTTTACCAACAGATCGTACAACAGACTGGACTATCAAACCTGCACACCACCAAGGAGTGTGTCATCCCTTCACTCTTGCTCAATAGCTTCTCCTCAATCCCAGTTGCTGTCCTCCACAGCTAGCTTTCGGTTATTCAGGTCAGGTTTTTCCATCTTGTTCCAAAGCTCACATGCTAATTATCTGACAAATCTAGGCAAAAGTGAAAAGTGTGGCTGGAACTGAGGTTTAAACCCAAAGTTGGTACACAAATCTGCCAAGTCATTTGAAGTTGTCAGAATAATGATATCCCTTACCATTAATCAACAATTCCATTGCCTGGATTGTGTGAAGAATGTCCCAGTGCTGCCCAAAGCCAAATCCCTGTATGGACACCACCCTTTTTAGAAAGGTAACTGAGGAAAGACTGGATAGAGGTCTCTGAATTATTAGAATGCTTTCAGAAGAGATAGACTTTATATCTGTTACAGTTGTATTTACTGCTGTGATGTGGGAATTATAGCTAATATGTCCACAAAAAGCAGTGGTAATGACAGGATAATTTGGTTTGGTCATGTTGGTTGAGGGATAAGTATTAACCTGCAGAATAAACACAAAATGGCAGAGCAGAATTAATGGTCTGTATGTCCAACACTCTGCTTATGCTAATTTTAGTATGATTTTAAAATATAGAGTATGAGTTTAGTTTTGTTTATTGTCACATGTACCGAGGTACAGTGAAAAGCTTTTATTGCGTGCAAACCAGTCAGCGGAAGGAAAGCTGACCCGATGTTAATCGATCCTCATAGTGTGTATGTACATGTTCACGGTGCATTTTGTCTCGGCACATACTTAGTGACAGTGCATTCAGTACTGTTCTCCTTTCAAGTGAGAATCAGGTCAATTCCCACTATTCTCCATGTGCCTGTGACCCAGAACTGAGAACATGAAAAGTGGAGGATTTTTTATTCATCTTTGAGAGGATCTGTAGTCACATTTAGAGATGACAGGTCTTTGATTTCCTCAGCATTCTCGTTCTGTTTCTAGAGCTATGAGTGTTCTGACATTTCAGTCAAATGTTTTGTTTTATTAATCCGACACTTTATGAAGATGACATATGACTGATGCAGCACTACAGTAAACCGCAGGGCTCGAAATTAGCGGTTGCCCGGATGCCAATGGCAACCTACAGCCCCGCCGGGCAACCTAAAATCCATGCAATTTTGCCCAGCTTGGCAAGCACCCGGGACACCTATTGTTTAATTCTGAGCGGGCCCTCTCTCTCTCTCTCTTTCTCTCTCTCCGTCTCCGCCCGCCACCCGTATCTGTGTCCAAGTCCCCGCTCTCCGCACGCTCCTTATCCGCCACAAGGCAGACCGCCTTACACATGCGCACTGCCACGGCCTGCACATCTTCCCCCACCACATGCGCACAACCACGACCAGTACCAAAGATCCTATAGCGAGGATCTTTGGCCAGCACATCATCGGCCATGGTTGTGCGCATGTGCCTCTCTGCACATGCGCACTGCCACTGCAACTGGTCGGCGTCAGCCACTTTCTCCCTCCCTTTGCATTGTGGGAGATATGGCCGCCATTGCTGTCCGCTCGCCGCGACGGCTGAAAACCAACGCAGAATCACTCGCTGGAGTAACTCTTGCTTCTTGGTTCCCTGGTCCTCCAAAAATATTCGAAATGGAATTTAAACAGGAGTGGACCCACCACCACCAAACTCTGAAAAATAACAGCCTATTGCGCTTTATCTGTTTATTTATTGTGTATATATATAGTCTATAGTATAGAGACACACTGAACTTTTATCTCCTGTTCTGTATTATGTATACATTCTGTTGTGCTGCAACAAGCAAGAATTTCATTGACCTATCTGGGACACATGACAATAAAACTCTCTTGACTCTTGACTTGGACTTAAGCAAAAAAAGGGTTCTTGGGGGGGGAAATAAAAGCTACCTTAAATTTAATTGTGTCTGGTTGGGTAACTATGGGAGGGTGAAGACTATTCCATGTTTTAATTGTGCGGGGGAACTCCATGGAGCAGCCAGCAACTCTGGATTGAAGAAATTGGGTGACGTTTCGGGTAGAGACCCTTCTTTAGATTTCCTCTGGTTTTAGTATTTTTAGTTTTATTTAAAGATACAACGTGGAAACAGGCCCTTCGGCCCACTGAGTCCACGCCGACCACCGATCACCCGTACACTAGTTCTATCCCACATATTAGTGACGTAAGTCAAGAGTGTTTTATTCTCTCACGTCCCAGTTAGAACAATGAAATCCTTACTTGCAGCAGCACAACAGAATATGTAAACATAGTACTCTGTAAACAATGATATAAACGAGAAAATAAAACGTATATATGAAAAATGAATATATAACCATACACACACACACACAATTTTCCTCCTGGGATTAATAAAGTTTTATCGTATAGTATCGTGTGTGTAGGAAGGAACTGCAGATACTGAAGATAGATACAAAATGCTGGAGTAACTCAACAGGTCAGACAGAATCTCTGGACAAAAGGAAAATATTACGTTTTGGGTTGGGTCTGAAAAAGGTTCCTGCACACCTTTGGAATGTGGAAGGAAACAAGAGCACACTGAGAAACCCCATGTGATCAAAGGGGAAAGGAGCAAACTCCATACAGACAGCACCCATATTCAGGATCAATTACGGGTGTCTGGCAACTTTAGGCAGCAACTTTATGGCCAATGTACTGCCCCATAGTCTTGAACTGAATTAAAACATACAGTAGCTGTAAAGGAGGACATAGCGTCACTTAGAGATTTAAGACTGAAAATGGATAGTTTCTTTTTTTTAGTAACCATAGTTATCAACGTATGATTTTTTGTGTTGGAAAATAAAATATAGTGGCACATCTGGTAGACTTGCTGCCTCACACGCCAGAGATTTGGGTTTGATCCTGTCCTCTGGCAATGTCTGTGTTGAATTTGCACATTCTCCCTGCAAGCATGTGGGTTTCCTCCCACATCCCAAAGACGCATTGGCTTTGTAGGTTAACTTGTCTCTGTAAAATTGCCCCAAATGTGTAGGGAGTGGGTGCGGAAAGTGGGATAACAGAACTTGTGTGAATGGGTAGACAGAAATGCTGGGGAAACACAGCGGGTGAGGCAGCATCTGTGGAGCGAAGGAAATAGGCAACATTTCGGGTCGATACTAACACAAGGAAATCAGTGTGGTGGAGCTATCCAGCCAACTACAAGCATTCAACCAGAAGAAAACGTCCCTGAAACAGATACAGCGAAGCAAGACGTGGAACAGCAAGCTGAATATGAGAAAGCAGCCATTATGCTGGCTCAAAATGAAAATATAGAACTAATTCAGGAGTCACTTTAATGGACAGGGAGAAGCTAAAGAGTGACAAGAAAATAATGTGGATAGTCAGAATTTTCAGCTCAAAGTAGGCCAAGTCCAAGGTATTCCAGACTCAGATATAGATGATGCCAAACATAGATCTACTGTAACAGACAATGGTTTGTGGACAGAATTATCACATGAGGACGTATACCTATTGGGTAGAAAGGGACCCCTCTCAAGTTCAGCATCATTGTGGACCATTTTCAAATTCCAAGCGAGTGTATAAAAAGCAGTCTAGGTTTTGCACAAAATCTTTTTTATTCAACAAAAGTCAATGGAGAAACATATAGCCGTGAGTGGCTTGTGTATTCTCCCTCAAAAGGCCGGATATATTGCTTTGTTTGTAAACTCTTTCCAAACATTGCATTTTCTGCTACATCTTTAGCTTCTGAAGGGTTTGATGATTGGCAAAACCTCTGTCTTATCCAAACTCATGAAAACTCAGAGGAGCACAGGAATGCCATGTTGACCTACTTAACAAGAGAGCGAGGGCAAACGTTAACTTCAATTTGGGGGTGGGGGATTTGGAAGGGCCTCACAAGTGGAATAGCCGAGGTCCTCTCTTCATCTAAATCCGGCACTGGTTTTGGGTCGAGATCCACCACTGGCTCACGCACCCAACCGCCACGAGGTTGAGACCCGCAGCAACGCTGGGAGATGCAACACCAACGTTCACTGCCTCCCTGGTCTCTCTGAGGCCTGGACCATCAAAGCTGCTGCCGATCCACACCACCACCCCAGCTGCTTCCAGACCAGTCCAACCGACCTTCACTACCAGACCGGGCTACCGATGACATCCACAACCCGCACTGCCTCCCCGGACATTTCCAGGCCAGACCTACCGACCTTCATGGCCAAGCCATGTTGCTGACGCCAGCCTGTACTGCCTTCCCAACTGCTTCCAGGCCAGACGTACTGCTGCCACCACACACAGCTTCCTCAGCCGTTTCCAGGGTGCACCTGTCACCTGCACTATTGACGCTTAACTGCACTCTGGCTGCCCATGGGTTGCGACCAATGATTCTGCTGACCTTTGCCTCTCCCCTAGCAGCCAGGCGAGGCCCTATGGTCCGTTATAATGATGGTTTGCAGTAATCACCAAACATTCATGGGCCTCTTTCAAGATATCAGTAATAAGAAAATATTTCACAATGGCAGGCAGTGACTAGTGGGGTACCGCAAGGCTCAGTGCTGGGACCCCAGCTATTTACAATATATATTAATGATCTGGATGAGGGAATTGAAGGCAATATCTCCAAGTTTGCGGATGACACTAAGCTGGGGGGCAGTGTTAGTTGTGAGGAGGATGCTAGGAGACTGCAAGGTGACTTGGATAGGCTGGGTGAGTGGGCAAATGTTTGGCAGATGCAGTATAATGTGGATAAATGTGAGGTTATCCATTTTGGTGGCAAAAACAGGAAAGCAGACTATTATCTAAATGGTGGCCGATTAGGAAAAGGGGAGATGCAGCGAGACCTGGGTGTCATGGTACACCAGTCATTGAAAGTGGGCATGCAGGAGCAGCAGGCAGTGAAGAAAGCGAATGGTATGTTAGCTTTCATAGCAAAAGGATTTGAGTATAGGAGCAGGGAGGTTCTACTGCAGTTGTACAGGGTCTTGGTGAGACCACACCTGGAGTATTGCGTACAGTTTTGGTCTCCAAATCTGAGGAAGGACATTATTGCCATAGAGGGAGTGCAGAGAAGGTTCACCAGACTGATTCCTGGGATGTCAGGACTGTCTTATGAAGAAAGACTGGATAGACTTGGTTTATACTCTCTAGAATTTAGGATATTGAGAGGGGATCTTATAGAAACTTACAAAATTCTTAAGGGGTTGGACAGGCTAGATGCAGGAAGATTGCTCCCGATGTTGGGGAAGTCCAGGGCAAGGGGTCACAGCTTAAGGATAAGGGGGAAATCCTTTAAAACCGAGATGAGAAGAACTTTTTTCACACAGAGAGTGGTGAATCTCTGGAACTCTCTGCCACAGAGGGTAGTCGAGGCCAGTTCATTGGCTATATTTAAGAGGGAGTTAGATGTGGCCCTTGTGGCTAAGGGGATCAGAGGGTATGGAGAGAAGACAGGTACGGGATACTGAGTTGGATGATCAGCCATGATCATATTGAATGGCGGTGCAGGCTCGAAGGGCCGAATGGCCTACTCCTGCACCTAATTTCTATGTTTCTATATATATAAGTTAATGTGTATTAGTAAATAGCAAATTATAACGTTAGGTTTGTGAGCCATAAAATGATTACAGCACGGAAAGAACCTTAACCTTGGAAATGCTTTCTTTTTTTCTTTCAGATAATTCAATCTCTCTCCACTACTGCAACCTTGCTTTAGTTTAGAAATACAGTGCGGAAACAGGCCCACCGCAAATTGGAGTAACAGCACCTCATATTTTGCTTGGGTAGTTTACACCCCAGCGGTATGAACATTGGCTTCTCCAATTTCAGGTAGTCCCTGCTTTCTCCCTCCTTCCCCTCCCATTCCCAGCTCTCCCACAGCCTACTGTCTCCGCCTCTTCCTTTCTTTTACCCGCCCCCCACCCCTCCCGACATCAGTCTGAAGAAGGGTCTCGACCCGAAACGTCGCCTATTTCCTTCGCTCCATAGATTCTGCCTCACCTGCTTAGTTTCTCCAGCATTTTTGTCTACCCGTTCACACCAGTTCTGTTAACCCACTTTCCTCACCCACTCCCTACACATTAGGGGCAATTTTACAGAAACAAGTTAACCTACAAAGCCAATGCGTCTTTGGGATGTGATAGGAAACCCACATGCTTGCAGGGAGAATGTGCAAATTCAACACTGACAGTGCCCGAGAACAGAATCGAACACAGATCTCTGGCGTGTGAGGCAGCAAGTCCACTAGCTGTGCCACTATATTTTATTTTCCAACACACAAAAAATTATACGTTAATAATTTTGGTTACTCAAAAAAAAGAAACTATCCATTTTCAGTCTTAAATCTCTGTGACGCTATGTCCCCCTTTACAGCTACTGTATGTTTTAATTCAGTTCAAGAGGGCAGTACATTGGCCATAAAGTTGCTGCTTAAAATTGCCAGAGACCCGGAATTGATCCTGAATATGGGTGCTGTCTGTATGGAGTTATGTTTTCTCATTTATAACATTGTTTACAGAGTACTATGTTTACAAATTCTGTTGTGCTGCTGCAAGTAAGGATTTCATTGTTCTAACTGGGACGTGAGAGAATAAAACAATCTTGACTCTTGACTTACGTCGCTAATGTGTGGGATAGAACTAGTGTACGGTGATCGGTGTTCAGCGTGGACTCGGTGGGCCTGTTTCCATGCTGTATCTTTAAATTAAACTAAAACCAGAGGAAATCTAAAGAAGGGCCTCTACCCGAAACATCACCCAATCTCTTCTATCCAGACATGCTGGCTGCTACATGGATTCCCCCGCACAATTAAAGCATGGAATAGTCTTCACCCTACCAAAGGTACCAACCAGACGCAACTAAATTTAAAGTAGCTCTTTTTTCCCCCAAGAACCCTTTTTTGCTTAAGTCCAAGTCAAGAGTCAAGAGAGTTTTATTGTCATGTGTCCCAGATAGGGCAATGAAATTCTTGCTTGATGCAGCACAACAGAATATGTAAACATAATACAGAACATGAGATAAAAGTTCAGTGTGTCTATATACCACAGACCATATATATACACAATAAATAAACAGATAAAATGCAATAGGCTGTTATTTTTTCAGAGTTTGGTTGTGGTGGGTCCACTCCAGTTTAAATTCCATTTGGAATATTTTTGGAGGACCAAGAAACCAAGAAGCAAGAGTTACTCCAGGGAGTTACTCCAGCTCCAGGGAGTAATTCTGCGTTTGTTTTCAGCGGTCGCGGTGAAGCGGCGACCGGACAGCAATGGCGGCAAGATCTCCCACAATGCAAAGGGAGGGAGAAAGTGGCCGACGCCGACCAGTTGCCGTGGCAGTGCACATGTGCAGGGCGGCACATGCGCACAACCACGGGCGATGATGTGCTGGCCGTGGTTGGGCGCATGTGCAGGGGGAGGATGTGCAGGCCGTGGCAGTGCGCATGTATAAGGTGACCGGCCATGCCGAGCGGAGAGCCAAGAGCCAGACACAAATGGCGGATGGAGATAGAGAGATAGAGAGGGGGCCCGCTCAGAATTAAACAAGAGGCGTCCCGGGTGCTTGCCAAGTCGGGCAAAATGGCATGGCTTTCAGGTTGCCCGGCAGGACTGTAGGTTGCCATTGGCACCCGGGCAACCGTTAATTTCAAGCCCTGTTGAGTCAATATAAATCTTTCAGCCAATTGCTAAAATACAAAGATTGTTTATCCCTTATTGTGTCAGTCTTTATAAATTGCATGTTTTATTTTTTTAAACCTTGCTCACTATAGAATTGGCCATATTTGACCTCTCAGTTCTACACCACTACAATTGCTCATAGCAAAACTGGTTTCCACGATAATTGCAGAATTACATAATTACCTTTACATTTTAGGATTTGTATGTATTTAGACACTAACAAGAACCGATAAAGATGTGTTTATTGGCAGAATCCCATTCGAAGGATGTCTGCCTGCTAAATAATTGCCATCTGCTCCTTTTAATGATTTTATCCTGCAATTTATTCCACTTAAGAGACTCCCAAATAAAGGTGAATGAATCAAGTAGACACACCCTTAACTTTCACCCCAGATACTTCCTTAATAGTTTTCTCACACTTCATGTTTTTAATTGATTTGAGTTGGTCACAAATTGGAGAAGGAGCAATGCAGATTCTGGAGTGGGAAAGGTCTTGAGGAGGAAGGAGAATTTCTGTTCCTCCTGACTTTGCAAAATACATGATCCTGCCAGATTCTAGCATCTTTTTCAAATAACTGCTCCATCTACATTCAATATATCCTCTCAACTATCATATCATAAATAATATTCTACATTCACAGAGAACAAAATCATTTGCTCTGCGCCAAATGCAGTCTAATCAGTTTGTTTATTCACATTGTTCACTAAGAGATATTTGTATCTTCACCTCTACCCCATCCACACATTAGCATTTCAAAACATGCACCTAGCAACCTTTGGCTAATCCAATAAAAATAACATTTTATCTACATTAATACAAATCTCTTCTTCATAAATGGCAAGCAGCAGCGCTTTAATATTAGCTGTTCTGCCAAATTTCCCCACACTTGTGTCTAACTTGGTTTATTTGGTCTCACAACCGGTGGTGAATCTACTAAAATTAGGTGTTTGACCCTGTCTTGTCAGCATATCTTCCATCAACACAAATTGATTTGTGATATAAATAAATTATAGTGACTGGAAAATATTGAGCTCTCTGCAACATTACAGTGCACAATGACAATTACTTGTCACTCTTCACTGCAACTTCATCACCAGAGTACTAGTTATCTGGGCACTTCCCTGTTTATATTTTTGCATTGCTTTCCATTGAATTTCTTTGGTTGCAGTATGACAAAGACAAAAATATTTTTTTCCACTTTTTTTGTTGAAGAATTCAGGAACTGCAGTTGTGAAACCTATCCAGTAGTAACTGTCATATATGGCTCAATATGATGTACTTCTTTCCTCTGAAATAAATGTTCTAGGTTCAAGTCATTTCAGCGCATAATCCAGTTTGCTCCTGCTCGAAAGGGACTAATGCACTGTTGGAGATAACCAAAACCAAACTGGTTTGAATAGGATTCATTAGAGAAGCAGGGCTGGAGGGTCAGATGCATGCATTTTAAAATCAGACAGAAATTACAAAGTGTATGTGAGGAAATATTTTTTTCACAAATAATGGATATGATATCGAACTCGCTGCCTTTATTGATGTTGAAGATATAACCATTCGGGGCTTTGGCGAAGAAGGGAATAGGCATGAAAGAAAATAATTGGCTAGTTTTGGACCAGCAATGCAGGGATAGGACTGGCTGGATTGCTTTCTTTGGAGCCATCTGATGGGTCAAATGGCCTGTGGTGTAACAATCATGTCGTTCTATTGTGTATTTGGGTATTAAACTGGCATAATTTCTGACCTTTAAGGTGACTAACGGATTACACAGCACTACATCAGTCAAAGGGAGTTCTTGGGGTTAATATTTACGTCGCTTTCAATGAGGTGAAGACATCCTAACTGATCATTATCACATTGCTGAATTTGCATTATGCCATGTTTCCTACTTTACTCATCAAAATCAATATATAATATAAACAGTATATTTCTAACAGGCAATCACTGCTTATATGAGCGAACCCCTTGTCCAAATTCCCTTTGAAAATACATATTGGCATTAGAATTTTTAGGTGGACAATAGACAATAGGTGCAGGAGTAGGCCATTCGGCCCTTCGAGCCAGCACCGCCATTCAATGTGATCATGGCTGATCATCCATATAACCATATAACAATTACAGCACGGAAACGGAAACAGGCCATCTCGGCCCTACAAGTCCGTGCCGAACACCTATCTTCCCCTAGTCCCATCTACCTACACTCAGACCATAACCCTCCATTCCTTTCCCATCCATATACCTATCCAATTTATTTTTAAATGATAAAATCAAACCTGCCTCCACCACTTCCACTGGAAGCTCCCCAATCCCCAATCAGTACACCGTTCCTGCCTTCTCCCCATATCCACTGACTACCTTATTTTTAAGAGCCCTATCTAGCTCTCTCTTGAAAGCATCCAGAGAACCCGCCTCCACTGCCCTCTGAGTCAGAGAAGTGGAGTTAGAAGTCTCACTGGGATATGTGAAACTCTTTTCAGGGAACGGATACGATAAGATAGAACTTTATTTATCCCAGGAGGGAAATTGGTCTGCAAACAGTCATAAAACACAACAAGATATATGAAACATTAAATTAAAATGATGAATGGAAAGTCCAGGATTGGGGATGACAGTCTACCCCCACGACAGAAAGGGGACGAGTTGTACAGTTTGATAGTCACAGGGAAAAGGGATCTCCTATGGCGTTCTGTGCTGCATCTTGGTGGAACCAGTCTGTTCTGAAGGTGCTCCTCAGGTTGACCAGTGTGTCATGGAGGGGGTGAGCTGTATTGTCCAAAATGCTCTGCATTTTGAGGAGCATCCTCCCCTCCAAGATCACCTCAATTGAATGCCAATGTCATTAGCAAGGCTGGTATTTGTATGTACTAAAACCATACAGCATGGACATTGGTCCAACCCTTCCGTGTTGACCTAGATGCCCCATCAAAGCTAGTCTCTATTGCTGGCATTTGGCCCAAATTGCTCTAAACATTTATTAACTACATAACTGTCTTGGTGTCTTTTAAATGCTGTTATAGTGCCTGCCCCAAAAACCTCTGATAGCTCATTCCATATACCCACCACCTTCTGAATAAAACCATTGCCCCTCAGTTCCTATTATATCTTGCACCTCTCATCTTAAACTTAAATCCACTGTTTTTTTAATTTCCCCAACCCGGGTAAAAGACGGTGCATTCACCATATCAATTCCCCTCATGATTTTATACACCTCCTCAGCCTCCAAAGAATAAAGTCCTGGCCTGCCAACCTCTCCCTAGAGGTCAACCCCTCCAGTGCTGGCAACCTCCTAAATCTTCTCTGCACTCTCCACGCTGGACAATCTTGAACTACTGCAGTCCTCTTGCCCATCCCTGTAGAATGGATTCTGTATGCCCATGAAGCAGATTGCAACCAACCTACAATCTCTTCCTTTCTAAAAATTATAGATGTTATTTCAACATATTAGATTCTGTTAGGGATTAACTTGACTGATATTGAGAGCATCTCCTCTGACTGGACCAGGAGGTATAATCTCACGATTGTTCATTTGGGACCTGGAAGATAAATCTTTTTACTCAAAGGTTCGCGGATCTTGAATTCTGTAACCCAGAGCATTTTCATTGCTCAGTTGTTAAGTGTGTTCAAGATTGAGACATCTGGATTTTTGAAGGAATATGGTTGCTGGGCAGAAATGCGGACAACAAAAAGGAATGGGTGTGATCTTAAATGATAGAGCACCCTTGAGGGTCCGAATGTCTTCCTGCTCCTATTCCAATGTTTCTTAAAATTATCCATAAATGGTTACTTGCTGCCTCTAAAGATCAGATAGCCTGCTTTCTGCTTCTCCCCATCAGGCAGCAACCTTTGTACATTTATCCAATAATAAATGATATTTTAACTTCCCTGGCAACAGAAGCTAATAACCTAATACTTCCTGAGGAGACACTCAGCTGCATTAGTTGCAAATGTCTGATTGATTTTTAGCAATGTTTCCTGAGCACCAGATCTCCCCAGACAACCTCATAGTCCGTCATTTACATGAAGGATTATCTTGGAACTGGAAAAGTGCTCTAGAGTGCATTCTAAATATTACTAATGGACAGCAGGTAATTCCGCCGCCCCTTTTCAGGATTGGAAATGCAGGAAATTTGGTGGCTGATTTTGAGCATAACAAGCTCACACACAACAATCTGATAATACACTGATCATCTGTTTTGGTGTGTTTTGAGGGGTGTATGTAGGTTCGGACACCAGAGAGAACACTGGGACAATTTTATACGCTGCGAGAAGGAGGTTGCTTGAGTCTCTCATATGTGAAAAGGTATCGCAGTTGGCATGGCTTTCCCTCAATAGCATGTTTTAGGGTCAAGACTGAGAACTGAGTCTAAAACTTCCAACTCAGATATGAAAGCCCATTCCTGAAACCAGAGCTGACATCCATATTACTAAAAGTCTGATCTTGACCATTTCCTGTTCTGTATATTGATTTTAGAAAAAACGCTGCCACTTTCTGGCCATCTTACTCAGTCCCCCTCCGCTGCACAGGACAAGAGGATTTTTCCCATCGATGAAAAATAAAAGAGTTATTAGTGTTTAAAAAATGCTGAGATTCTCTTTCCTGAAGGTCACGCCCCTTCCGGAGGAACTATAAAACCCGGAAGTGTTGAGTGCCTCAGTCAGTGTTGCCTTTGGTTTGGAAATGCTAAAGCTGTGTTGCCTTTGGTTTGGAAATGCTCAAACTGTGTAGCCTTTGGTTTGGAAATGCTAAAGCTGTATTGCCTAATTAAAGTTGCCTCGCCTAATTAAAGTTGCCTCGCCTAATTAAAGTTGCCTTGCCTTCTATATAATTAAAAGTCTAATCTTGACCACTTCCTGTTTGCGCTTTATATTGATTTTAGAACAAATGCTACCATGTAGGGCTGTGATTTTTGGCCATCTTACTCAGAGCCCCCCTCCGCTCATCAGGTGCCGAGGATGTTTTCCCATTGATGAAAAATAAGAGTTATTAGTGTTTTAAAAATGGTGAGATTCTCTCTCCTGTCAATCATGCCATGAAGGCCCCGCCGCTTGAGGGGGGAGGGACTATAAAACCCGGAAGTGTGGGCGTGGCTCAGTCTCTGCAAGATGGATGAGGGAGAGGTCACGACTCGCTGTCTTTAGTGGCCTTGCACCCTGCTTGAAATGGTATGAAACTGCACTTGAATTTGGTGGCCTTGCACCCTGCTTGAAGTGGTGAGAAACTGCACTTGAATTTGGTGGCCTTGCACCCTGCTTGTAATGGAATTTCAAGGAATAGCTGTGAGTCAACTGCCAGCCCACCAGCCGTGAGTGAGCTGCCAGCACAACAGGCTTGAGTGACTAAACCTCCAGCTCAAGAATCCATTCGACCCACAATGTCCATACTAGCCCTCTGGAAATCAGTCTACAACACCCATACTAGCACTCCAGAAAGCCCCCACCCCCCCACTGGCCACCAATATTGGAATTGGTGGAGAGGTGGAATATTGCGTTGGGGGACCAGCCCTCCTGTGCGATGCTGGGACCCAGCGTGTCCCACTTAGTCTAGTATATTATACAACTGGCTTTGAATTGGTTAGAAATTTGGTGAGCAGGAGGCAGGAATCCATTGGAACTACCAAACTTTCAATTTTACCATGGGATTTAATCTCACAGACAGTTTTATGACCGTTGACTTTTGTGAACCTTTATAATTAGACTAGACTAAGTGGGACCTATTGGGTCCCAGCATCACACGGGAGGGCTGGTCCCCCATTATTAAACACAACATGAAAATTTAACAATATTGCCTCGACCATTGAGAACCGCGGAAGTGAGGCTTCAGATCCATTGCCTGTGAGATAGATGGCACATCTGAAAAGGAGATCAGGTTGTCTTTTTAAAAAGATAGCCTGTCACTTTCATAAAGTGGGCATTTTGATAAAAGCCAAGGTGATGAAACTCCCAACTACATTTTGAGCCCACTTTATCCCATTTTTGACTGAAAACATTTTTTCTTCAATGGATATTGCCTTATCCAGTAAGTATTCCCTGCATTTTAAGTTGTCCAGCTGATTAATCAATTATTTAAGTGTCCAGGACTTTCTATGAGGCTTGGATGTTTTGTCCACTGTGGGGGAGAGGAAGAGTGAGAAGGGTGGTATGTAAAGTAAGGTGTTGATGTGGCAGGATTCGGGTGAATGCATGTTACTTTGATAAAAGCTGGTACAAAATACACCATCAGCTTTCTCAAATTCTATTTATTCAGCCCTGCCCCAGTAGCTAATTCAAAATACATATCCTTTACATGTACGAACACTAAAATCAGATACAACAGAAGGGCAGGAAGATACTGGTAGAAAGAGTGCAAACGGTAAAACAGCTGTTGAATGAATTAAAGCTAAATGAAATAAGGCAAGAGAATGGTGGCAGGTAAAGAGTAACACAATTTCAATTTGATCAAGTAAAATCGGAATAAACAGTGACACCAAGTCCATCAGGTTTTGTTTATAAAAATACAGTCTTTACTATAGAGAATCAGTTTTCTAGAAGGCACTGCTCCCTACACCATTATTATCTCCAAAGCTAACGTCAATGGTCGCAAATTAACTAAAGTGATGAGTTCACAATTTGAACCGAAACTTTTCAATTAAGTGGCTCCATGAGGCTCTTTCACTATGAAAGTGTTTAAAAATACCTTGTAAATTTCTATGTTTAAGAAGGAACTGCAGATGCTGGAAAATCAAAGGTAGACAAAAATGCTAGAGAAACTTAGTGGGTGAGGCAGCATCTATGGAGCGAAGGAAATAGGCAACGTTTTGGGTCGAGACCATCATACCCTCCTTCGCTCCATAGATGCTACCTCACCCGCTGAGTTTCTCCAGCATTTTTGTCTACCTTGTAAATTTCAATTGTATTTTATAAATATTTAAATTTGAAATCTATGATTATGCAGGTTACTACCGCATACCAGTATATTAAAACTCTTTTCTCACAATGATATTTTTGCTACATTCCAAAATATTTAATCAGGGTTGAGAGTTTCTGTAAATTGCCTGATCGGAAACAAACATTTAGATTTGGCACGACAGACCAAATACTCAGTTGGCCGGCTCTAAACAAATCTTAGAAACTGGCACTGGATCAAATAGTTTGGCTTCAGCATAGGTTTTGAAACTGTTCTCTTTAAAAAAAAACTTCAATGGAACTGATAGTTTGTTTTACAGCAGCGGTCAACCTTTATATTTTGTCAATGCTTATTTTCAGGATCTGGGCATCAGTGACAAGACCAACATTTATTGCCCGTGTACACTTGCCCTTGAAAAGGTGAAGGCACTGCCTTCTTGAAACACTGCAGTCCTTCTCGTGAAGGCGATCTTGAGGTGCAGGAGAGAGTTCCATATTCAGACCCAGCAATGATGAAGGACCAACAATATATTTCAATAGTCAAGATGGTGGGCACCTTGAGGGAACCAGCATATAATGGTCTTCCCATGTGCCTGCTACCCTTGTTTTTGATAGTAGAGCTCAAAGGTTTGAAAGAAAGCTTTTTAGTGTTTCCAAGTGTCAAGCTTTTGAGACATGTTGGCAGTGCAAATAGTGAATATTCCATTATGCTCTTGATTTCTGCCTTATCGATAGTGGAATACCTCAAATGTAATGAGGTAAATCACCGTGTCTACCTGTGACACTACTATCAGGGAACTGTGCACCTATACTCCTAGATCCCTCACTATAGCACTACCCAGATCCCTATCAATACTGTGAAGGTCCTTGATCTGGTTTGGCTTCCCAAAATGCAACACCTCACTAATCTGCATTAAACTCCATCAGTCATTCCTCAGTCCACTTGCCCAGTTAATCAAGCTCCTGCTGTAATTTATGAAGGGGGAGGATAGTGATCTGTCTGATATGTTCGCTGTAGATATTTTATATATATATATATATATATATGTGTGTGTAGAAAAGAACAGCAGATGCTGGGTTAAATCGAAGGTAGACACAAAATGCTGGAGTAACTTAGCGGGTCAGGCAGGATCTCTGGATAGAAGGAATGGTTGACATTTCAGGTTGAGACCCTTCAGACTCTTGGTTATATATATATATATATATATATGACCTACTTTAGTGTCATCTGCAAACTTCCTAATCGGGCCTGGCACATTCTCATCTAAATTATTAATGTAAACCATAATCAGCAATGGGCCCAACACCAATCCCTGAGGTACACCACTAGGCATAGGCCTCCAATCTGAAAAACCTTCCACCACCACCTTCTGCTTGCTTCCTTGAAGCCAATTCTGTATCCAGACAGCCATGTGTCCCAACCTTCCAGAGAAGACTACCATAGGGAATCTTATCAACGGCCTTGTTGAAGTCTATATAGATCATATTGACGGCCTTGCCCTTGTCAACCTTCTTAGTTATCTCTTTCAAAAAAAACAATCTCCCACATACAAACCTATGCTGACTATTCCTTAACAGCCTCTGTCTATCAAAATGCTTTTGTGTTATTCCTCAGAATCCTCTCCAGTAACTTACCTACCACAGATGTCACTGGTTTATAGTTCACAGGCTTTCTCTTGCTGCCCTTCTTAAATAGAAGCACATTAGCCACCCTCCAGACATCTGGCACTTCCACATAGCTGCACCACTAGTGACATCTTGTTATTCACCCACTGGGAGAAGTCACTCCAGGATGCTGAATGCATTTAGTCCCTCTAAAACTCACCTCATTAACTGTGTGTGTGTGTGTGGGGGGGCAGTGGTTTTTATTTTTTCCGGTCAGTAGTCTGTTACATGCAATGGAGATAGTGAGGTCTAGAAACGGGAGGGAGATGTCGGAAATGGCCCAGGTGAATTTGAGTGCCGGATGGAAGTTAGTGGTGAAATGGATGAAGTCAGTGAGTTCTGCATGGGTGCAGGAGGTAGCACCAATGCAGTCGTCAATGTGGCGGAGGTAGAATTCGGGGATAGGGCCACGGTACACCTCGAACAATGATTGTTCGACATACCCTACAAAGAGGCAGGCATAGCTGGGGCCCATGCGCGTGCCCATAGCTACGCCTTGGATTTGGAGGAAATGGGAGGAGTCAAAGGAAAAGTTGTTGAGGGTAAGGACCAGCTCCGCAAAGCGAAGGAGAGTATTAGTAGACGGGGATTGGTTGGTTCTGCAGTCAAGGTACATCTACTACAAACCCACTGACTCCCATGGCTATCTGGACAACACTTCTTCCACCCTGCTTCCTGTAAGGAATCTATCCCCTACTCCCAATTCCTCCATCTATGCCGCATCTGTACCCAGGATGAGGTGTTCCAAACCAGGGTATCGGAGATGTCCTCATTCTTTAGGGAACGGGGGTTACCCTCCGACTTTAGATGAGGCTCTCACCAGGGTCTCCTCAATATCCCGCAGCTCTGCTCTCACTCCCACGCCCCATCCCCCTACTCGTAACAAGGACAAAGTCTCCCTTGTCCTCACCTTCCACCCTACCAGCCGTCGCATACAACATGTATACAACTCTGACATTTTCGCCACCTCCAACGGGATCACACCACTGGCCACATCTTCCCATCTCCCCTTTCTGCTTTCCGCAGAGACCGCTCCCTCCGTAACTCACTGGTCAATTCGTCCCCACCACCCTCCACTGGTACTTTCCCTTGCAACCGCAGGAAATGCTACATTTGTCGCTTTACCTCCCCCCTCGACTCCATCCAAGGACCCAAGCAGTCTTTCCAGGTGCGGCAGAGTTTCACCCGCACCTCCTCCAACCTCATCGATTGCATCCGCTGTTCCAGGTGCCAACTGCTCTACATCGGTGGGACCAAGCGCAGGCTTGTCGATCGCTTCGCCCAACACCTCCGCTCAGTTCTCAATAACCAACATGATCTCCCGGTGGCTCAGCACTTCAACTCCCCCTCCCATTCCGAATCCGACCTTTCTGTTCTGGGCCTCCTCCATGGCCAGAGTGAGGCCCGCCATAAATTGGAGGAGCAGCACCTCATATTTCGCTTGGGCAGTTTACACTCCAGCCGTATGAACAATGACTTCTCCAATTTTAGGTAGTCCTTGCTTTCTCCCTCCTTCCCAGCTCTCCCACAGCCTACAGTCTCCGTCTCCTCCTTCCCCCCTCCCCCCCCCCCCCCCCCCCGACATCAGTCTAAAGAAGGGTCTCGACCCAAAACGTCGCATATTCCTTCGCTCCATAGATACTGCCTCACCCGCTGAGTTTCTACAGCTTTTTTGTCTACCTTCATTAACTGGAGATTTTTTTTAAAGTCCTGCTTATCTGCTTCTTCTTTCAGAGTTTCTGGTCAATGGTGATCCCCAGGATGCTGATGATTGACACTCAGGAACTGAGTTGAACACCAGGGTTAAATGGTCAGATGCTTTCTCTTGAGATGATTATTGCCTGGCTCTTTCGTGGCACTAAAGATGTTTGCACATATCAGCCCCTGGCTGAATACAGTTCAAGTTTGATGAATGCCTGCATAAGCAAATCATTTGTTAAGGAGTTGCAAATGGAAGTCAATCTCCTCTCTATCATGCACAAAATATTCATTGGAAATTACTTCAGATCAAGTCAACAAAACAAGCTGTTCTTTTCACGTCAAAAGTAGATATGGCATGAAAGTGTGACATTGAGTAAAAAGACCTGCTCTCATTTGAATAAAGCACACTTTCAGCAATAATTTCTGCACAGTATAGATAAAGAAAATGGATGACAATGAAAATAATAAGAAAAAATGTCCAGCATAGGAAATCATCCAAAACAATAAATAAGATAATAAGATTCAAACTACAGCATCAGTACAGATTATCATTAAAAGTTAGAAAAAAATAAGCAGGCACTTGGTACATACAAAGAAAGCATTTTGTTTCTGCTTTTTGCAAATCACATTATTGTAGATTTACACTTTAATTAGCACCCTTCGATCACTATTCCTTTGTAATCTTATCCAACAGAAATCTTGCTCTTTTTCAGTAATGTCCCCATTTCCCAAAGTCCTGAGAGGCAGATGAATAGTCCAGTCAGTCTTTCACAGTTACCGAGATTTTAGCAGCCAGTGTGACATTTACTGACTTGCAACTACAGGAGAATCCTTAGATCTGGATTTTTTATTAACATTAAAACAGGTCAGTGAAAAGGAAAGCAAGCACTATGATTATAATTTACATTTATTTGCGGAAACAAAAAGTAGAAAAATTGAACATTGACATGAATTTTCATTATTATGTGTCAGTTCAGATCAATATACACAAGTGTTAAAGGTGCAGAGAAGCAATTTGATTGTTTCTTGTAGATTTGTGCCCCTGAATGTACTGTGTTCTATATTGTTCTGAAGGGACAACTTGAAATGATGTCACAGCACAGCTTCTATCCAAAGTGGAGGAGCAACTCAGCGGGTCAGGTAGTATCTCTGGATAGGTGACGTTTCAGGTCACAACCTTTCGGGCCAGAGCCAAAACTTCACTTATCCATGTTCTCCAGAGATACTGCCTGACACGCTGAGTTACTCCAGCACTTTAAGTCTTTTTTATAAACCAGCAAATGCAGTTCCATGTTTCTAAACATTACACTCACAATCTTGATAATCTTCCTGGTAAATCTTTGTTCCCTCAGATCTGGAGGATTGTTGACATCAGAGTATCTGACATTGATTGTCAAATCTGTTGAACCATCTCACTTGTTTGCAAGCATAACCTCTCTACCCAAAGTCAATTGGAGTGAGAGGTCAATAAATGGGTCAAAGTCAATTGGAGAGTCAATAAATCCCACACTGCTTTCTTGTTTCTCCTTTGTTCTTCCCCACAATCAAGCTCACAACTGTTGACCATTTGTTCAGGCTCTAGCTCGCTTCCCAAGATTATTTCTTTCTTTCTGAATTGGTCTCCAAATAGCCTTAACATAAAACATAGCTGATGTTGGGCCGGAAAGATTTACATTGGATTTGAAACTCAATGCAGATATTTGCAAAATAATGAATCAAATCAACTATTTATAGCCAATCCCATCATTATTTACCATTAGCACCAACTACAGGAATTACTCAAGATCAGTCACACTGGCATTTCTCATTCAAACCTGAAGTTCTCTTTGACTAGTAGGATATCGATATTGCACTTTCTTGGGGAGTTTGTCAAAGATGGGTGAAGCATAGAGGTTAAGAAGATAACAAATGTATGCAGAGCGTTAATTTGTATAATTCTAGTTGTGATACAATATTAGGTTTATTTTGGTGTAGAAATTAGCATGTATTTAAAATGTGTAAAAGGCTATTTAGATGTCCGAGAGCCTATGCCTGAGCCATGCATGTGTGGCCTGCAGATAAATTTGAAGGACCCATAAAAACAGGCATTAAGCCACTAAAAACATGATAATGCTGAGACTGATGCTTTTGAAGGACTCATTTATAAACTGAAGTCAGGGAATGATGCATGCTCAAAAATCTGTAATCATTATAAATAAAAATAACCTTTTTGTGGAACTAAAGCAAAGAGGATTGACCATCTTCATCCCTTCACCCACCCTCTCCCCTAGCATTCTGAAACCTGGTTGGCTTATGTAATGGTTTTTCCTAAATGTATCCAATGACCGTTATTTGAAATTAAAAATAGATTGAAAAATCAATCAGCTCCTGTAGCTCACCCTGAAGAAATATGACGCTTCAAATCAACTTCAGGCATGTTTTGGCCTTTTCCAGAAGGCCGATTGAAGCTCAACTAACTGCACCCAATGACTTCACTTTACAAAGATTCCAGAAGCTGTAACAAGATTTACAACTGGAAGAAATAAGAGATCTCGCTAAGATGTTCAAGGGCAAAATAATAATAAATGGAAGATTTCTTCTGTGCCTTGTGTAAAATAAAACATGGAAATTGTACAAAAATGCTGGCCTCAACTTGCAATACTCTGAAGAAACCTTCATTAAACATGTTTTATACACTCACAGTCTCCACAAATAACGTAGTCAAGGTGAAATGCTCTAAGACAGAAATTAAATTAAAAATGGAGTGCCAGTGCTGAATATTTGGCAGACGTACCAATCAATCCCACTTGTTCCTCATTATCCAACCAACATTACTTTTGACTGTGTAGGAAAGAACTGCAAATGCTGGTTTAAATCGAAGATAGACACAAGATGCTGATGTAACTCAGCGGGACAGGCAGCATCTCTGGAGAGAAGGAATGGGTGACCCTTCTTCAGACTGATGTCAGGGGAGTGGGTGGTGCAGAAATAAAATGTAGTCAGAGACAGTAAGACTGGTTGGATAACTGGGAAGGGAGAGCGGATGGAGAGAGGGAAAGCAAGGGCTACTTGAAGTTAGAGAAGTCAATGCTCATACCTCTGGAGTGTAAGCTGTCGAAGCAAAATATTTGGTGCTGTTCCTCCAATTTGCTCTGGGCCTCACTCTGACAATGGAGGAGGCCCAGGACAGAAAGGTCAATGTGGGAATGGGAGGTGGAGTTAAAGTGTTGAGCAACCAGGGGATCAGGTAGGTTTACGCGCTTGGTCTCGCCGATATACAGGAGTCCACGCCTGGAACAGCGGATACAGTAGATGAGGAGCAAGTGAACCTCTGGCTCACCTGAAGATTGTCGGGGTCCTTGGACAGAGTCGAGGGGGGAGGTATAGGGACAGGTGTTGCATCTCCTGCGGTTGCTGGGGAGAGTCCTGGGGAGGGAGTGGTTTGGGTGGGAAGGGGCGAGTTGACCAGGGAGTTGCGGAGGGAACGGTCTCTGCGGAAACAGGTGGAGATGGGAAGATGTGGCTAGTAGTGGGATCCCATTGGAGGTGGCGAAAATGTCAGAGGATTATGTGCTGTAATTATATTGCTTTTGACTGGTTGTCCAGTTCCCTTCAAAAATTTCCAGAATCCGCTTCCACTGCTCTTTCAGACAATACATTCCATTATCAGAAACACTGGTTTAATAACAACTTTGTTCAAGATACTTCTGGTTCAAACGTGTTTATTCTGTAGAATCCAATCCTCCTACTGCGGAAAAAGTATGAAAATAATATTCATCATCTGAAAATGATGAAATGTAAATTATTTGTCACTGAGGGTAAAAAAGGTAAATATGTTAGCTGTGAAGTTAATTAGCAAGGCAAGTATATACAATATTTTCTGCACTCTACTGCTTGAAGGGTGGGTAATGGTCTTCCTGACTGTCTAATCCTGCTACTGTCCAACTTTGTTCAGTCAGTCATTCTTTTAGCCACCTGGATCCTAAGTGGAATTTACTCCCTAAACTTTTCCACCTGGCCTTCTTCATCTTTAATCCAGATTTGGTCATCTGCCCCAATAACTCATTTTATGTTGGGTTATTTTCTGCAAATCTTCTTTGCCCATTTTAATAAATGGCACTTTATAAATACAAGTTGTTGTTGTTGTTGTTGTAACTTACCAAATCTGCAGTAATGTGTATGCGAGTTGAGATGTTGAATTAAATCGAAGGTAGACACAAAATGCTGGAGTTCCTCAGCGGGTGAGGCAACATCTGTGGCGAGAAGGAATGGGTGACGTTTCGGGTCGATACCCTTCTTCAGACGCGAGTTGAGATGATTGTTTTACAGGTACTGTATCAGCCAGAGTATTGAGTATAGAAGTTGGGAGGTTATGATGCAGTTGTATAATATGTTCGTGAGGCAACATTTCAAGTATTGTGTTCAGTTCTGGGCACCGTGTTATAGGAAAGATGTCAAGCTGGAAAGGGTACAAAGATTTACGAGGCTATTGACAGGACTAGAGTAAGGGTCGGCAACCTACGGCCCGTAACCCAAAATCACCCAGTTCGCAGGTGTATTTTTTTTTCCATTTTGTTTTCGTGACCTGAGAACTGCAGCCAATTCCGGGGCACGCAGGTGACCTGAGCACTACAGCCAGACCTGGGGCACGCAAGCAACCCGGGCGCTGCAGCCAGACCTGGGGCACGCAGGCGACCTGAGCACTACAGCCAGACCTGGGGCAAGCGAGCCGACCTGGGAACTGCAGCCTGTCCCGGGGCACGCAGGCGACCTGGGAACTGCAGACAGTCCTGTGTCACGCAGGCAACCTGGGCGCTACAGCCAGCCCCGGGGCAGGGGAGCCGACCTGGGCGCTAAAGTCGGTCCCAGGGCAGGCGAGCCGACCTGGGAACTGAAGCAAATTAATTGAAAAACATGAAAACTAATGCGAAAAACAACACCAAGTGTCACACTATGGCGATAGATGTGGCTCATAGACATGGGTCCTGGCCCCTATGCAGAACAAGGTTGCCGACTCCTGGACTAGAGGGTCTGAGCTGCAGGGAGAGGTGTAGTAAGCTGCGACACTATTCCTTGGAGCAAAACAGGATGAGGGGTGATCTTATAGAGGTGTATAAAATCATGAGAGCAATAGATCGGGTAAATGCACAGAATCTCTTGCCCAGTGTAGGTGAATATAGGACCAGAGGTTTAAGTTGAAGGGGAAAAGATTTCATAGGAATCTGAGGGGTGCCTTTTTCACACAGGGTTGTAGATGTATGGAACACCAGAGGAGGTAGTTGAGGCTGGGACTATCCCAACATTTAAGAAACAGTTAGACAGGTGCATGGATAGAATAGGTTTGGAGGGATATCGACCAAATGCTGGCAGGTGAGACTAGTGTAGCTGGAACATGTTGGCTGGTGTGGGCTAGTTGGCCGAAGGGCCTGTTTCCACACTGTATCACTATGATTCTGTGAGGTAGAATGATGAGACTCACTTGTTACTAGGCTAAGACTTATCAAAATAGAATAACTTTTTACGTTTGTGCGTAAGGTGCCAAATTATGATGCGCAGAGGATAGTAAACTAACCATTTTATCCAAACATTTTAATGCACTTTCACATTTCCTGAGTGAGCTAATATCTACTTGAAGAACTTTTGCCAAATTTGGAATCGCTCAAATGCTGCCAAAAGTGTGCATTTGTTGAGACCAGAGCTCCTCACAAGCAAACTGTTAAAAACTGTCAACAAAAAGATAATTTTCTTTATAAATTGATGTTTCTGAAACCTGCAATCGCAAAGGCCATGTAGGTACCGCCAAAGACTGGGCTGAGGCCTGTTGCGGTCGTTGCAATGGCCTGATATTTATAGCCAGGATGCCTAGGATTGTGTAAAAAGGCATCTGCAGATTATGCGCTCTAATTCAAATATGGTTTAACATGACGTACCTTTTCTGATGCAGGGTTTGTTCACTGCAATATATACACTATCTCACCACATACTTCTATTCCTACCTCAGAAGCATCCATAAAATGCAAAAGAAAAACAAAGTAGCTGATAAAATATTAATTTTGCAAATTCCTCAGAGAGAATGGAATGGTGGGCTTGTATACTCTGGAATTTAGAAGGATGAGAGGGAATCTTATTGAAACATAAAATATTATTAAGGGTATGGACACTCTAGAAGCAGGAAACATGTTCCTGATGTTGGGGGAGTCCAGAATCAGGGGCCACAGTTTAAGAATAAGGGGTAAGCCATTTAGAACGGAGATGAGGAAACACTTTTTCACACAGAGTTGTGAGTGTGGAATTCTCTGCCTCAGAGGGTGGTGGAGGCCGGTTCTCTGGACACTTTCAAGCGAGAGCTAGATGGGGCTCTTAAAGATAGCGGAGTCAAGGGATATGGGGAGAAGGCAGGAACGGGGTACTGATTGGGGATGATCAGCCATGATCACATTGAAAGGCAGTGCTGGCTCGAAAGGCCGAATACTCTACTCCTGCACCTATTGTCTAGAACTACAATAACAGAATTTAATCATTTCAACACTAAGGCTGAATCCTGAGCAGGTGAATAAAGAATTGCACATTTTCTAGAGTAATATTTGGACAAATGTATTTGCAAGTTTAAAAGGAAACATGTACAAGTTTTCAGTGTATGTAGATATGAGTCTCTGCCCAAGAAGTTATCCTTATTTGAAGTTAGGACGTAGATAAAAGTCAAGCATATTGGTCAGTCTGGAGTTACATAATGTTGAGAACAGTAAGGACTGCAGATTTCCTTCTATATAAGAGAATGGATATGTTTTCAATGAAAGAACAGTAGTTTTATGGTTGCCATTACTGAGACTAGATTTTTTCTATTCAAGCCCAGATTTATTTGAATTGTTCAGCTGCCATAGTGGGATCCGAACTCATGGCTCTGGATCAATGGACTAGATTTTTGCTTTTTAGTCTTGTGACTTACCCACATGCCACTGTGCTTCACTGGTGCAACAACTAATACTGCTGCTTCACTGCTCCAGGGATTCGGTTTCAAATTTGCCCTGGTATTTCTGTCTGATTATACAATGCACATTTCCTTCATGATCACATGGTTACTTCTGGGTGCTCCAGTTTCTTTACGCAATCGCAAAGGTAAGATGGTGGGTTCACTGACGACTGCATATTGCCCTTTGGTGTAGGAAGTGACAAAAGGAGAGTTCTGGTTGCAGGAATACAGGGAAATGAGAGGTGGTGGGAGAAACAGCATTTTCCCATGGAGCCAGCCTACATCTAATGGGCCTAAAGGCTGCCTATCTAAGCATAACCTTTTGAGAGTGCATGTACATACGAGGGTGAGAATAATAATAAAATTAATGGATGTGCAAAACATCCAAAACCATTATCCATAATGTATTACTTTATAAAATAATTGAGTACAATAGTTCATGACAAACCCAAAAAGTTGGTTTACAATTTTAACATACCACGGTTTCCTTGCCATGCCCATATAATGCAATGCATTCCCATGGATTAATGGCAGTAATGGCGACAAGGCTGCGTAACTACTGATCACTGCCCATTAATTAGTTATGACAATATGAGTGAAATATTAATTCAGATACAAAATGCTGCTATTTATCTTCTGAAGTCAGGTCTGAAGAAGGGTCTCCACCCGAAATAGCTTCCTTCTCTCCAGAGATGTGTGTTGGGTCCACTGTTGTTTGTCATGTACATCAATGATCTGGATGATGGTGTGGTAAATTGGATTAGTAAGTATGCAGATGGTACTAAGATAGGTGGTGTTGTGGATAATGAAGTAGATTTCCAAAGTCTACAGAGAGATTTAGTCCATTTGGAAGAATGGGCTGAAAGATGGCAGATGGAGTTTAATGCTGATAAGTGTGAGGTGCTACATCTTGCCAGGACAAATCAAAATAGGACGTACATGGTAAATGGTAGCGAATTGAGGAATGCAGTTGAACAGAGGGATCTAGGAATAACTGTGCATAGTTCCCTGAAGGTGGAATCTCATGTAGATAGGGTGGTAAAGAAAGCTTTTGGTATGCTAGCCTTTATAAATCAGAGCATTGAGTATAGAAGTTGGGATGTAATGTTAAAATTGTAAAAGGCATTGGTGAGACCAATTCTGGAGTATGGTGTACAATTTTGGTCGCCCAATTATAGGAAGGATGTCAACAAAATAGAGAGAGTACAGAGGAGATTTACTAGAATGTTGCCTAGGTTTCAGCAACTAGGTTACAGAGAAAGGTTGAATAAGTTAGGTCTTTATTCTTTGGAGCGCAGAAGGTTAAGGGGGGACTTGATAGAGGTCTTTAAAATGATGAGAGGGATAGACAGAGTTGACGTGGATACGCTTTTCCCATTGAGAGTAGGGAAGATTCGAACAAGAGGACATGACTTCAGAATTAAGAGACAGAAGTTTAGGGGTAACATGAGGGGGGACTTCTTTACTCAGAGTGTGGTAGCTGTGTGGAATGAGCTTCCAGTGGAAGTGGTGGAGGCAGGTTCGATTTTATCATTTAAAAATAAATTGGATAGGTATATGGATGGGAAAGAAATGGAGGGTTATGGTCTGAGTGCAGGTAGATGGGACTAGGGGAGAATAAGTGTTCGGCACGGACTTGTAGGGCCGAGATGGCCTGTTTCTGTGCTGTAATTGTTATATGGTTATATGCAAAGATGCTGAGTTACTCCAGCATTTTATATCTATCCGCTATTTATCTTCTTCCTGGTTATACTAATACTTCTGTGATATGTTAATATTTGCGGTTATAATTTTAATTTCTGTCCTGTTTGTTAATCCAGTAGTAAATTATTACTAAACTGTCAATAAAAAATGCAACAAAGGAAAGTACCAATGTAAAGTTTCTTGTAACATCTCTGGTGAAGAGATCTGAATAACTTTTGATAGAGTTTTGATAGGAAGCGTTGCAATTGATCACACCACTCAAGGTGTCTGAGTATTCCACAATTACTTTCTGGAGTGCAGCAATATAATAGGAAAAAAATAGGAATAATGAATATAACACTAGTGCAAAACAACCATCAAAAATAGTCACCCAAAATAAGGTCAATTGCCAATTTCAATTGATATTTTTTCAATATTGTTTATATTTTCCATCAAACCATATATTTTGAATCATTTGAACTGAAATTATGCAAACATCATTAAATAGTTATGATTTATCAGTATTATTGCACAATATAATACTTATGGTAGAGGCAATTAAAAATAACATTTTGTATAGTAATACTAAAAAAGCACTGATTTTTACAAAGCTAGAAGGTACTGACATCATGTTAAATTGCAAATTTTCTGCAAAGATCCTTATATTTTACTTTTGTTTCTGAACTAAAATAGTTTATATTAATTTTTTATTTGAATTTATTGCATTTGAATTAAAAAATTATAAATTAGTCAACAGCACTGAAACTATTCAGTGTAGTTAATGTGCAATGTTTTGTGCTGTTGATTTGTTAATAAGCAGTACAGCAGTTTTCCCTGTACTACGCGACTATTAGTACGCAATACAGTAAATATCCATTTCTGCCTGCTTAATGATCCACAGAACTGTGAAATTCCCAGTAGAATCTGTTAATGTACAGTACTGTAGATTTCTGGTACTCCATAACTATTAGTCCATTAGACATCTGGTGTTGCCTATGCTGGACATTACTACAGTACTGCACATTCATAATCCTGACTGGTCACTAATCTACAGTACTGCAGATTCTCATTACTGTTTGATTGAAGTCTTCTGGTTGATCAGCATAAACATAGTGCCCAGCACCTCGAATTGCCTATTGAGTAAAGCATAAAAAATGTGTTATGTTGAACAATTATTTTGAACAAAGTATGTAGAACAATTATTGAAAATTTTAAAAACTTCAGATGCAGGAAATTTGAAATAAAAAAGCGATTGCTGGAACTATTCAGCAAGTTAGTCCACATTGGTGGAAAGAGAAATAGATTTAATATTTCAGGGACAAGACCTATATCAGAACTGGGAAAGAGCAAAACAACAAGTTTGTTTTCAAAGAAGTTGACGATGGGATTGGTGGAACAAAAGGAATATCTCTAATGTGGTGAGAGCAAATGAGTTACTGCAGCAGTCCGAATAAGATTGTGTATCAGTGTTGTTTTGCACCCTTCAGGACAGGTCAGATCGGGGGCGGGGAGGTGGGGTTCCCCCGCCACGGGTACCATGTAAACCCGTGCTATCTGCTCCATGGTCAGGGAGTCAGCGACTAAACCGTCTCCCCCACCTAGTTTGCCAGGTGAGGAGGGGCTGTGGACCCCTGTAGGACCAAAAATAAGACCTGTCAAAGGGCGATGAGCTTCGAGAGAGCCAAAAGCCATCCACTATTCAGTAGAAGTGGTGATCACTGTCGTACATAGCATTGTAAGGAATTATGATAAAGCACACACATCAAAATCCTATACTTCCAGCGGCGGAAGTCTGCAGGAACTGGAGGACAGAGATGTGTGGTGCGTCCGTCACCGTTCCTGTCGGAAACCAGCACCACTGCGTTGCTAATGTTTTCAATGATGATGAATGAATGGACTAGAGGTTTGATCCTTTCCACTTTAATTCCTCACCAAGTTCCATCCATATCTTGTATTAGACTTACATTGATAACCTCTACAAGTGCTATTCCCCCCACAAATATATTTTTTCCCTCGATCTGCTTTGTATTATAATTCCAATACAAGATCTGGATGCTGGTAGACCCTGGAGAATGTTGTAGAATGGAGAGTTCTAAGAGTACGTGCATGGCCCTGAAAGCGGTGAGTCAGGTGGGAAAGAAGGTCTTCAGCACACTTGCCTTCATTGGGAAGGATATTGAATACAAAAGTTGGGACATCATGAATTAGCTATGCAAGTCCTTGGTGAGACCACATTTAAAGTACCGTGTACAGTCCTGGTTGCCCAGCTATAGATAGGATGTCATTAAGTTGCAAAGGGTGCAGAAGACGTTTACCAGGATGTCACCTGAGCTAGCGGGCTTGAGTTATAGGCAGAAGTCGGATGGGCTGCAACTTTTTCCTTTGGAGCGTGGGCAGCTGAGAAGTAATCTCATTGAGGTGTACAAGACCATAAGAAGCATCAATAAATCGAATCCTATATCAGAGGGTGAAGAGCCTAAAGCATAGGCTTAAGCTCAGAGGGGGGAGATCACGAGGGACCACAATGGCAATTTTTTAACTCAGAGGGTGTTCTGTATTTGGAATGGGCTGCCAGAGGAAGCCTTCAAAGTGGATATAATTACAACTTTTAAAAGACATTTAGAAATATAGATGCATAGGAAGGAACTGCAGATGCCGCTTTAAACTATAGATAGACACAAAAAACTGGAGTAACTTAGCGGGTCAGACAGCATCTCTGGAGAAGAATCACCTATTCCTATTCTCCAAGATGCTATGTGACCCACTGAGTTACTCCACTTTTTCGTGTCTATCTTCTGGAAATATAGATGAATAGGAACTCTTTAGAGGGTTATGAGCCAAGTGCAGGCAAATAGGATGCCCAGTATGCCAACGGTGGGTAAGGACAAAATGGATCTGATATAATGCTTTGTCACTTTTAAAGACTACAATCAGATCTATTAGAGACAAAGGATGAGAAGCAGTCAAAGATATGCCAATTTGGGAAGAGTAGTCTGAAATAAAGAAACCAAAATGAACTACAGTAAGAAACTTCAAAAGGATCAAAAATATAACAATACCATAAATACAGACATTGTTATTTAGAAACTGTTTCTCAATATATTGATAATATATGTTATTAATCATGCATTCATAGCTAATAAATATTGATATATGATTAATTATGTAATCAGATATTGATAATGTATTTTGGTGATAATGTCCTTGAAAATAATGTTTTAGTTTCACTTTGGAAAAATCTAGAGTTAAAAGTATGATTACAGTGAAGTTCCAACAAAGGTCTTTAAGCAAAGTACTTCAGAAGTGGCATGTGATCCTAGTAGCTGAACTAAAATATTCAGATAACCAAGGTCACTTCCCTAAACAACTAGGCTTCGAAAGCAATAACATGAGGCCAGTTCATTGGCTATATTTAAGAGGGAGTTAGATGTGGCCCTTGTGGCTAAAGGGATCAGGGGGTATGGAGATAAAGCAGGTACAGGATACTGAGTTGTATGATCAGCCATGATCATATTGAATGGCGGTGCAGGCTCGAAGGGCCGAATGGTCTACTCCTGCACCTATTTTCTATGTTTCTACGACCATGAGAATATTCCCAGGGAAAATTGCATGTAACTAAAACTATCTTCTCTGGAGGCAAGACTGTAATGAACTGCTCTTTTTCTAATATGTTTAAGACATATGCAGGAAGCATGAAACAATTAACCCAACTCTGAGGCCTGATTAAACATTTCCAACATGTGCCTGCCCAAATGAATGCCATTTAAAACAGGAGTTATCAGAACAAAATCACCTCAGAACATTGATCAAATAATTTTATTTTATTAATTTAATTATATTTTAAATTATTGGTTTCTTTGCACTTGTTAAGAGTATATTGTGCAGAGAATGACAGAAAGAAATGAGGTTGCAAAAGATTGAGAAATCTGGCAAATTGCATATCGAATGTAGCAAGCTGTTGAAATGAGAAACTGTTTGAAGACTGAGACTTTAATAAGCTTTAAAAGCTCAACTCTATGTTTATTGATTGTATGCAAGAATGAATGAGCAGAGAAAGTAAAGTAAGCATCCTCGTGAGTGTAGTTTCAAGGATTATTAGGTGAATAGATAAGAGTCTGTCTCTGCACTAAAGCAGGAAAATACATAAACAATACTGCTTCTTCATGATAATTTTACTCGACATTCCTGGTATAGTTCCAAAAATCCAACTTTCCACTGATAAAAAAAATGGGACAGATGGCCTAGAGAATGTTAATTTGATACGTTCCCGTTTATCGTCCAATTTCTGGAAGCATTGATACAGGAGCCTGATTAAGAATGAATGGTCTCATTTACTTACTACTACATCAACGGAGGATTTTGGTCGCAATGCCTTTATCTGTTTTCTGGAGATGCTATCTATGCAAGAGCGTGCTCCATAAATCACTGTGATGGAGATGTCCTCTTGAATTTGATTCATCCTCAAAAGCATTGGCTGCTTAGCCCAACCGAAAGGAATGGTCATATTCTTGAAAGCCGTTTCACCACTAAAACACAGGGGGGAAAGGTATTAGAGTATTCCTACAGTTTTCTTTCCATCCCATTTTTTTTAAACTACTATTCAGCTGAAGAAAGCTGCAAAGTCAACAACACTTTATTGCTGCCATCATGCAATTTAATCAATACAAGGAATTTGAATAGGATGTTAAACTGTACAAATTTACCCATCTCACAAGATAAAACAAATTAATGCACAGTGCTCTATAAAATTTAAATCATCAAAATAACTTAAGAAAGCAAATCAAGGTTAGTGAGCTTCTTGCCAGTTATATAATGCACTGAAACTCAATTCAATGATTTTCTGCTTGAAGTTGTCATTTCATTTTAAATCCAAGTATATAGCTCCACTCAGCAGTTTATCCAAAGAGACATAAAATGCTGGAGTAACTCAGCAGGACAGGCAGCATCTTTGGAGAGAAGGAATGGGTGACATTTTGGGTTGAGACCATTCTTCAGACTCAGACCAGCAGTTTATCCAATTTCTGGATCAATCGTGCTGCCCAAGAATCTCACCCATGTCCCACCTCCCACCCATCATCACCTATGAACCCAATCACTTCTGTATGACGCTGTAAAGGGCTGGAGCCCCCGAACGGTCTGCCAGAATCCTCAATGGAGCCTGAGGTGGGTCACCCTATCCTGGAGTCCTGAGAAAGCCAGTCACTTTCCTGGCTGATGCTCTGATCATTGTGGACCCGCTCAGCTGCTGCACCATTCCCAGTTGAAAAACTTCAAGTCATATTACATTAAGAATAAACAAAGTATTGTGCAACTTTTTTGATGTCCTTTATTGTGTTTTGTACTGTTCTTCACATTATCCCAGTTTTTGTGTTAGCTGTGGAAGTGCTCCCCTCAATTACTCTACTCAATCTAGAGTCGGTTATAAATCCATTCAATTATATCGTATACCATTTTTAAAATATTTAAACTTCATCTGAAAAGGATGAATGGAGCTTCACCAAATAATAAGCCAATCTTTTGGTACTTCTTTGAGACACTATTGATACACATGTGCTTATCACAGCTGTTAATATTGGTTGCTGTTTTTGTAACATCACAACAATCTTTCTGTTTCATCAAGTATCTCACTGATGTATGAGACCCCAGGAATTTGGAAAAAACACAATATATGCTCTTGCTTAAGTTTAAGACGTTCTACATTAATACATTTGGTTGAGAAGTGTATTAGCCAATATCCTTTCTCATAATGTGTAACTGCAGTGTAACACTTTAACATTTCACATGATACAACCCAGTCTGAGTTCTGGCTTTTCCTTTTGAGTATTATTTAAATAAAGAAAAGCCTGGCAAGGCAATTACTGTGCCATACATAGAAATATTTATGGTTCATGGGCTAATTTGAACAATTTTGTCGGTCCATCGAAGCTTTTCAAATGCAATTATATTTTTGTTATTTAGAGGAAAACAAATATTCATTTGTTAACTTGAGTGAGCATAACAATGACCATACAAGCTGTAGCCTCATTTCAAAATATCATGACCTTTTGCTTCACAGGGAAAAGCAGGAGGATAAATTAACCATTTAAAACAGAAAAATAATTGTAAGAAATAACGGAACATTTGTGAAAGTATAGGGAAGTTTAACACCTCAATTTAGATTTAGCTTGTCAATTGGCTGGCAAAAATAAAGTTTGTTCTTGAAAACTAAAGTGTCGAAACTAAAAATAATTGTCTCAATCGAGCATTTCAAATTGAGAATAGTTCAGCTCAAATACAAAGGACATTTATTGTCACGCACACCATTTCTGGTCTAGTGAAATTTTAGTTGCCATTTGCAGCACACCAATAAAAGTAAGACACCACATTAAAAAAGAATTGAACATAAAACATAAAAACATCCCCCCACAATGGTTCCCACTGTGAGGGAAGGCACAAAGTCCAGTCCTCTTCCCCTTGTTCACCCATGGTCGGGCCTATTGAAGTCGCCGCAACTGCGGCCCGATGTTCGGGCTTCGGCGTCGGGAGAACACTCTTCAGCAGCTTGGAGCGTCTGGAACGGCCGCTTGCTGCCAGAGACCACGGCTCCCGAAGTCCACAGGCCATGCTGGTCGGAGCTCCGACACTGACGATCTCGGCGAGAGATCCCAGGCTCCGCTGTGTTCAGAGACAGCGCCACCGCGGCTGGACGCTCCACAACGACAGCTCCGCGATGTTGGGAGTCGCCGGTCTCAGCACTCCGGAGCTTACCGCACGGCGATCCGGGTAAGGCATCTCCTGCCCGCTGCAATGGCGTCCCAGCGTTGCGCCGAAACCGAAGTTCTGGCCAGTCCCGGTGGTAGGCCGCGAGGAAGGGGCGAAGATACAGCCCGGCGAAATGTCGCATCTCTGACCAGGTAGGGACTGAGAAAAATAGTTTCCCCCTCTCCCCCCCCCACATAAAAAAGATTAGACCTCCAAACGAACTTTTAACATACTAAAAAAAAATTTAAAGGGTGGAAGGACGGACAGCTGCAGGCTGGGCAGCCATACTCGACGGCGCCCCCTCGGTAGTAAATAAAGAGCAGCTTCAGGTGCAGTTTACCATTCACATGAGCTGAAATCAGAATGGAAATAAAAAATATTGGCCACATTGGGTGTTCTAATTAAAGCAATAACAAGTTTTTAAGTAAATTAGCAAATGTTGGAGTAAATTAACAAATGGCAAGTTCACAAATTATAGGAATAGAATTAGGCCATTTAGCCCATCAAATTTACTGTGCCATTCAATCAGGGCTGATCTCTGCCTTCTAATCCCATTTTTCTGCCTCCTCCCTATAACCTTTGACACCCATTCTAATCAAGAATTTGTCTATCTCTGCCTTAAAAGTATCCACTGACATGTCCTCCACAGCCCCCTGTGGCAATGAGTTCCACAGATTAACTACCCTCTGACTAAAGAAGTTCCTCTTCACCTCCTTTCTAAAAGAGCATCCTTTAATTCTGAGGCTATTGCCATAGAGGGAGTACAGAGAAGGTTCACCAGACTGATTCCTGGGATGTCAGGACTTTCATATGAAGAAAGACTGGATAGACTCGGCTTGTACTCGCTAGAATTTAGAAGATTGAGGGGGGATCTTATAGAAACTTACAAAATTCTTAAGTGGTTGGACAGGCTAGATGCAGGAAGATTGTTCCTGATGTTGGGGAAGTCCAGAACAAGGGGTCACAGTTTAAGGATAAGGGGGAAATCTTTTAGGACCGAGATGAGGAAAACTTTTTTCACACAGGGAGTGGTGAATCTCTGGAATTCTCTGCCGCAGAAGGTAGTTGAGGCCAGTTCATTGGCTATATTTAAGAGGGAGTTAGATGTGGCCCTTGTGGCTAAAGGGATCAGGGGGTATGGAGAGAAGGCAGGTACAGGATACTGAGTTGGATGATCAGCCATGATCATATTGAATGGCGGTGCAGGCTCGAAGGGCCGAATGGCCTACTCCTGCACCTATTTTCTATGTTTCTATGACCTCTGATCTGAGACTCTCCCACCAGTGGAAACATCCTTTCCACATCTACTCTATACCTTTTAAACCTGCAAATTAACCTCTTGGGATTACTGCACCAGCACTCCCAAGTTCCTTTGTACTTCCAATTTCTGAATCCTCTCCTCATATAGAAAATTGTCTCCATCTTTATTCCAAAGTGGATGACTGCACACTTTGCTACGCTGTATTCCATCTGTCACTTCTTTGCCCACTCTCCCAACTTGTCCAAGTTCTTTTGCAGACCTCCTGCTTCCTCTACACTATCTGCCCCTTCACATATCTTCGTATCATCAGTGAACTTTGCCACAAAGCCTTCAATTCCCTCATCCAAATAATTCATATACAAAATGAAGAGTTGTGTCCCTAACACCGACCCTTGCGGGTAACTGCTAGTCATTGGCAGCCAACCAGAAAAAGCCCCCTTTATTCCCTTTGTCTTCTGCCATTCAGCCAATCTATCCATGTTAGTACCTTCTCTTTAATACCTCTACCAACCTGCTCCTGTTGTACCATACTGCCATCTAATAAGACCCTGGAAATGTGGACCAATTTCCATTTATCGACACCATCTCATGGTGAAGGGTATTTGCAAATCATGATCTCAGGCCTGGCATAAATCTTATGCTATAAATTTTATAGATCTACTAATCAGCAGTAATCCCGTTCCGATATGCTCCTGAGACCCCGGACTGCTCACAAGCATCTCAAAACGCTGGAAAGGTACTAAGAATACCGGCTTCACAAAGTCTTTCAAATTGACAGGAAATACGTGAATTACATCAGCACCTTCACCCAGTGCAATATTCCCAGCAATGAGGTCATAGTTAATCTCAGTCAACCACACTGGGCTGACTATATTGCGTACAGTTTTGGTCTCAAAATCTGAGGAAGGACATTCTTGCCATAGAGGGAGTACAGAGCAGGTTCACCAGACTGATTCCTGGGATGTCAGGACTTTCATATGAAGAAAGACTGGATAGACTTGGTTTGTACTTGCTAGAATTTAGAAGATTGAGGGGGGATCTTATAGAAACTTACAAAATTCTTACGGGGTTGGACAGGCTAGATGCAGGAAGATTGTTCCCGATGTTGGGGAAGTCCAGACCAAGGGGTCACAGTTTAAGGATAAGGGGGAAATCTTTTATGACCGAGATGAGGAAAACATTTTTCACACAGAGAGTGGTGAATCTCTGGAATTCTCTGCCACAGAAGGTAGTTGAGGCCAGTTCATTGGCTATATTTAAGAGGGAGTTAGATGTGGCCCTTGTGGCTAAAGGGATCAGGGGGTATGGAGAGAAGGCAGGTACTGAGTTGGATGATCAGCCATGATCATATTGAATGGCGGTGCAGGCTCGAAGGGCCGAATGGCCTACTCCTGCACCTATTTTCTATGTTTCTATGACCTCTGATCTGAGACTCTCCCACCAGTGGAAACATCCTTTCCACATCTACTCTATACCTTTCATTAATCTGTAAGTTTCAATGAGGTCCCCTTTCAACCTTCTAAACTCCAGCAAGTAGAGGCCCAGTTCTGTCAAGCGCTCATCATATGCTAACCCACTCATTCGTGGAATCATTCTTGTGAACCTCCTCTGGACCCTCTTCAGAGCCAGCACATCCTTCCCCAGATATGGGGGTCCAAATTTGCTCAGAGTACTCCAAATGGAGCCTGACCAGCGCCCTATAAAGCCTCAGCATTACATCTCGTTTTTGCATTCCAATCCTCTTGATATAAATGGGAAAATTGAATTTGCCTTCCTTACTACCAAATCGACTTGTAAATTAACTTTTTGGGAAACCTGTACCCGCACTCCCAAGTCCCTTTGCACCTCTGATTTCTGGATTCTCTCTCCATTTAGAAAACAATCGATGCCTTTATTCTTATTACCAAAATGCATGACTCTGCACTTTGCTACACTGAATTTGATCAGACCCTTCTCTGCCCACTCTCCTAACCAAGGTCACTGAGGTAGATGAAGTGACTACCGGTAATTATATTATGCAGTCGTCATTTATTGTTAATTCCAATAGTTGATTTGTGCAAACTACATCAGAGTAGAACATTAATAAAACACTCAATGAAAAAGCACAACAGTTGATTTAAGTGCTCACCTTGGAGTCTGTGCATTGCAGTGATAAATGTATTCTGTGACAGTATTTTCATCTTCACATACAGAAGAGAACTTCTGTTTGAAGTCAGGCCTTAATCGCTGAACTAGAAATGGACCTGTGATAAATGCAAAGAAATAGCATCACTGAAAAATATTGCATTCCAACAGACAAGTGTTTACATATTGCCAAATGAAAGTAGGTGATTGTCAACATCTAATGTTGCATTTAATGGGGATTTTGGGGTATCTAAAATATTACAGTTGTACAACACCTTTCAAGCCCTCAGGATAGCTCAAGGTGTTTTATAGTCAATTAAATACTTTTTGAAGTAGGGAATGTGGCAAACAATTTGTGCTTAGACTACATAGTCTGTTTTTAATGACTGTATTCAAATATATATAAATTATGCCCAAACATAGATTATATTACAACTATCTAAAAAACTCTGCATTATCTATGGGGAATGTTGCAGAATGAAGTTACAATATAATTAATTGCACCTAAATGTACACTGCGGCAATACTAACCAATAACATTGTCTCAACTGATCATAGATATTCAATGCTTATGATTGAACAGTAAGTCTTCCTTACCCAAGGGCCCAGCAAATCTCAGACCTGCCAATGGGTTAAAAGGACTCAGGATTGCACCCAGGGCTTTTATCCACATTGGCATTGGTCTTTCCTGCTGACCGTAGTTAAGTCGCTCTGGAAATCCCCATGGCTCAACTAGAATGAGGTGCTTCACCCTGAAAGCAGCACATAAATTAAATGCATTAGTTGTTGTATATCACGGCTGCTATTTCCTACATATTGATTTCACTGATTAGTTGGGGTAAAGAAACATGCAAGAATCACAAAAAAGGAAATCAAATGATGGAAACTGTTTGAAGCACTCTTTTCCGTGTTTAATCATTTTCTTCTCAGGCAGTTCTGCTGGGTTAAGGATGATTTGCTTTCTCTCCCGTTTTGGGTGCTGTGATAGCTGTTGAAGCTGTTTCACTGAGTTTATGTGTGCTCCCGACAAAGGGATTAAAGTGCTCACTGCCTTTCCCTCCTTCTTCATTTTGTTTTTTTCCAGGGTCAATAATTCCTTTGTGTCTGTGAGAATATAACATTATTTCAAGAAGGCATTGAGAAAATCATTAAATTATTTCATCTATCCATGTAGGTTTCAGGGTAGCCCGTCTGTTTCAGAGGTCTGGTCAGGCATTTTATTATTATTATTTTTATTTTTATTTTATTATTTATTTCGAACAGAATAAAAGAATAAAAAGCAAGTGTGAAACGGCATACAAAAAACAAAACAAAAATATTTATAAAGTGTCATAAACAATATCTATAAATAAATGAAATCATGTGTCCGAAAAGGAGCAGGAAGAAGCCAAAGCTTATTAATTCCCACCCCTTATTCAACTGCTTGTAATTATCTTATAAAAATTTAGCAGCTATATGTACACCATATGTACACCAGCCACTATATGTACACCAAATTACTTACATTTGAACACTAATCAAATATTTACAAAGCCATACAAAAAAGAAAAAAAGAAAAAGAAAAGAAAAAACTTTCATATACTATACAGTATCTTAGTCATATATACAACCCATCACTCTATAATCACCCTTCTCAATACAATCAGTACAACAAATATCCCACTCACAATCACCTATCCTCATCCCAATATCCTTTTAAACATGAAAAGGATATAAGCCACTAATCAGAACATAAGGGAAAGGTGCTAAGCGAAATTAGCCCCTCAATATTGGGAACATTGGTCTAGGAAAGAACACTAATAATGATTTCCCATGAGTGGAATGAAGAGTTCTGCAGAGATCGCATTAGTGGTACCTCTCCAGTGCTTCAAGCGACCTGCTGCAAATAGTTCAGCTCCAAAATGTACACGATTGGGCAAGATTCTCAGTAGATCACAACTTTAGTGGCTTTTTCGAAACCTTGGTCTTTGAATGTGCTTTTCTGCAAATGGTCAAAGTCTATGCTAGAGCACTTGAGGCAGTGGTGAATTTCACCACTGATGGCTGTCTTTGCTGAGAAGTGGCCACCAAGGTATAAAAGGCGATCTACATTTTCCAGTTTCATTTTAAACCTTATGTTAGAGGTGATGTTGTACAGATTAGAAATGGTCCTATGCTTTGTGGTTGTCCATTATGTCTTATGTTTTAATGATCGCATCAGCAGTGACAAGAACTCACACTTCAGGTATGCACAAATGCAATAGTCACCAATACAAGTGTGCACTTAGCTTAATATGCCATTTGCTGAGGCATTATGATTGTTCATTTTTCAACTTATTTTATAACTGTGATGACATTCCAGAAATTTAAATTATTACTGATTTATTGCATTGGAACTAGAGACTTTTTTTCAGCCAGTACTTAGCTTGGAGTTCCATTGTTCTACCATAATTTGTGTGAAAAAGATGTGAACTGATTTTGTCCCTGAAAGGCTTTGCCCTAATGTATAAGAAGTGGGATTGAAAGCTTGGGTAAGTGGACAGTACAGTACCTAGTCTACTTAATACAAACAGAATGACAATGGAGTCAAAGTTAAGGGAAGCACAGTTAAGAATAGGTGACCAAAGATGACAATCCTGACTAATCAGCTGCAGGACAGTGACTTGTCTGGAAATTGGTAGCAAACATGTTGTATGATATAACTTAAATAGTCAGTGGGGTCGAGGCATGAGGCGAGAAAGAGCTGGAAACACAATTGTGTGTGTGAGTGCTGGTATTGACATAAGATACCATGCCCATGAAAGGAGATGGATGCCAATGACAAAACACGAGATCCTAAGTGGTGAGAGCAAAGGAGAGGGAAGAGTAGTCATTAATGGAAATGCATTAGTTTTAATAGGCAGAAATAATATCAGTAACACTGTTCATTGTTCCTGTTACAAAACTTTAAATTACAATTACTTGTTTTAATCTTCCCCAAACCTCTCATTCTCAGTTACCTCCTTACTGTTCTACCTCCCAAATCAAATTGCAAGATTTTGTTACTGTGCAAGTAAATAATTCATTATTTGCCTTCTCCTGTAAATAAATTAACTAATTAATAGTTATTGTGATTATACAAGATATTTCCCCCCCCCTACCTTCTCATGCTGCTGTCTGAAACATAATTACTTAGGCTATTTCCATGGAAATAATCAGATCTTTGAACATGTTGGCTGGTTATTCAGTATGGCCCGGGTTAACTAAATGGCAAATTGCAACTCTAATGTGGACCACAAGCATCAAATATTCTCTCCTGACTCACATTAATTTCTGTGTTACCTGTACTAACAAAAACTCTCATTCAAAGTAGCTGTATTTTATTTTACTATTAAAATGTACCAAAAAACTGAAATGTGGTCATTTTTATTTTGAATGCATTTTCCTACTCTTCAGCGCATGGATACCTTTCACAACAGGCATCAAGTCGTCAAGTACAGAAATATTTTTTGGGGGGTGGCACAGCTGGTAGGGCCATTGCGTCACAGCACCAGAAACCCAGATTGAATCCTGACCACGGATGCTGTCTGTGTTGAGTTTGCACATTCTCCCTGTGACCAGTTGGTTTATTTCGACACCTCACAATGACATGCTTGGCAGTAGGTTAATTGGGCACTGTACATTGTCCCTGGTGTACATGGGAGCAGATGGGAAAGTGGGATATCATAGAACTAGTGTGAACAGGTGATTGATGGTCAGCATTGACTCAGTGGGCTGAAGGGCCCTTTTCCTTGCTGTATGACTACAACAAAAATGTCAGTACAAGCTAGAACTCAGGTTATTTGCTAATATCATATGTGATAATCGTAGGTATAATCATTCCACAGGAACCGAGTCAGAATGTTACTACATTTTATGCATCATTCTTTAACACAACTTGTGGGTATCCATGACAGTATAATAAAACCACAGGAGTGAAATTAAACTAATATGAAGATAAGGTACTAAATTCATTCCTGGGACCTGTGGGTGGCCCCTTGAAGACGGGTTTGGTAAAAAATTAGTTGAATTATTTATCAGAGAATGAATTCTGAAGAAAGACCTCGACCCGAAACGTCACCCATTCCTTCTCTCCAGAGTTGCTGCCTGCCCTGCTGAGTTACTCCAGCTTTTTGTCTATCTTCAGAGTGATCTCAATAAGATGTGCAAGAGTTTGAAAGGTATTGGTAAGTTCGATGCGAAGAAACAGTTTCCTCCAACAGGAAAATCTTGAAATAAGGGGTAGAGAGCCAAGCAGTCATACACTTAGAAATGAAAATATATATCTGCGTAGAACTGTGGGGGATCTAAGGCCCACTCCTACTGTTGTGTTACAAACTACATAATGTGATATTGGAAAATGACCAAAAGCTAGGTTTAAGGGAATATATGAAGGAATAGATAATAATTGAAGATTTAAACAGCAAATTCTTTGACATATGGAGCTGAAGATATGACTGCCAATGGTGGAGCAATTAAAATTAAAATTAAAAAGAGGCCAGAAGTAGAGGAGTGGAGAAATCAGGAAGTTATAGGGTTGAAGAAGATTTGATATTGGGAGAGGTGAGGCTATGAAAGGAATTGTAAACAAACCTGTGAATTTAAAAGTCACAGAATTATTCCCAGTACTTAATACTCAGATAAAATTCAGTGCAGCCAAAATATTTGATAAGACAGTTCTGACATGTAATTAATTTCAGCAAGCAGACTTAGAAATAATTTTCAGAATTTGTGGCGGCACAGTTCATAAGTGGTAGGCCATTTAGCCCATCAAGTCTACTCCGCCATTCAATCATGGCCGATGTACCTTTCCCTCTCAACCATGTTCTCCTACCATCTTAACCCCCGACACCTGTACTGATCAAGAATTTGTCAATTTCTACCTTAAAAATATCCATTGATCCACAATGGTAAAGTTGCTGCCTTACAACCCCAGAGACCCGAGTTAGATTCAGACTATGGGTGCTATCTGTACAGTTTGTACGTTCTCCATGTGACCGTATAGATTTTCTCTGGGTGCTCTGGTTTCCTCTCACATTCCAAAGACCAGCAGGTTAATTGGCTTCTGTAAATTGTCCTTAGCGCGTAGGGTTGAACTAATGTATTGGTTTTTTGTTTGGTGCGGACTTGGTGGGCCAAAGGGCCTGTTTCCAAACTGTATCTCTAAACAAAACAAAAATTATTCAATTCATCACAAAATAGAAAAACAGCTACTGGAATAATAATTGAAAAGCAGTGGTCAACACTTTCCAAGACTATGGAGAAATGTGTAGTACTCACTGAGAAGGAAGGTAACCTTCCACAAATGACTGAAAAAGAAAATAAATCTGAGGCCCGTTGACTGGGAATGAAACATAGAAACATAGAAAATAGGTGCAGGAATAGGCCATTCGGCCCTTCGAGCCTGCAACGCCATTCAATATGATCATGAAGGGAGACCTGCACCATATACCAGGACTGAAGAGAAACCTGTAGTCCAGTGACGGGAAATGAAGAGAGGGCAGAACCACCTGATCAGAAATGAAGTGAGAACAGAAGCCCACTGACTGGGACTGAGGAAAGGCCTATGGCCCAGTTACTGGGAATGAGGAGAGGTCTGTCACACAGCGATTGAGAATGTGGGGAGATCAGCTGCCCAGAGTCTGGGAATAAGGAGAAACATATGGCCAATAAATGATAATAAAGTGAAAACTGAAGTCACACTTACGACTGAAGTATCTTGTCTGCTGATAGCAACAATAGTTGCCAGAACATTAAATCAGAAAAAAAATTGTAACTTTGACTTTTGAACTGATGGTAACTATAGGAAGTTCTGCTTTAACACACATTATCATAGCACAAATGGATATAACATAAATCAATAATGAAGGAACATTATTTGCAATACATGGGCTGATTTGGTTATAATGCATTTTTGATCAGGAACTAGAGTCGCTTGTTTCTTTGGAAATTGACGAATACAAAAAAAAGCTGTCTTATATTTAAACAGTACAAGGGGGCTAAACTGTTTCCATGCAACCTCCCCATAGTAATCAGACACCATTGTGCCTTAAGAACACCACTGTTACTTCACCTTTCTGTCCTGGGCCTCCTCCATGGCCAGAGTGAGTCCCACCGCAATTTGGAGGAGCGGCACCTCATATTTCACTTGGGTAGTTTACACCCCAGTGGTATGATCTCCAATTTCAGGTAGTCCTTGCTTTCTCCCTCCTTCCCCTCCCCTTCCCAGCTCTCCCACAGCATACTGTTTCCACCTCTTCCTTTCTTCTTCCCACCCACCCCCCCTCCCCCACCCCACATCAGTCTGAAGAAAGGTCTCGACCCAAAATGTCACCTATTCCTTAGCTCCATGGACGCGTCCCCACCCGCTGAGTTTCTCCAGCATTTTTGACTACCTTCCATTGTGGACGGTCACTGAAATTGACAAACCTATTGTCACTTGTGCAAAGATTATTTAATAAATAATATAACAGGCAGGGTTTATAATCTTTATCTTGTGGTAACAAAAGTGAACTTGTTGCTATTAAAAAGTAACTATTTTGCAATTCTGGAACTCTTATGCCCCTAAACCTTTACCCAATTGACACATAAAGTGATTTTCTATAACATGATGTTTCTTAGGAATGCAACTATTGTATTATAACAGAACTACTTGTATTAGCAAGCCATTTGCTGAATCCTTCAACTCCGACTCTTCATGCTCATTCTTCCAAGCTGTTATTTATCTAAAATGTTTGCTACCTACCTTTGCGGGTATTTAATTGTGTACGCTGCTGCCAAATACCCTCCAAAGTTGTGACCCAATAAAATCATATTCTCCATTTCCATCTTTTCCCTCCATTCCTCTATAGACTCCACAAACTGAGTTTCTGCCAGTGCAGAGTCATTGCTGAAATGTGGCCTGCTACTTTGACCAAATCCCACAAGATCAAAAGCACAAACAGTGCGTTGTAGACTGAGAGCATCAAAATTCAAAGACCATAGTCCAACACCTCCTCCAAATCCATGTATCAGAACAAGTGGAGTTTTGTTTGGAGTATCCTGACTAAATATTAATGTCCATATCTTGTTGCCACTTGGTACCAAAACATACGCTTTCGTAAAATTACTTTGGACACCTGCAAAATATAAAGGGTATACAAATCAATCTGATTTGCTTATCTAAACACTTTCTTAATTTAGCACATTTGCCGTAAACATGCTGATGAATCAACAATCCATCATAAATTCAGACCTTTGACTTGATCTAATTTAGTCTATTTAAAACCCATTAGGCCCAAAGTCCTTTTGGATACTAAAATGAATTAGTAATGATTGATACATTTTATTCAGTGCAACCAATATGTGGCCATTTTGTTTTACTAAGTTCCCTGGAAATATAGTACCTTAGTCTTGCATCTAATATCATTCTTATTTTGTGTGAGAGATATTGAACTCCTTAATGTACTGAAAATTTCCTTCATATGCCTTTGGGACATTGAAGGAACTTACAATTTCCTTGATGCTTCTGAAACACTCAAAGTTAATTTAAATGAATAAGAGACCGAAAAGACCAACTAAACAAGGTATTGAAGGAAAGTCCTGGAGATTTCATTTATTCAAAGTAGTGCCAAACATCACACCAACCTAGATCTGATGTTCACTGATGATGTCGTGTTTTAAACTAGTGTTTTAAACCAGTTGAAGTTTGATGCCAAATGACAGTTTGTCCTTATCCTTTCGCCGCCCTCGTCATGCAAAGTAAAAGATCCTCAAAACATTCAGGGTAGGTAGATTAGATGACATGGAACAGAGACAAATATTGATTGATTGAAAGATACAGCATAAAGCAGGCCCTTTAGCCCTTCGAGTCCACGCATCTTTGGGATGTGAAAGGAAACGGGAATACTCGGGAGGAAACCCAGGCGGTCACGGCGAGAACATGCAAACTCCACGCAGGCAGCATCCAAGGTCAGGTTTGAACCCAGGTATCTGGTGCTATGCGGATTTCCAGATGAAACTTAGAAATCAAATCAAATGTCCGTGATGGGGGTGGAAATTACAAGAGAATGGAAATGAGTTGGGTTGTGCAGCCCAGATTCCAGGCCACAATTCCTGGTAGTTGGCCAACAGTTGCAGTAACAAGTGCTGAGAAGATCATGGTCCTTTCTTTGATTGAGGCACTCTTACTGCTCTCTCTCGAACTCTCCCACTTCTCTGAAACTTAAAGCATGTTCGCCTTCTAATTTTATTCGTTCTGAAAGTCATCAACCTGAAATGTTGACTCCATTTTTCTCTCCACGATAATCCAAATTTGAGCTAACTACATATAACTGCTGTAGAACGTATTACTTTTCTGTTCTTAATCCTTGGTGCTTTTAGTGCAGGACTGAGTAAAAAGCAAAAGAAGAATATTAAATAGGCTGGAGTATTAAACAATTGTTTCTTACCCTGCAACATTTTATTCTCTGCATCCTTGAGAAGGGATAACGATGTGGGACACCAAGTTGGCAGCCAACTAACAAGCCATCCTAACCTAACAAAAATAAAATTAATAATTGAGAAATATGAATATATCGTATTCAACAGCAACTGGCCACTTAAATTGTTATACATTCTATGTGCCTAAAACTGAGAATCATCGTTATGGGAACAGATTGGTCTCAACAGGCAGGAGGGTCAACTGAAGATTACAATCACAAACTAATGGAATGCTGGTTATTTTGATAACTCCAACGAGGGTCCAATCTCAATCCTGCTGTACACATTGAACATTGACAACCATCCATCCCTCCACTATCAAAAACACAACTGTTCTCATCCAATCTGAACCCACCTGGGATATAGAACACTGACTCTGCCAACATTGCAAATAGTGACAGATAGCCTATAACTTCCTCCATTCAAGTTGAGTTTATTGTCATGTGCATAGGTGCAGTGAGATACAGGTGCAATGAAAAGCTTGCTTGTAGTAGTATCACAGGTACATAGACTTAGATAACATAACATAACATAATTATACATAAATTATACAAGACAGTGAAAAGAAAAAGGCCACATAAAAAGACAGTGCAAAAGCAGAATAGAAACATGTTCATGGTAGTAAAAGAGGACGGGGTGGGTACGGGTTTGATTAGTATGGGTGTCAGGGGTCACGGGGAGAAGACAGAAGAATGAAATTGAGAGGGAAAGATAGATCAGTTATGGTTGAATGGTGGAGTAGATTTAATGAATGGTCTAATTCTGCTCCTATAACTTATGTGGAGGTGATCCATAGATGTACTGGTGCAGCCTGACAGCATCTAAAGAAATTGGTGTCAGTTGTTGAAGGTTACTTTCAGGGTGTGAACTTAGATGGACATTAACAGGTGTACTGTAACAAGGGAGCACAGTCCCTTTTATACAGACTTAGTCGGAATGTCCGGGTATTACATTACATTATAGAGTGTGAAGTTCTATTTTCTCAGTTTTACTACATACTAGACCAAGTGGGACCCATTGGGTCCCGTCCCTAAACGTCAGGGGGGGGGGGTGGGGGAGCGCGGCATAACACAGCAGGTCTGGTCTCCGAACGCGGCGTTGGCGCTCACCCTGGAGATAGGCGCCCCGGAGCCAATCACCCCCATCACCCGTTCCTCCAACGCAACCCGGGCCGAGCCCAGCGAGCGGGGCCCGAGCAAGTGAATAAAATGAATGAGCGGGGCCTGAATAAAAGCAAGGCTGACAGAGCGGGGGCGCCCGAGCCGAGCTAGCGGGGTTCAGGAAAGTCGCATTCATGGTTAGTACCACTCCATTGATATTATTGTACATTTTTCAAGAATGCAATCAATTGCAATACCTGCATCTAAATGTGCATAGAAAACAGGGATAATTTGAGGTCTCACTCTCTGGACAGTAGAGTCATACAGCTCAGAGAAAGGCCCTTTGGCCCAATGTATCCATGCCGATCAAGTTGCCCCATCTAAGGTTCAATTTGCCTGTGTTTGGTCCAGATGCCTATGAACCTTTCCCATAGATGTACCTATCCAAATGTATTTTTAAAGTTGTTATCGTACCTGCCTCAACTATTTCCTTTGGAAGTTCGTTCTACACACCCACTATATTCTCTGTGAACAATTTGCCCCTTTGGTTCCTGATAAATCTTTCCCATCTCACCTTAAACCTGCACCATCTAGTTCTTGGTTCACCTACCCTGGGAACAAGACTCTATGCATTCGCCCTATCTATTCCTCTCATGAGTTTATCTATCTATATTACTAAAAGTCTGAACTTGACCACTTCCTGCTGTTCTGTATATTTATTTTAGAAAAAACGCTGCCACTTACGGCTGTGATTTTTGGCCATCTTACTCAGAGTCCCCTTCCGCTGAGCAGGACAAGAGGATTTTTCCCATTGATTAAAAATAAAAGAGTTATTAATGTTTAAAACTGTTGAGATTCTCTCTCCTGAAGGCCACGCCCCTTCCGGAGGGACTATAAAACCCAGAAGTGTTGAGTGCCTCAGTCAGTCTCTGCAAGATGGGGGAGCGGGAGGGTCACGTCTCTCAGTCTGATCTGTGAATAATACTGAACACATGTCTACTAAACTGTGAGTGGTTTTACTGACCTGTCAGTGCCTTTAAGGTGGTTTGAAAATATAGTTTGGAAATGCTAAAGCTGTTTGCCTTTGGTTTGGAAATGCTAAAGCTGTGTTGCCTTTGGTTTGGAAATGCTAAAGCTGTGTTGCCTTTGGTTTGGAAATGCTAAAGCTGTGTTGCCTTTGGTTTGGAAATGCTAAACCTGTGTTGCCTTTGGTTTGGAAATGTTAAAGCTGTGTTGCCTAATTAAAGTTACCTTGCCTAATTAAAGTTGCCTTGCCTAATTAAAGTTGCCTTGCCTTCTATATATAATTAAATGTCTAATCTTGACCACTTCCTGTTTGCGCTTTATATTGATTTTAGAAAAAACGCTACCACGTACAGCTGTGATTTTTGGCCATCTTACTCAGAGCCCCCCCCGCTCATCAGGTGCCGAGGATTTTTCCCATCGATTAAAAATAAAAGAGTTATTAGTGTTTAAAAAATGTTGAGATTCTCTATCCTGTCAATCATGCCATGAAGGCCACGCCCCTTCTGGTAGGAGGGGAAGGGACTATAAAACCCAGTAGTGTGGGCGTGGCTCAGTCTCTGCAAGATGGAGGAGGGAGAGGTCACAACTCGCTGTCTTTAGTGACCTTGCACTCTGCTTGAAATGGAAATTCAAGGAATTGCCGTGAGTCAACTGCCAGCCCACCAGCCGTGAGTGAGCTGCCAGCACAACAGGCTTGAGTGACTGAGCCGCCAGCCCCCTGCGCATCAATAAATAAAGTCCTAGCTTGCCCAATCACTCCCTATAGCTCAAGCCCTCGAGTCTCAGTAACATCCTCAATAGTATTTTTTGCACCCTTTCTAAATGGTATCTTTCCTACAGCAGGGTGACCAAAATTGAACACAATATCACAAGTATTGCTTCTCCAATGTCTTGAACAACGGTAACATAATACCTTCGCTCAGTCTGAGTAGGCCTATGCGATCACCTGGTTGCTAAACACTTTAACTCCCCCTCCCATTCCCATACTGACCTTCTGTCCTGGGCCTCCTCCGTTGTCAGAGTGAGGCTATATGCAAATTGGCGGAACAGCACCTCAAATATCTCTTGGGCCGTTCACAACCCAACAGTGTTAATTATATTTCTCTAACTTCCAAGTAACCCTTGCTTTCCCTCTATCCCTCCGTCCCTCCCCATCCTAATTCGTCGACTAGTTTCACTGTTCTCCTGATTAATTTTACTGTTTGTATACCTCGTTGTCACCTTCACCTCAGCCAACAATTAACCATTTTAAATTTCCTTGATTATCGTCTGCTTTGATCTGTCATTTTCACACCTTACATTCTCTCCGTACCCTTCCATTTCTCTAGTTTCCCTCTCCTCTGACTTTCAGTCTGAAGAAGCGTTTCAACCTGAAACGTCCCCATTCCTTCTCTCCAGCGATGCTGCCTGTCAATCTTCAGTGTAAATCAGCATCTGCAGTTCCTTCCTACATATTTCATCTGGCACCCCATTAACCACTATAAACATTCATACTCACAAGCACCAATACACAATGGTTCACCACCACTTTCTCATGGCCATATAACAATGTATAATAAATGGTGGTTCAAAAAATAAATTTAATGAATTATACCAGAAGTGCACTCGAATGCTCTGGGTGTTACTCTGCATTATATATAAGGTGCACACTCAGTCCAACTCTCTGGGTATTACTGTAAATTGCACAAAGGAAAACCAATTGTCTTCATTCTCTGGAGAACGCTGCAAATTATATAAAAGGTATATATTTATTCCCACTGTAGGTAATACTACATATTTTATAAAGGATTTGTGCTCAGTCCCATGCTCTGGGTATTTACCCTGTATAATATGAATGGTATAGACTCACTCTGTAACAATTACTGTATATTATATGCAGGGCATATACTTTGGGTATCACTACATATTTATGAAAGTCTTATTTCTATCTCTGTGGGTATTACTATACATTAAAGGGGGCATAAGCTGAGAACAACCAACTGCGATGCTATATATATTATACAAATAGCATAGGTCACTCCCACTATGGTCACCGAAAGGTCTGAATGACAAATAAAGGAATCTAATATTATACGATGGTCTTTTACACAATGCGGCTGTACATGGTATAACGAATGTGTATGTCCTATGTCCAAATGTGTTGTGTTGTACACGATGCGGCTGTACATGGTATAAAGAATGTGTATGTCCCATATCCAAATGTGTTGTGGCACTGTACGTTGCAAAGTGCATAAAGCCGGTCCCAATTCATGGCTGTTACTGTACATTATATAAAGGGCGTCGGCTCAACCTGCACCGGGCGATCGCTGGCAGTTTCTGCCTGCCCGTTTAGCCGCAGCTCCGCCCGCTAAGCTAGAATGGATCGTGTAAGCACCGGGATCAGAGCAACAAGGCGTCCGCTGCCGCACAACAAACCCTCTGTTTACTCACAATCCCGCTCCCGACGATTCGGCCGCCATATTGTCCGGCATCTGTCGTCATCGCCCCGCCCAGTGACGTCACCCCGAGCCCGAGCGAGAACAAGGAGGTGACCAGAGGGACTGGAGGGGCAGCGCGGGAGGATTCAAATGTACTTGTTCAAGTAGAAATTGCAGATGCTGGAAAATCGAAGGTGCACAAAAGGTACATCTATGGAGCGAAGGAAATAGGCAACGTTTCGGGCAGAAACCCGAAACGTTGCCTATTTCCTTCGCTCCATAGATGCTGCTGCACCCGCTGAGTTTCTCCACTTTTTTGTGTACCTTCAAATGTAATTGTCAGGTCGATTCTCAGTACTACTCGGATGTTCGATCTATTCAGAAAATTGACAAAATGCGGTGGTTTTCACTGGTCTTTCCCTTCAATTGTCATTATATTTACCCCCCCCCCCCCCCCCCCCCCTTCTCCAACCTGTTGCGGTGGCGCTCCCTGAAATCCAGCATCGCTGTGTCCAGCTAAGGGATGGTGACTGGTGCAGGCGATGGTCCACTGAGCCCATCGCGTCTGCAAGTCAACAAAGAACAACTTCATTTTCTGAATGTCACAGTTCTTCAAATTCTCACCCAAGTAAATGTAAAGGTAGCCCCGACCATCACACACACTAACACCCCTTCCATTGACTCCATTTACACCTCACGCTGCCTCGGCAAGGCCAAAGATCTTATAGCTATAAGATCTTTGGGCAAGGCCACCAGCATAATCAAGGACCAATCACACCCCGGCCACTCTCTCTTCTCCCATCAGGGAAAAGGCATAGGTTTGAAAATGCATCCCAGCTGTTATCAAACAACTGAACCATTCTGCCAACAAATACCAACAATTATCTACCTTATTGGCGTCCCTCAGACAAACTTTGATCAGACTTTACTGGATTTTATCTTGCACTAAACGTTATCCACTTGATCATGTATCTGTACACTGTGGATGGCTTGATTGTAATCATGTATTGTCTTTCCGCTGTCTGGTTAGCACGCAGCAAAAGCTTTCACTGTACCTCAGTATACGTGACAAAAAACTACACTCAAATAAGCGTGACGGTTGCTTTTTGCCATTGAGCAGTTATCTCTGCACTCTGGATGACTGTTATTTTCCTCGCATTCTCTCTGGTTTTTAAAATCTGACCTTTAGCTCCTTTGTTAATGGAAATTATTCCTTCATCTTAATTAAAAATGATCCCTTCAAAATGTTGTACATTTAAGTCTCCCTCAGCCTCCACAGTTGCAAAGAAAACAACTATAGCAAATACAATCTCTCCTTTCTGGAGACACTAGAAACTGCAGATGCTGGAATCTTGAGCAAAACACAAAAGTACTGGTGGAACCCAGGTTGGACAGGCGATGTTTTGCATGAGGACCCTACAGCAGGAAAAAAAAACAATTTGAGTGGCTTTTCGTGACATTTTGAAGACCCCTTCAATCAGACTCCTTCCTCTGTACTTTTAATGTAGCCTTACAATTATTTTCCTTTTTAAGCATTTATCTATTACCTTTTTGATATTCTGATTGAATTTCAACAGTGCACATATTGTAATTTTTTTTAATGTTCCCACCCATCCTCTTTCCTTTGCCAGCTAAACCCAGTCTGAAGAAGGGTCTCGACCCGAAACGTCACTCATTCCTCTCCAGAGATGCTGCCTGTCCCGCTGTGTTACTCCAGCTTTTGTGTCTTTCTTCGGTTTAAACCAGCATCTGCATAACATTACTATTACATCTAACCACATCTTTCTCTGATCCAGAGAGGACTGTCCTAGCTTAGCCATACTGTGTTTTGTTCTGATAAAATGTATTTTCTATTATGCTCAGAATTTGGAGATTAGGTCCAGCTCTAGTAAGTTTTAAATTACTTGTGAAATCAGAGAAAGCACCACAAAGTATCAGAATTTCCTTCAGTTCCCTGGAATTTGTATTTAACAGAGAACACAAAAACTATAGTGATGCACTGTGTTTCAGATGGTGGTGCTATTGTTTTGTTAGTTGTTTGTTTGCTCGCACAACTAACATTTTCTCTCTTTAATATAGTCTGAATCTTGTGCATTATTCAGGAACATATTGAACAAATGTAAAACTTTCCTACACTAGGAATGGCATGCCTTTTGTGCTAACTAGGTGTCCTTGAAGTGGTTCAACAAATCTGTATGCCTTAATGCCTGCAATGATCTATATTTTATGACCTGTTTGGCTAAAACGCAAAGCTTAATTATATAGAGGGTTGGCACAAATTATTAGCATACTTTGCAGCCATCTTAAAGTGATAGTCATACAGCATAGAAACAAGCCCTTCAGCCCAACTTGCCCATGCCAACCAAGACGCCCCTCCACTAGTCCCATCTGCCTGCATTTTGGCCCAAATCCCTCTAAACCTTTCCTATACATGTACCTGCCCAAATATTGTTTTACTATTCTTATATTGCCTGCCTCATCTACATCCTCTGGTAGCTTAACTAATGGAAAGACAGTTTTTGCTCACAACCTAAATGGTGAAAACTGAAAAACGTAGAACTCTCTGTTTTCTTACAAATGTTCCCCACATTATTGGACCGTGGGATTATCGTGTGGATTACAACAATTCACAGCTACCCTCCATCTTCTCAAGGATCCAGTATATGTAGATAGACAAAAAATGCTGGAGTAATTTAGGAATCCAGTATATGTTGTCCAGGCCACCCCTGCATTATCACCGTTCAAATAAAATAAATTTTCCGTAACAGAATTCTCAAATCACTACCTAAATATTTGAGATAGGGAATTACATTTGTTCTCACAGAATATATGTGAAATAATTTGTTTTTTTAATTTCAACTCACATTTCTTAATGCATGCAGATGACACAGCTGTATGTTACTGAAAATCACAATATGGACTGCTCTCAAGGATGGTAACCCGATTCTCTTCCTCTCCCTCTGCTGTTACATGGTGGTCGTTTTTATTGTAAACAACGATCACTGCTGACCATAGACACAAAATGCTGGAGTAACTTAGCGGGTCAGACAACATCTCTGGAGAAAATGAATAGGGTTCATTTTGGGTCAAGACCCTTCTTCAGTCTGAAGAAAGGTCTCAACCTAAAACGTCACCTATTACTTTTCTCCAGGGATGTTGTCGGACCTGCTGAGTTACTCCAGCTTTTTGTGTCTATCTTCGGTTTAAACCAGTATCTGCAGTTCCTTCCTACACATCTAATCATTACTGACTGTTGCTCTTTAGGGGTTGTGGCATATAACTGCTATGGGAGCTGTAACAATGTTCACAGAAAGTTCCAGAGACAATTTGGAAAGAGCCGTTGAACAATTTGCACACACTTTCTTTCAGCTCCTTGTGTGTCACAGGTATAAATCAGCACAATCTGCAATAGAGAGTGTTAGAGGGTAAAAACACACTGAACCCTTATCCTTTAAGGAGAGCAATTTGGGATGGCAATATATGTTGGATTTGCTATTAATGCTTACATCCCATGAATGAAAAAAAAATCTTTATTTCTCCATGAATAATTAAATTAGGAATAATTAACCATTGGATTATTTTGTTCCAATTGTCTCATACTCTTCCGATTGCCTGTCTGATCTGTGGTCATGACACATTAAACATAGAATTGCAAGGCTATTTCTCTTAGCCAATCCAGAAAGGACACTTTTAACAACAGATATTTTAAAATATCATTTGAGCTATCTCATTAGTATTGAGTGAGTGATTAGCAGTTGGCACTGCTGGATTGTTTCCATTTCGTCTTTCAGACATCCCCTGGGAATTAAGTAATGGATGACTGCACTGTAAGTGCTGAGTAATTCCTGGAGCAGAAAAATAATATCATTTGATGATGCACTAAATGAATTTAGAACTTAGAAATTGCATGATCTTCTTCTGAGATTTCTAACATTGTTTGTTCACCATCTATTGTAGAATTAAGCCCACCATGCAACAAGAAGGCTCCTGCGTTATGAGGAACCAATTGATCTCAGCTTGGACAATTGGCTTTATTGGCAAGTGAGGGGATGGGTAGGTCAGCAGCAATCTTCAGATTCTCAAGAAAAGTCACCAGGTGGAAGTATCAGAAGATGGTGAATGTTGGAGGAACTATACTCCAGCATGAGTCAGCACCTTCATCGCTTTAATTGAAAAGTATTGAATACCAGAATTGGTATTGATGTTGGTTTATTATTGTCATGTGTACTGATATAGTGAAAAGCTATATATCCATGCTATCCAGACAATTATTACATATATGAATACAATCCAGCAATATGGAAGTACAGCATGTACTGCAAAGATAAAACAAATAGCAGCATTACAGTGTAACAGCTGCATAGAAAGTGTTTTTTTTTAAGTGCAAGGACCGCAATGAGGTAGGTTGGGAAATGGAGTCTACATCCTTAGCTTAACCATATAACAATTACAGCACGGAAACAGGCCATCTCGGCCCTACAAGTCCATGCCGAACAATAATTTTCCCTTAGTCCCACCTGCCTGCACTCATACCATAACCCTCCATTCCCTTCTCATCCATATGCCTATCCAATTTATTTTTAAATGATACCAACGAACCTGCCTCCACCACTTCCACTGGAAGTTCATTCCACACCGCTACCACTCTCTGAGTAAAGAAGTTCCCCCTCATGTTACCTCTAAACTTCTGTCCCTTAATTCTGAAGTCATGTTCTCTTGTTTGAATCTTCCCTATTCTCAAAGGGAAAAGCTTGTCCACATCAACTCTGTCTATCCCTCTCATCATTTTAAAGACCTCTATCAAGTCCCCCCTTAACCTTCTGCGCTCCAGAGAATAAAGACCTAACTTATTCAACCTTTCTCTGTAACTTAGTTGTTGAAACCCAGGCAACATTCTAGTAAATCTCCTCTGTACTCTCTCTATTTTGTTGACATCCTTCCTATAATTGGGCGACCAAAATTGTACACCATACTCCAGATTTGGTCTCACCAATGCCTTGTACAATTTTAACATTACATCCCAGCTTCTATACTCAAAGCTTATGAGTGGACTGTTCAGTTGTCTGATAGCAATGGCCACCTGAATCTGGAGGTATATGATTTCAAGCTTTGATTTTACCTTCTGTCTAATGGGAGATGAGAGAAGGGGAATGATTGAGGTATAATTGGTAGATATAGGAGCTGCAGATGCTGGTTTAGAAAAACAGACACAAATTGCTGCAGTAACTCAGACAGCATCTCTGGAGAATATTGATTAGCAATGTTTTGGGTCCGGATCCCACTTGAGACTTCTTCAGTCTGGAGAAGGGTCCCGATCCAAAATGAAGCCTATCCGTCATCTCCAAAAATGCTTCCTGACGTAATTAGCCCATGATTACATTGGCTTCTTTCCAGAGACAGCATGAAGTGTAGATAGAGTTGATAGGGGAAGGGACAGGAGTAGGGGAAGGTGTAGGCTGGATGATACAACAAAATAGTGATAACATCGAGTCATAGCTGACACCACATGTTCAACACGAGAGCACATAGTACCCAAGTGAACAATATGTAACATGTCTTACATGATTTCACATCTTAATGACTGCCAGTCATGTCCAACTTTTATGTTAGCATTGTGTGAAAGGAATGGAGAAGAGTTTGTGCTGATTGAATATGATACTGCTTTTATCAAACATTCTAATCCTATTCCTATCCTGGTCTTAACCTATCATAAATATTCCCTTAGTCCTATCCATTGCTTCCTACCTACTTAGAAAGGTGAGGAGCAATAAATAGGATAGAGGGAAAATCTCTTGAAACTCGATGTGAAACTAACTTTGTTTCTCTTTCCACCGATATGGCCTGATGCATTGACTATTTCCATTAATTTCTGTTTTTATTTCAAATTTACAACATCTACATATTTTTGTTTTTTATTATTTTCTTCCTTTCCCATTTCTGACAAAGAGTTTTAACTGGAAATGTTAAGTCCATTTCACTTAACACATATCCTGCCTGACCTCCTGAGGGTTTTGCAGCATATTTGTTTGTTTTTATAACTGTGTACATTGTACAGGAGATTTGTGCTCCAGGGAAAAATACCTTATCTCTTTATATTTTATCTCTGTTTAATATGCCCTTTTTTTTATGGACTAACATTCCAAAAGAATGTTGACATTTGTCGTAGCTGACTGCTCCTTATTCAAGACATGAGTGCGTAAACTGCTAAATTACTATGAACCTCCCTTCTTCTGAGCATTGTACAATTTAATTAAAAATAAATGTTATTCAAATTAGAAGACTTCCCAGTTATCTGTGTTGAAATCTATCTGCCACAATTTTGCTTACTCACTTAATCTATGTCTCTATAATGTTCGGCCAAGTGGGATGTTTTTAAAAGTGTGCTGATGAAAGCTCAGGATATTTTACATCCCCGTTAGAGTGAAGAGCAAAGCAGGCAAACAAAAGAAAGACCGCTTGGCAGACGAGGTAAATTGAGGCGTTGGTCAAAAACAAGAAGGATGCACGGGACAGGTATAGGCAGCTGGGATCAAGTGCATCCTTGAAGGACTTTCGGGAGCTAAGGAGTAAACTGAAAAAGGAGATCAGAAGTACAAAAAGGGGCTAGAATATAGCTCTGGCGGGTAGCATTAAGGACAATCCCAAAAGATTTTATAAATGCATAAGGGGGAAAAGGGTAACCAGAGAGAGAGAGTGGGGCCTCTCAGGAATCAAAGCGGTCACCTCTGTGAGGAGCCACAGGGATGGGCAAGGTCCTCAATGAGTATTTCTCCTTCTGTATTCACCGAGGAGAAAGACAGTAGGGCGGAGGAACTTGGGGCAGATAATGGAAGTGTCTTGAGAGCAGTCAGTGTCACCGTCGAAGAAGTACTGAAGGTACTGTCGTGTATGAAAGTAGACAAATCTCCGGGGCCTGATCAGATATATCCGAGGACATTGCGAGAAACTAGAAAGGAAATTGCGGGAGCCCTGGTTGAAATTTATGAGTCGTCCTTAAATACAGGAGAGGTGGAGGGTGGCAAATGTTGTGCCTCTTTTCAAGAAGGGCTGCAAGGAAAATGCTGGGAACTATAGGCCGGTGAGCTTAACATCTGTAGTTGGAAAGTTACAAGAGTATTCTGAGGGATAGGTTATACACAGGGCCGGCCTTAGGAGGTGCGGGGCCCAATTGGCAAAACATTTGGTGAGCCCCAGGTTCCCAGCCAAGGTCTGTAGAATCATAGAAATAGAAATAAAGTCTATTATAGACTTTATATCTCTATGGTAGAATGGAAAGTAATCAAAATGTGCGCTTAAAAAGTGCCTGCGAGTTAATGGACCAAACAGAACTAAGCTATATTTTAATATAAAATTGCATACGTAGGAAACGTAGGAAAGGAGAGGAAGAAGGGAGGGAGGGAAGGAGAGAAGGGAAAAGAGAGAGAGGAAGGAGGGCGGGAAGGAGAGAAGGGAGGGAGGGAAGAAGGGAAGGGAGGGGAGGTAAGGGGAGAGGGCTGGCGGCAGGAGCGGATGCCGGGATCCGGGCGGACGGGTGTGAGCTGAGGCCGAGGTTTGTAAATGTTGCTCCAATCCCCGGCCTGGCCCTCCCTGTATTGTTCACTACGTCTCCCCAGGGAGAGAGAGGGGTGGAGCCGGGGTTGTGTGCGTGAAGCACGGCGACTGGAGATCAGGATCGCTGCTCCGGGACCGTGAGGGAACGACCCACGTCCCCCTCTCCCCCTTCTCCATTCCCCCTCACACCCCCTCCCCGTCTACCCCTTTCTTCCCCCTCCACCTCTCTACTCTCTCTCCACCCCTCTCACCCCCCTCCACCCGGGGTAGATCTACCCGAGCCGAGAGTGGATTACTCTGGCGCGGAGCCCCCTTAGGCGCGGGGCCCAATTGGGAGCAATTGGTCCAATTGGCTTAAGGCCGGCCCTGGTTATACAGGCATTAGGATGGGCAAGTATTAGGATAGCCAGCATGGTTTTGTACGTGGGATGTCGTGTCTCAAAACTCTGCTGATTTTTTTGAAGACGTGACCAAAAAGGTTGATGAGGGCAGAGCTTTAGATATGTACATGAATTTCAGTAAGGCATTCGATAAGGTTCTGCATGGTAGGCTGCTCTGGAAGGTCAGATTGCATGGGATCCAAGGAGAGATAGCTGAATGGATAGCAAATTGGCTCCATGTGAAGGAAGCAGAGGGTAATAGTGGAAGGTTGCTTCTCGGACTGGAGGCCTGTGACTAGTGCTGTGCCTCAGGATTCGGTGCTGGACCCGTTACTGTTTGTCATCTACATCAATAATTTGGATGAGAACATACAGGGCAAAATTAGCAAGTTTGCTGATGATACAAAAGTGAGTGGTTTTGCAGATAGTGAAGATGGTTGTGAAAGATTGCAGTAGGATCTGGATCGATTGCCATGTGGGCAGCAGAATGGTTGATGGAATTTAATACTGAGAAGTGTGAGGTGTTGCATTTTAGGACGTCGAACAGGACCAACATAGTAAATGGTAGGCTTCTGGTATTGAATCAGTCAGAGTATTGAGTATAGAAGTTGGGAGGTCATGTTGCAGTTGTATAAGACGTCGGTGAGACCGCATTTAAAATATTGTGTTCAGTTCTGGGCACCATGTTACAGGAAAGATATTGTCAAGCTTGAAAGGGTTCAGAAAAGATTTACGAGGATGTTGCCAGGCTATAGGGAGAGGTTGAGTAGGCTAGGTCTCTGTTCCACGGAGCGCAGGAGGATGAGGTGTGATCTTATAGAGGTGTACAAAATCATGGGAGGAATAGCTCGGGTAGATGCACAGAGTCTCTTGCCCAGAGTAGGGGAATTGAGGACCAGAGGACATAGGTTCAAGGTGAAGGGGAAAATATTTAGACAGTAGACAACAGACAATAGACTTTGTGCATCTATCTAATCTATTCCTCCCAGGATTTTGTACACCTCTATAAGTTCATCAGTCAATGAAAGTAAGCATGCAGGTACAGCAGGCAGTGAAGAAAGCAAATGGCATGTTGGCCTTCATAACAAGAAGAGTTGAGTATCGGAGCAAATAGGTCCTTCTGCAGTTGCATAGGGCAATTTTGGTCCCCTAATTTGAGGAGGGACATTCTTGCTATTCAGGGAGTGCAGCGTAGGTTTACAAGGTTAATTCCCGGGATGGCGGGACTGTCATATGCTGAGAGAATGGAGCGGCTGGGCTTGTATACTGTGGAGTTTAGAAGGATGAGTGAGGATCTTATTGAAACATATAAGATTATTAAGGACTTGGACGCGCTAGAGGCAGGAAACATGTTCCCGATGTTGGGAGAGTCCAGAACCAGGGGCCACAGTTTAAGAATAAAGAGTAAGCCATTTAGAACGGAGATGGGGAAACAGAGTGGTGAGTCTGTGGAATTCTCTGCCTCAGTGGAGGCAGGTTCTCTGGATACTTTCAAGAGAGAGCTAAATGGGGCTCTTAAAAATAGCGGAGTCAGGGGATATGGGGAGAAGGCAGGACCGGGATACTGATTGGGGATGATCAGCCATGATCACATTGAATGGCAGTGCTGGCTCGAAGGGCCGAATGGCCTACTCCTGCACCTATTGTCTATTGTCTAATTTACTTCAGCACATCCTATCCTTTTGAGCGCTGGCTGTGGTCAGCAGACTGCGCTTCGCTGGGCGGGGCTGGACGACTGACGTGTGGGGAAGCGCTAGACGACCCGAATCCTCACCTCTCCATGTCTTCAAGGGATGCTGCCTGACCCGCTTAGTTACTCCAGCGTTTTGTGTCTTTTTTTTAAATCAACCGGCATCTGCAGTTCCTTCCATCTCCCTGTTGCTGGACTTCAAACTCATCATCCAGCTCACGTTGAGGTGCGTGGGGGGGGCGGGGCTAGACGGCTGACGTTGCCGGTGGGAGGGTCGGGGTTTGACGTACAGGCGCGTGGGGGGGTGGCGGGGCCGAGTTGGCTGACGTGAAGGATTGACGTATATGAGGTGGTGGCGGGGGGCGGGGCAATACGACTGACGCTGAAGCGCAAGTGGGTGGGGCCAGAATCGACGTTGAGATTGAAGGGGCTGGTCTAGATACGGGAGTGGGAGGGACATTAGATGACTGACGTTGAGGCGGGACTGGGCGGGCCGTGATGACCAAAGATATTAGAGGAGCTCTATAATCTTTGGTGATGACTGAGGATGGAGGGGCGGGTCTAGATGACACGTTGAGGCGGGGCTACATGACACGTTGAGGTGGAGATGGTGGGCGGGCCGTGAGACGGCTGTGGATGGAGGGGCGGGTCTAGATGACACGTTGAGGCGGGGCTACATGACTGACGTTGAGGTGGGGGTGGGCGGGCCGTGAGACGGCTGTGGATGGAGGGGCGGGTCTAGATGACACGTTGAGGCGGGGCTACATGACTGACGTACTCAGATCTCTCGAGGGTGGGTGGGGTGTGACGTTGCCGCCGGCGGCGACGTTGCCCCGGGCGTGTTGAGCGGCTGAGCGTCGGGCTCCCCGGTGAGTGGAGCGCTGCGATACCATCCATAATTGGACAGTAAAGGCGACAGGTGCCACCCTGTCTTGTGGTAACGGGGAAAGTCGGTCGTAATTCGGTTGACCCGAGGCTATGGATAATTGGTACTGGGATTTATCGGTAGTGAACAGGGCTGGACAGGACCGGACCGTGCGGCGTGGTAGGGGCCTGGAATGCCGCGCCACATACTATCTCAGTGGGAGTCCTTGCTCCTTCATTACAACAGCAGCAGGGTGGGTGTTCTGACAGTCCGCTGTTGTTGCACCGCCTGGCTGCATCGCTGTTGGAGTGAACGAAGGGAATCTACTGAATGGTTCAGTTGATGTCCCCCCCAAACCCACGCCCAACTTCCCCGCAAGAGGTTTTTGGCCCCTTCACACCCCTCTGCAAAATATCTGACATGGTGATCCCGTTAGGTCATACACGCTTCCTCCCATTCCTCTTCTGCGGTACATTCGCCGCCTGTCCCGTTAACAAAGTTCAGCACAAGTTCGCTTGCTTGGTTGATATAGCAAAAGGTGCTCCCAATGCGGGCGCTTTCTCGCCACTCCCTGTGGATTGACTTTTTTATTTTTTACAATTGCCATTGTGGCAACGGCCGCACGTACTCTTGCCGTCTGCGCTCGAAACTTCAGCTGTTACAAAATGTTGCAGCCCTCACTGTAACCTGTTCCGAGATTTATTCGTCTATTGCCTTCTGCTCCATTGTACATTTGTTTGAGAAAGGACTGCAGATGCTGGAAAAATCGAACGTAGACAAAAATGCTGGAGAAACTCAGCGGGTGAGGCAGCATCTATGCTGTCTCATCCGCTGAGTTTCTCCAGCATTTTTGTCTACCCTCCATTGTACATTGATACCCAGGACCTTACTTTCTTGAGTTAACATTTCTCAGACATATGCTTATTCCTTTGGGATTTGTGTCTAAACCAGTCCTTTAAACTTTTATTTTCTTTTGAGTCATTTGCACATGCACTGCCTTTTTATCTACCTTGGTAACTGCAAAACAATGACTAATACCCTGGTTCTTTAATTCCCTTTGCAAGCACTTCTTATTTCTCCCATCCCTTTGAACCACTTTAAAACTCAGCCTTTCAATCTCAGTCTTATCATCCTAATCTCTAGCTTTGAGCAATTGCATTAGCCTTGAATCTTTTAGAAGTGTCCTGGTTCACAACATGCAATATAATTGCAATTCATTATTGTTGGTGGTTGCTTGGGGAAGTTGTCGAATAGCTTTTCATTTGGAGTAATTGATGAACTTGGCAATGCCTCAAACTCAGATGTTGTATTGGGAAGATACAGGGAACATGAGTTATCTGGTGGAAAAAAAACTTGCATTTGAGGTTGAAAGGTCTGAATTAAAGCATTAATTCTGTTTTCTCTCTCTCCACATATGCTGCCTAACCTGCTGAGTGTTCTCATGTATTTTTATTTCAGGTATCTAGCATCCACATGATCTTGCTTTTGTAATCCTTTTCCCTCTTTGATTACATCTTTAGTTTTCAAATAGTTTCCATCCCCGAGTACACCAGGAGTTCCAAGGTTATCTCATTCAATGAGCTCACCCTTGATGCATAGGTATAACCTTTGCACATCGTTCATGCCATGAAAAAAAGGAGATATTAACACTGAAACGCTAGTTCTTTACTTTAGTCTTAAACAAGATTTAAATATAACGGTTGGAAGCATGATGTGCCGGTGCTATAATGGAGGTTTATTTGAGTGCAAGCAATGATCAACCTCATTGAGGGCCATTCTTGTTCACATGCTCTTTCCCCAGAGTGCCACCCCATAACAATATGGCCCAGCAGCAAACCCTCAGTTATGGGAATCTGCTGTAATTGGAATAGTCCACCATCATTATGGAGTTTGTTAACTGCCATTATTTACCTTTTCAGAAAGTGGCATGAAGATGAAAAGACACAGCTCTGTTTCTGAAGACATTGAATTTATTTTCACCCCACTAGTAGTTCTGGAACTTGCGAAAGACACAAACGACAAGGCAATAGAATGGTTCACTCAAAGAATCAAAGAGAAAAAGCACCTGGGTGGTGAGTAAACAGCACATGTGTACAATGCTGTTGAATTACTAAACTTTTTGCAGCTGTTGCTGATTATTATTCATATTGAAGAGACATCAGATTTGGTAACCATATCATCTACTTTTGAGGCCCTTGTATCTGGAAGCTCACCCTTAAAAGCCTTTGTCTGGTTCCTTTTAAGGCATTGATAAAGAAAGGAAGTAGAATGAGTAAGCTTGTGATCGTCATTAAAGGTAAACACCAAAAGATATGACTAACACATAAAAAAAAGTTGATAAGATGTCGCATAGATTATTAAACAAAATGAGAACACATGGTATTGAGGATAATATACTGGTGATAATAATTGGGGTAGGAAACTTGTCACTTGTAGGTTGCAAGGCCATGATTGGTGCAGTGCTGCAGGGACTGATGCTTGAACCTCGCCTTTTCATAATGTATAACAGTGATGAATGGATAAACTGGGGCTTTGAAGACAATTAAGATGGCTGACTCTGTAAGGAATCCAATCCTCTCTAAACTATTACTAAGGAGAAGGTGCTTGGGAAGCTGAAAGGGCTGAAGATGGATAAGTCACTTGGACCAGTTATACTGCAACCTAAGGTTCTGAAAGAGGTGACTTTAGAGATTGTGGAGGCACAGATAGTGATATTTCAGGAATCACTAGAGTCCGGAAGGGTTCCAGACGATTGGAAAATTGCCAAATATTATCCTGTTGTACAAGAATTAGATTAGATTTTATTTGTTGTCATTTGAACCCAGAGGTTCAAACGAAATTTAGTTTCTGCAGTCATACAAACAAGAAGAAGAATCAAGACACAACAGAATTTACACAAACATCCATCACAGCGAACCTCCTCCCTGTGATGGAAGGCAAAGTCATATCTCTCCCTGCACTCCCCATTCTCCTCCCGATGTAAAAGTCAAAGCCCCCAGCGGGCGATGGTAAATAAGTCCCGCGGCCATTAAAGCCGCGCCGGGCGATGCAAGGCCGCACTCCAGGTCTTGATAGGGAGCAAAGCAGAATAGTGTAAATTATAGGCTCATTAGTCTGACTTCAGTGATTGGGAAGATTTTAGAGTCCATTATAAAGGATGACGTTATGGAGTACTTGATAAAATAAGCCAAAGTCGGCATGGTTTTGTGAAGGGGAGATTTTGCCTGATGAATCTGCTGGAATTCTTTAGTAAATAGCAGGACAGACAAAGGAGAGTCAGCAGGTGTTTATCTAGATTTTCAGAAAGCGTTTGATAAGGTGCTGCATGTGAGGCTGCTAAGGAAGATGAGAGCCCATGGTATCAAAGGGCAGATACTGGCACGGATAGCAGGTTGGCTGGATGGCAGGAGGCAAAGAGTGGCAATAAAGGGTGTTTTTTTTTTCTGGTTGGCTGCCAGTGACTAGCAGAGTTCCGCAGGGGTCGATGCTGGGGCCGCGACTCTGCACGATGTATATCAATGGTTTGGATGAGGGGATTGAAGGCTTTGTGGCCAAGTTTGCAGATGATACGAAAATAGGTAGAGGGGCAGGTATTGTAGAGAAAGCAGGAACTCTGCAGAAGGACTTGGACAGGTTGGTAGAGTGGGCAGAGAAGTGGCAGATGGAATATTGTGTAGCAAAGTATGTGGCCATGCATTTTGGTAGTAGGAATAATGGCATAGACTATTTTCTAAATGGGAAGAGAATGTAGAAATTGGGTACAAAGGGACTTGGGAGTGCAGGATACTCTAAAAGTAAATTTGCAAGTCAAATTGGTAGTAAGGAAGACAAACCAATGCTAGCATTTATTTCAAGAGTGGTAGAATACAAAAATAGGGATGTAATGCTGAGGCTCTATAAAGTGCTGGTTGGGCTGCATTTGGAGTATTGTGAGCAATTTTGGGCACCATACCTGAGAAAGGGTGTGCTGGCTCTGCAGGGGGTCCAGAGGAGGTTTACAAGAATGATCTCAGGAATGAGTGAGATTTGACAGCACTGTGCCTGTACTCGCGGGAGTTTAGAAGGATGAGGGGGACCTCATTGAAACTTATTGAATAGTGAAAGGCTTGGGTACAGTGGATGTGGAGAGGATGTTTCCACGCGTGGGAGAATCTAGGACTAGAGGTCATGGCCTCAGAATTAAAGGACACTCATTTAGGAAGGAGATGAGGAGGAATTTCTTTAGTCCGAGTGGTGAATCTGGAATTCTTTGCCACAGAAAGCAGTATGGATATTTTTAAGGCAGAGATAGATAGATTCTAGATTCGTACGGGTGTCAGGGGTTATGGGGTGAAGGCAGGAGAATTGGGTTAGGAGGGAGAGGTAGAACAGCTATGATTGAATCTAATAACGTGGAGTTGCTTAGCGATCGACTTCGGGAGCTCCAACCGCAGGAGCTTCGCTCGTTCCGACGTGGGAGCTTTGATTGCCTCAACGTGTGAGCTTCAACCACCCTGATTCTAGGACCTTCGATCGCCCCAACATGGGAGCTTCGATCGCCGGCTGCGGGAGCTTCAATCGCCCCAACTGTGGTTGGTTCGACTCCCCCCTACCGCGGGAGAAAAGGAGGAAAGAAGATAAGACTTTATTGCCTTCCATCACAGTGAGGAATGGGGAGGAACCGCTGTGCTGGATGTTTATGTCAAATTTTAATGACGTAGTTGTGTGTCTTGTTGCTTTTTGGTTTGACTATGGCAAACCAAATTCCTCGTATGTTGCAAAACATACTTGACTAATAAATCACGATTATGATTATGAATAGAGGAGTGGGCTTGATGGGCCGAATTACCTAATTCTGCTCCAATCATTCAAGACCCCTATAACACTCAATTCCTGGGCAATACATGTCTCTGCTTGCATTTGGACTTTGATCAAACAAAATAATTTAATAGATTGCAGCTATTATAATCAGCTGATTGACCATCTATGTTAAGACCGTGTGTTGCTGTGCCCTGTGGTAGCAGCCTGTGATGCCACGCCATTGCTCAGATAGAGTCCTTGCTCCTTCATTACAATGGGGTGAGTGTTCTGATAGTGGGTGAGCAAGGCCACTGTTGTTGCAACGCCTGACTGCCTCGCTGCTGGAAATAATGAAGGGATCCACTGGATGGTTCAGTTGGTGTTCCTCCAAACCCACGCCCATCTTCCCCGCAAGAGGTTTTTGGCCCCCTTCACATTCCCCAGCAAAATCTCTGACATCCCGTGAGGTTACACCCTTTTCCATCCCATTCCTCATCAGCCGTCTGCCCCGTTAACACTGTTCTGCACAGTTTCGCTTGGTTGATATTGCGAAAGGTGCTCCCAATGCGGGCGCTTTCCCGCCACTCCGTGTGGATTGACTTTTTATTTTTGCAATTACCATTGCGGCAACGGCTGCCCCTACTCTGCCGATGTATTACTGAAGCCATCTGCGCTCGAAACTTCAACTGTTACGAAGCTGCAGTCCTCACTAACCTTCAAGACTTATTCTCCTTTAGCCCTATGCTTCATTGTGTAGGTTGGTACCTAGGAGGACCTTTATTTCTTGAGTTAACATTTCTCAGACATATGCTTAAATCCTTTGGGATTTGTGTCTGAACCTCCAGCCCTTCAAACTTTTCCGTTCATCATCTACATTTTCATTAAGACCCTGCATGTTTAAGGATTATACCTTTTATTTCAAAGGAGCCCACTTGAAAATTAAACCTATGGATGACCAAGCTGGAAACTCTCAAGTATATCTTCTTGGAGCATCTTGGAGAAGGTTATTGGTGGGAGCGGAAGCCCTGGGTTTAGTTAAAGAGTATCAGGATGGGTCTATGAGAGCCTTTACTTACCAGAACAAAGAAGACTACAAATACTTTTCAGGTAAGTTTATCATTAAAACAATATAATAAGTTGCAAATCAATTTGAATATTATGAAAGATTATATCTGTAGAAAATAATTTAGCCAGTGCCTTTACCCTTGCGTAGTAACTGAATTCTCGTGGAAATACCATAATTGGCAATTGAGGTATTCCATCCATGTATGGCAATACAGCTGTTTTAAAAATTCTTGTCTTTGATTTCAAGTTTCTTTACGGTGTCACTTTTTGCTATTTATTATCTTCTGCAGCTATTAGAACCATCCAAGATATCAGCAGTCTTCCAAGAGAACAGACAGAAGTACAGCACAGGAACAGATCTGAAATTTCCTACATAAATCACAATATCTCCCTCTTACTCCTGTGAATGGTGCTTTTTTTTAAATAATTGCCTCTTTGATAATTCACTTCCTTATCCTAGCATAGATGGCTCAGTATTACATTTTGTTTATTTATTTTTTAACCAACGTGAAATTGAACCATGGCAAAGGCAATGTATAAATCCAAATTGTTTTTTTACAGGTGACAGCTATGATTTTCTAACAATGGCCGAACGTCAGTACATTATCAAACGTGAATTAGAAAATCTGAGGGCAATAGATGAAACTATGGTTCCTGGTCACCCACAAGCAAAACTGTATCCTGGGAAATCAATCAGTAAGTTACTTTGATTTACGATTTTTATCAATTTCTCACTCGGGAATAACAAAATGGGGATGGGGAAGATGAATAATGCAACATGGATTAGGTATCCATGTTCACCTGTGTAATTTTCAACCATCTCTGATCCATTGAATAGAAAATTTGGGTTTGTGTAATCACCTCAGTTTTGGAGTGTTCTGAGGGATTACCAATGAGTGATAGCTTCCGAGGTGTTTACAGATAACATATAGTGTGCTGAAGATGGCACCCCAAAGGAATTTCAAACATGCAATTCCCCCTGTTTGGGAGAAGAGGGAGCTAGATAGGGCTCTTAAAGAAAGCGGAGTCAGGGGATATGGGGAGAAGGCTGGAATGGGGTACTGATTGGGGATGATCAGCCATGATCACATTGAATGGCGGTGCTGGCTCGAAGGTCCGAATGGCCTTCTCCTGCACCTATTGTCTATTAATAAAAACTACTTTGCAGTTTCCTGCTGGAGTCTTGATAAATTCAAGAGTGTTTAATGGTGAAATGTACCAAAGCAGAACAATGAAATTCTTACTTGCCGCAGCACAACAGGTTTGTAAGCACAGTACTGAATGGATAATAGAAGCAAACAAAAAAAGTTAAATACATTTAAAAAGATATAGTGCAAAACAAAACCCCAAAGTCTTTAGTGCAACCAAGATAGTTCGAGGTTTAGTTGGTGTTTGTAATGTTTAATAATAAGCTGATGGCTGTTGGGAAGAAGGCATTCCTGAACCTGGAGGTTACAGTTTTCAGACTCCTTTACATTCTTCCTAATGACAGGATTGAAATGAGAACATGGTCAGGTGATGAGGGTCCTTGATGAAGCAGTGTGCATTTGGTATACATCTTTTTATGGTCGGGAGGTCAGTACCCATGATGGTCCAGGCAGCATCCACTTTTTTTATTTTATTTTATTTTTTTAAATCTCCTTCATTCCTGGCTGTTCGAATTGCTGAAACAGGCTGTTATGCAACCAGTCACGATTCTCTCTACCATACATGAGAATATTCATCACAATTCCTAACCTTCTAAGGAAGTAGAGCCTTTGATAAGCTTTCTTTATGATTACATCAATGTGCTGGGTCCAGGCGAGATATGCGTGCCCAGGAACTCAAAGTTGTGGATTCTGTCCACCATTGACCCGTTGATGAAGACAGGTTTGTGGATCCTTGGCCTTCTAAAGTCAACAATCAACTCCATGGTCTGTGCAAAATTGGTGTCTGGCATGACTCGGGTCACAACATTCGAATCCTATTTCAGATGCTTCATACAAAAGTCCAGCCTGACGCTTCTGCATGGGTCTGATAATATTGCAAATTCAAAAGTTTGGGATGTTAAATAGAAGCTCAGTCAGGTCTCTGGTAATGGTTGTATAAGTTTGCATGAGGTTGTTTTGAAGAGCAGCACTACTGCTCTAGATATATCAATCCCAGTCAATATTTTCACTATTTCAGCAATATTGTTATCTTAAAATAAAATGTTAACTAACTAATCTTCATCGTGTTCATAAAGCTTTTGTAGCACAAATTAGCTGCAAAAATATACTTCCTACGTAACAAAATGAATACCCTTCAAAGGCATGTTCGCTGTAAACTGCTTTCTGGTATCCTAAAATTTAGAACGGCACCAGAGGAATGGATTTTTTTCTGAGTTTTATGTACTGCGTCATTTTGAGTTTCTCAGTGAAAATTTGCAAATAAATTATTTATGCATTAAAAGTAATTTTTGTTTTCATCCAGTTCGCCGTTTACAAACCAGTGGACTTCTCCTTCAGCTTTATCCACTGCATAATAAAATAGAATTGGAAAAGCTCAGCAGCATCTGGTATAAGCGCTTTCATGTTGCCTTGCAGCCACTCAGTAAGTCCATAAATTTGGTAAATGGTAAATCCCTATTTGCGTTTGTCTAAAATAATCGGCCTGATGCCACCAATTATGCAGCCAGATGCATCTGAATGAGCATTTGTTCCTTGGGTCAGACAGTCACTTTTTACAATATGTTGTAACAGCTGATTTGCTGCCCTCTGCTTCTGGCCAGGAACTACTGTGATCTGCTAACTGGCATTTGTTTTCCTGATATTTAATTGACTGTACAGAATGGGATCACAATTTACAGCTAGATTAAAGATGAAATGTTCGTGAAATTGCAATGCTCTAAGTAATTGGAATTGATTCTTCGTCAGATCTCAAGTACTGAATGGTTCTATGAATCTTAATAGTTGCTGCATTGATGATTTACATCCTTTGTACTCAATTTGTGACATGTTTCTTCAGAAATCAGTTTATCACAAAGTCTACAATAATTTGGTTGTGACCTCTATATTACTTTGGCTGGAATGTTACAGCCCACGAGGTCACCGTTTGCACATTGTTTTTTTGCTGGCTCGTTTAAAGTGTTCTGCAATTAGTACGAATACCTATGTCCTTTTCCCAATACCTGCAAATGTTTTCCTCCAAATATTTCCTCCATTCCCTTATGGAAATTACTAGTCAAACCATGCATTCCAGATCAATCTCGATGTACATCAGATTGTATCTAGAACGATTGTCCTGGGCCTAATTTGGATCTCTTTAATGCATTTCACAAATGTCTCTTATTTATTCCAGAACACAAGGAACACATTTGTGGAGACCCCTTTATAAAATAAAATGTTTGCTGTTAGTCCTGCTGCATGTCTTGGCAATAACTTGTTGACTGACACCATGTTGTCAGTACTTAATATGTTGGACTGCAACTTTGATTTGTGGTCTCATTGATCAGGAATTGCTACATACGAAAAAACAATGAAATATTAACTGACAAGTACATGCAGCTAGGGCCACAATAAGGAGCTAAACTCCTTGGCTAAAGAAGTTCAATGCCAAGGTAGCCTATGAAATGAAGAGGATGAATGATATGCTGAGAGGTTTTAATGACGTAATTGCCAGTGATGTAATTGTCACCAACTGTGGCTAGTCCTCTGCACCGACTACTACAAAACAGTCAACAGCCCTGTCCCCTCCACAAATATCACCATGAGGCTGTCCTGTGTCTTCGTTCCTTCCTGCTGTACATTAGCAAGATCACTGTCTTCTTTCCCCAGATTAGAGTTGCTGAGTGATTTTTGTCTGTATGTGGCCTCTCCGTCATTCCATTTCTTTTTTTTTGCCAGCATGCAGCTCTATCTCGCCAATACTTAACACAATCGGGTTGTTTTTTTTGTCATTCTCAGAATATGGAGCACTAGTGGCATAAATTCCTTGTCTGCAGGTTGCAAGTGACTTTATGAACAGTTAAATATAGAAATAAAACCTGAGTCTGAAAATCAGAGTATAAAGGTATTACAAGGCACTTGGGAGGAATGGAAGGCTAAATTGCATCTATTTTTGTGCAAGGAATCTCACTTATAATTGTGATGGTTGATCAGCAGTGGATATTGTTGAAAGAAAAGCTGGAATGGCTACTTAAGTTTCCAGGATATAGAATCTTCAGGCATGTCAAGGTAAATGTAAAAGAGGTGGTAGTATTGCACTGTTGATCAAGTGTCTGTTACCACAGTAATGAGGGAGGATGTTTGAGAAGATCGTTCAAATTAGGTCATACAGTTAGAGCTGGGATACAAGAATAAAGTGATCACTTGCTGGAGGTGGGGGTGGGTAGACAGGGCGGGTTCTGCACCTCAAATAGTCAGCTGGAAATAAAGCAGGCATTTGTGCAGTTCAGTGAATGGTGTAAGAATGATAGGGTTATGGTAGTAGGGTGTTTCAGTGTCCCCTGGATTAACTGGGATCATTTTAGTGTGAAAGTTTGAAGAGAGTGAAACTGCATCCGGGAGAATATTTGGAGCTCATTCATTGACAGATAATCTATGAGGGAAAAGGTGTGACTGAGGAGTGCTGCAGTGGGCAGGGTTTCAGACTTTTTGACCATAGGGATTTCTTCAGGGGCATAAGTCACATGTACAAGTGGGATGGGTTGCACCTGAACTGCTGGGCACGTTTGCTGGTGCAACTTTTGAGAGTTTAAACTAGATTGACAGGGGAATTAGATTCAACGCAATAGTGAGACAGGTGGGAGGCAGGTAGTTTGTGGTGAAGTCAATGACAGCAAGTTTAATGGGATGGGGAGGAGCAAGGCAGGTAGGAATACAACTGTTAGTCATCAGCCAAACATTAGGCTTGCCAAAATCAACTGTTTGGAACATCATTAAGAAGAAAGAGAGCACTGGTGCGGTTACTAATCGCAAAGGGACTGGCAGGCCAAGGAAGATCTCCCCAACAGAAGAAGAATTCTCTCTATGATAAAGAAAAATCCCCAAACACCTGTCCAACAGATCAGAAACAATCTTTAGAAGTCAAGTGTGGATTTGTCAATGACCGCTGTCCGCAGAAGACTTCATGAACAGAAATACAGAGGCTACACTACAAGATGCAAAACACTGGTTAGCCACAAAAATAGGATGGCCTGGTTCCAGTTAGCCAAGAAGTACTTAAAAGAGCAATCACAGTTCCGGAAAAAGGTCTTGTGAACAGACGAGATGAAGATTAACTTAAATCAGAGTGATGGCAAGAGCAAAGTATGGAGGAGAGAAGGAACTGCCCAAGATCCAAAGCATACCGCATCATCTGTGCATGTATGGCCTGGGCATGTATGGCTGCTGAAGTTACTGGCTCACTTATCTTCATTGATGATACATCTGCTGATGGTAGAAGCATAATGAATTCTGAAATGTATAGACACATCCTATCTGCTCAAGTTCAAACAAATGCCTCAAAACTCGTTGGCTGGCGGTTCAATCCACAGCAAGACAATGATCCAAAACATACTGCTAAAGCAAAGCTAAAAAATGATTAATTCTTGAGTGGCCAAGTCAATCACCTGATCTGAACCTAATTGAGCATGCTTTTTATATGCTGACGAGAAAACTGAAGGCAACTGGTGATGTCCATGAATCGCAGACTTCAAGCAGCCATTGCATGGAAAGGATATGCAACAAAATACTAAACATGACTACTTTAATTTACATGACATTGCTGTGTCCCAAACATTATTGTGCCCTGAAATGGGGGCTCTATGTATAAACACTGCTGTAATTTCTACATGGTGAAACCAAAATGTATAAAAATGGCCTTTATTAAAATCTAATACATTTTTTCTATTACAAATCTCAAATTGTGGAGTACAGAGGCAAATAAATAAATGATGGGTGTTTGTCCCAAACATTATGGAGGGCACTGTATGTTCTTTCCTGAAATTTAAAAAAATAGAGATGCTGGAAATCTGAAATAAACCAGAAACAATTAGCAGATCAAGACGCAATAACTCTGTTCCTTTTTCTTTTTTTTCTTGTAGATGACATCGATAAATATTTTGGACAGAACATTGCACTCTATTTTGCATTTTTGGAGTATTTCACCATTGCCTTGTTTCCAATGGCCCTAATTGGAGTGCCTTACTATATCTTTGCTTGGGAAGATTATGATAAGTATATAATATTTGCCACCTTCAACCTCCTGTGGTCGACCATTGTCCTGGAAGTGTGGAAACGTTGGTGCGCTAAACTTTCCTACAATTGGGGGACGCTGTTGATGAAGAGAAAGTTTGAAGAACCTCGGCCTGGTTTTCATGGACAATTGGGACTAAACCCAGCAACCGGGAGAAAGGAGCCAACCTACCCAAATTACAAGAGGCAGTTGCGCATCTATCTTATTTCCGTGCCTTTTGTCTGTCTGAGCATTTACATCAGCATTTTTGTTATGATGATCTACTTTCTGATGGAGGACCTAGCCAGAGTCTATAATAATGAGGTCCAATCACATTTTAGCTCCATCTTGATATTTTGCCCCAGTATATTTTACGCAGTAGTCATTGAAGTTATGAATCGCATCTACAAGTATGCTGCTGAATGGTTAACCTCTTGGGGTAAGTGTACATCCGCATCGATGACCTAAACACTTCACGCTCAGTTCTTGCACATGTTAAAATCTTCACTGAAAGCTTTCACGTTATTTGAAGGAGTCAGTAATTCCTAAGGTGGTTAACAGACAAAACTGAGCAAGATGATGGGACGCCTAACAGTTTATGATCTGTTCCACACTACTGAATAGGGTGGCAGAAACACTTTTTCAAAAGAGAAAGTCATTAACATCTGTAGGGAAAAACACCACAGACCTGTGGCAGTTGGACTATTTGGCTGTTTGAGAAAGTTGGTATAAGCACCAGGATACCAAATGGTGTCCAATGCCATATGTTACTCTGATTGACTGCTAATGTGGAGATCTTGGGAAGGAAGTTCACATTTATCTCATGTGCTGCCAATCATAGTTTGCCCAGCTGTCCTTTGTATGTTTGGATTGGGGAGAAAAAAGCATTTTAAGAACATTGGAGAAATGTGTGTCGGGGGTTATGGGGAGAAGGCAGCAGGATAGGATTAGGAGCGAGAGATAGATCAGCCGTGATAGAATGGCTGAGTAGACTTGATGGCCCGAATGGCCTAGTTATACCTTATCACTTATGAACTTATGAAATAAATGATTTACTGCCTCAGCAATCAGTGAGACCCTCAGCCAGTCAACTTGCTATATACTAGTTCCAGAATATGGAAACATTTATGAGAACGTAAGCCATTGCAAGAGATTAAACTGAATCACAACACATGCAGGAGGCAAATCATTCCAATGGATCTGTGCTTTTGTACTGACAAACTGGGAATGTAGATAACACTTTGATCTAAATAGTGGAAGGAGCATTCAGAAGAGGGGAAATTTAAAGAGACCGGATAGAGTAATATTACAGTGTACCAGTACAGGGTAATGATGGGTAGCATGTAATATTTCATAACGTCATTTTCAGACAAGTTTGATTCTTATGAAATGCTTTGGTAATTTACTAAGTTAAAGGCTTTGTGTCAATCTAAGTTGTAATGTGATCTGATGAGAGCTAAGATATTATTGCACCCTCTTCAATTGGCTCTAACAGATTATCATAAACGAATTAAATTATTATACATGGATTGAGGTGAAGATGAGTGCACAGAATATTAGTGAAGGTGATTGAATATAGTTCGACAGACAAGAGTTTATTAAATGTGGCTTTGAGGTGTCATCCATGAATCATTTGATGCTGTACTAATGAACATAAAGTCTGCCAGGTGCTGTTCTGTGGATGTTAAATCAAAATCCTGCCTTCATTTGTGAATAGGTCTCACGGCACTGCACTAATTAAAGATTTTTATCGATTGTTCTGAACTGATGGCACTGATGTCACTTTAAAACAAACTTACTGCATTCAGACAGCATTCCCAGTTTATTAACATTGTTGCCTGTCAAACTTTTGGACCATGCTCCAGTTAAAAAAGATGTCAAAATGCAATGTCCCTTTTAGAAGTTTCTGATGAAAATCGATGTAAAAAATTACCCATTTTCCTCTGCAGATGCTTGTTGCCTTGCTAAATATTTTCAGCACTTCCTGTTTTTTTTAATAATAGAACTTTCATTTCCTGATGTGAATTGCTGATGCCATTTCTGCTGGAGGGTTGCCATGAAATGGGAAATCTTGCATCTTCATTAGAATTTCTGAAAGAATTTTAACAATTGGTAGTATAAATAATATCTTCAAATGTTTAAATATGCTGCTATTGAATAAAATAGTTCAGGTTTTTGTAACAAATTGGGGAGCTTTTTTTGGCTATTGCATCAATTTGGTTGGTTCACGACAGATCATGATAATAATATTAATGACAAAGAACTTGAAGCTTTCCACCATTTCTCATTGTGCACCATTGATGCTGATTGGGACATGTACTCCATGCTTCCTGAAGTCAATAACTTTGTCTTGTTGACTTTGAGGGAGTGGTTATTGTCCTGACACCATTTCACTAAGTTCTCCATTTCCTTCCTGTACTCCATCTCATCATTGGCTTTGATTTGGCCCACCACAGTGGTGTCGTCTGCAAACTTGTAAATGGAATTAGAGCCGTCTTTGGCCGTACGGTCGTGAGCGAAGACGGTATAGTAGAAGACTGACAACGCATCCTCGCGAGGTACCAGTGTTGAGAGTTATTGTGGGAGTGGTGTTGACACCTCTCCTCACTGATTGGGGTCTGTGGGTCAGGAGGTCGAGGATACAGTGGTGGAGTTGGGGGACGACGACAACCGATTCCTAAGTCCCAGAGTTTGGAGATAAGTTTGGATGGGATTATGGCACTTAAGGCAGTCCTATAGTTGATAAATCAGAGTCCAATGTAGCACTTGTTATCTAGTTGTTCCAGACATGAGTTTAGGGCCAGGGAGATGATGTCTGCTGTAAACTGTTACAACGTTAAGCAAACTACAGTGGATCAAGGCTAACTGGGGGGCTGGAATTAATGTGCACTGTCACCAGTCTCTCGAAGCACTTTATGATGATGAATGTCAGAGCCACTGACAGTAGTTATTAAGGCATGCAACCTTACTTTTCTTTGGCACGTGGATGGCAGTGGTCTTTTTGAAGCAGGTTGGAACCTTGGAATCGAGTAGTGAGAGATTCAAGATATCTGTGAATACTTCTGCCAGATGATGTGCAAAGGCCTTGGCCAGGGACTCCATTCGGAACAGTTGCTTTCTGCTGATTCACACTCGGGAAAGTCAATCTTGCATCTGCCACGTTAACCCCGTATCTGAGACGGGTGGGGTGGGTGGCATTCCACCACCAACCTTCTGTTCAAACTGTGCGTAGAATGCATTGTTCCGTTTGTTTGTTTGTTTCTATAGTTTGTTATCTTTGGAATTGTTTCATGAACCTTTGGAGCAGTAATTGTGCAGATCCAATATTAACTGACTAATAACATCTAGGATCGGCAAAGCTGTATTTTTACAGAGCTTGTGTCTAAGAAGGAACTGCAGATGCTGGAAAATCGAAGGTACACAAAAATGCTGGAGAAACTCAGCGGGTGCAGCAGCATCTATGGAGCGAAGGAAACAGGCAATGTTTCGGGCCGAAAACAAGGGTTTCGTGTATTTTTGTGCACCTTTTTTACAGAGCTTGTCTTGATCTCAGGATAGCACAGAGCATTTTGCAGCCATTAAAACAGTCACCGTTTTAATTTCAGTAGTTCTTTCTGCAGAAAAGGATTTCATGATAACGGTTTGAGAAATTACCAGGCATTATGTGTGTGATATTGGGTAATAATTTTAGTTCACTTGAGAGAATAGACAAGGCCCCAGGCTTAATATCTCATCTGAAAGACACTACCTACAACAGTGCAGCACCCCTTCAGTGCTGCACTGATAATATCAGACTCAATGTTTGTGCTCAAGGAACTTGAACCCATAATCTTTCAGCTTTGAGGTAAAAATGCAACTAGGTGAGCTATGGATGGCATCACAAATGATAAGTCAATTAAACCTGATCTTGAATATGTAAGTAATCAATAATGTATCACTGTGCATGGAAATTGATTAGAATGTGGGGACAAGCTGCAATTGAGATAAATAACAGCACTGATTTTAGAAGTAAACCAGATGAAGGTTGACACATTAAATAAATTGAAAGATGTGGGAAAGGCTCAAGATAAAGGGATGGGAGGAGAGACGCCATTTCTGTGGACTGAATGGCTTGTTTCTGTGCTATATATTCGATGTGGGTCTATCATTGTTCTTCAGGAAGAAATATTTGTCCACGTTTTCTCGGGTTTTAATTGTTTGCCAGCCATTTGACTGTACGGTTGATAGATGTACATATTCTGTGTTTGTAGAAAACCACAGGCTCGAATCATCGTATCAGAATCATTTGGTTCTCAAAGTATTAGTGGTAAGTTTAATAAAAGTGCTATGTTTCATCAAATGTCACACAGTATTCAAAAGACCCAGACTCTGAGGGTTGGATTGAAGAAATATTACATTGGCTAGCATTGTGTGAAAAGTTAAAAGGGTGATTTTATTGAAAAGATTGATGAGTAAAAGTTTCTTTATAAAAAGTGCGGAATGGAACTGTGTTCCACAAGATGCAGTAGATGTTAGATGTCGATCAATTTTAAATTGGACATTGGTTGATGTTTCGTGGTTTATAAAATAATATAATTTGAATCTATGGCTGGAGTGCAGACTTAAGGTGCACATCAGTCATCATCTTATTCAATTGCAGCAGAGGTTTAATATTTCTTTGACCCCCCTGAGTGGAGAAAACCAGTTGATCTCAACTGGCTGCTGGCAAGTTAGGAAGTTTTGAATGCATGTTTAATCTGTTGGCAGTGCATCATTTATACTTGCACCCTTCATGGATCATCTTTAGGTAACCTAGCTCTACATTTTTGTAATAAAATCAGTTCAGCTGTGCCTCTGCCGTCGAAGAACACATTGGAGGTTTTGGATTATGAAGGGGTTTGATGGGTTAGATATCGAGTCATCCAATATAAGGGATCAAAATGTAAATTAGTCAAGCATAAATCAAATAAGGAAGTCAAAGAGAAACTGCTTGAAAAATTATGAAAATGGAAGAGTTGAAGTTAAAAACTTGTGGCTTTCAACTGGGAACTACATTAACACAGTGAAGGAATGACTAGATAAATGTGCTCTTAGCATTAGACAAAGAGGAGTGTAAATACCAGAATGGACTGTTGGATTAAAATTAGACTGAATGGCCTGATTTTTGTCTGTAAATCTATGTAAGAATTACAACAGCTATGGTGTTTCCTGAATTTCCCCAAGTTGTAAACTGGAGTGGTTAAATAGTTAACAGCTTTCCTTCTCTTCTATCTATTTGTCAGTGACCAAACTTTCATGTTGAACATTGACAGTAGTGGTCTTGGGTACCACAGTGATATAGCTTTCAGGTATTTACAAATCTCTGTAGGAATATTATTTGAGTACGTGAGGAGTTTATCATCGATGGACAAAAGTGAAAGGAGGTGGCAGTGAATGTCTAGGAGGGGAAAGAAAAACAGGAAATGAATGTAACTGGTGATGCCAAATAACATCTCAAAACAGAGTTAGCCAGGCATCATCTCAAGGGGTAAAGCTCCATTACTGGTTATCCTGAAAAAAAAATGCCTGCCCACTTTGTTGCATAAAAGGAAGGTTTAACAAATCATGCAGAGGGAGAATAACGGGAAATATGGAGGCACCAAAAAATCTGATATTTCAACAAGCATTCATAATTGCTAGAACTTTCGTTGATAGGATTAATTTTTGCTAATCTCTGCTGCTGAAGCAACAGTATCAAAGTAACCACCATCAAAATAAAGATGAGGAACTAAAGTGTTAACTTATTCCAATTTAGAATTCTGTTATCCTGTTTCATTTATTTACTTACACACATTTTTCATCTTTGCAGTTCAATTTCATAAACTGTTTTGCATCCCTCTTCTACATCGCATTTGTTCTTCAGGATATGAAACTTCTACGGCAGGTAAATAATTTTGAAAGTAAGTGACTTGACTAATTTGGTTGTTGAGTGTCATGGCTGGACAAGTAATAAAAACTTGGATTTGTGTACGTGAGGAGTATATAAAAACTTCAGTTGTGTTGCATAGTCCATAGTTATTCAACATTTTGCTAAAAGTGGCTTCCCTCCACATTTGTCGTTTTAGGCCATTAGTTATCCTAATGGGTAAATAACAGTCAAAGTGTACATATCCCCAATAATTTCCTCTCTTAGAATCATATTATCAAAACCATCAAAACTTGAAGGAAATCTGCCTTGAGGCCATGGCGGTTCTCTGCAAGGACAACCCAATTTGTTTTCTCTTTTCTTGCAAAATTTTCTCTTTATTAATTTTATTTTTGGAAAGCAGCCATTGAACTGCTTCCACCACTCAGATCAATGACTAGCTGTTGTGTGCAAAGATTTCAACTCTTTTCATCTCCTGGTCGTTTGCCACTGACTATCCTCACTCTTCAGCTGATAGGAACAATCTTTATCTCATCACATTGTCCAGACCTTTTAACAAATCTAAGGTATCACCTCTGATTTGGTTAATGCTGGGGAATTTTAAAAACTGGCTCACAATTCGCTTCCTAGATCTAACCTGCTCTGTGTTGCGTACAATTGAAAAATTAATGCTGGAACAATGGGATTCAGAATTAATTTCTACAAATCTTTGAAGAAAGTGGTACAAGCTAAAACCTGATTTTTGGTTGCACATATGGAGCACAGAAAATAAAAGCAAGGAAATGATGGTAAACTTTTCATCAGTTACTGGTTTAGCCCAAATGGCGTAGTATCTGATTCTTGGCCTATAGTTTAAAAATGCTCTTAAGATTTTGGAGATCCGACAGTGAAAATAAATCGGAATAATACCAGTGATGAGAGACTTCAGTTATGTGGAGGGACAGGAGCAAAAATATTAAGGAGATTTGAATTGAGGTTTCAAATGAGAAACTATTTCCACTAGCTGTGCTGCTGAAAGTGATGAAAGCAGAATAAAAGGAAAAAATTCAAATTAGAATTCAATTCATCCTCAAAATAAGAATTTACATGCTTGCATGTTTGTAAGGAATGAACTGATGGAAGGCATAAATTATGCAGCGCTTTCACAGAAGAACAATGACAAAATGGGCTCAACAGCCTCCTATGGCCTACTCCTGCACCTATTTTCTATGTTTCTATGCTGTGTGATCACATAAAATTAATATTATGTGAAGTCTTCCATCTAATGATATTAGAGAACTAGTGCCATGTGCATGCAACCAAGTATATGTTGTGAACAATTGCTGCTTGGCTGATTTATACAATGCCACCCAGTTTTGTCTGGACCTCGTTAGGTCAAAGGGAAAGAGCTCTATAAAACAAAATAGATCTTTACTAAAATGTAAATTACTCAATAACTTCCCTGATTTATTTTGTGCTTATAGAATCTGGCTGCCTTACTCATCACCTCACAGATACTCAATCAATTTATGGAATCAGTGCTTCCTTATTGGTTACAAAAACATCGTATCAGAAGGATCAAGAAGAAACTTCACATAACAAGTATAGAAAAACTTCCATTGGCCGATCAAATCCAAATGCAAGGAGAAATGGGACAATATTTGGTATGTATCTGTCACAATTATAAAGTTGTGCAAAGTTTCATCAATGGCCATCAGATTCTTAATGATTTTTACCTCCGGGCTAACGCCAATTGTTAACATTGAGCAACAAGCAATCTGCTGGAGGAGATCAGGTCGAGTAGGATCTATGGATGGAAAGGAATGGTCGATGGTTTAGGTCGAAACCTTGCACCAGTCTGATCATTCAAATATTCCTTTCCATCCAGATAGTTACTCTAGATTCCGGCATCTGCAATCTTTTGTCTCTATTATTAATATTGAGTTCTGATATTGTATGCAAGGAATCTTGGGCTGAGTTTAAATTGACATCATGTGAGTAAGAATGGCACAATTGCCTGTGTGGAACATAGAACAGCACAGGAACAGGCCCTTCAGCCATTTACGTCTATGCTGAACACGATGTCAAGACCATCTCTTATCTGCCTGTACACAATCCACATCCATACATTCCCTTCATATCCATATGTCTATCCAAAAGTCTCTTAAATGCCACAATCCTATCTGCCTCAAACACCACCCCCGGCAGCATGTTCCATGCACACCACCCGCTGTAATAAAATAAAAATGCCCTGCACATCTCCTTTAAACTTTGCCCCTCTCACCTTGAAATTGTGCCCTCTAGTATTTGATTTTTCCTTTCTAGGGAAAAGGTTCTGACTGTCTATCAATGTCTCTTGTAATTTTATATACTTCTATCAGTTCTACCTCTTTGTAACCTCATTGTTACAGGAGTAAACAATCCAAGCCTGTCCAACCTCTCCCTGTAGCTAATACCCCCAAATAGGAGTAAATTATATCCCAATTTCTCTCCAATAGCTTCCTTACCATTGACGTGAGGCTCACCAGCATGCAATTCCATGGATTATCTCTACTTCTTAAAAGAACAGCATTAACTCAACTCTGGTCCTCCCGGACCTCGCCACTAGCTAGAGAAACACAAAGATCTCCATTAAGGCTTCTGCAATCTTCTCTTTTGCCCCTCTCAATAACCTGCGATATATCACATTGGGTCAAGAGTGCTTTATTGTCATATGTCAATTAAATTCTTACTTGCTGCAGCACAACAGAATATGTAAACATACTACATAAATGAGAGAAAAAAAGTTCACTATGTGTGTGTGTGTGTATATGTGTATATATGTGTGTGTGTGTGTGTATATGTGTGTGTGTATGTAAGTATACACGTACACACGCATACTCAAAACAAACAATTATAGTGCAATAATAATAATAGTAGTCTGTTGTAGTTCAGAGCTTATTTGTTGTTGTGTTTAATAGCCTGATGGCTGAAGGAAAGAAGCTGTACCTGGACGTTACAGTTTTCAGGCTCATGTACCTTCTCCCCTATGGCAATGGTGAAATGAGTGTGTGGCCCAGGTGCGTCTCTGATGATGGTTAGCTGCCTTTTTGAAGCAGTGACTCCGAGAAATCCCTTCGATGAAGGGAAGGTCAGAGCCATTGATTGAATGGGCAGTGCTCACAACTTTTTGCAGTCTTTTCCGTTCCTGGATGTTCAAGTTGCCGAACCAAGCTATGATGCAACCAGTCAATATGCTCTCTACTGCACACCTGTTGAAGTTCAGGAGAATCCTTTTTGACATACTGAATCTCCGTAATCTTCTCTGGAAGTAGAGGCTCTGATGTGCTTTCTTTATAATTGCATCGGTGTGCTGGGTCCAGGAAAGATCTTCGGAAATATGCACGCCCAGGAATTTGAAGTTTTTCACTCTCTCCACCATCACCCCATTGATATGAACAGGATTGTGGGTCCTCATCCTTCCTCTTCCAAAATCCACAATCGGTTCCTGGGGATTTATCCACACCAAGAGCCCCAACACCACCACCTTATTCTAAAAATGCCCTTGCATATTACTATTCTCCACAACAGAAATAAAGTACCCATTTAGTATCCCCAGTCTCCAAATTCACTCCTTTATCCTTGAGCCGTCCTACCTTCTCCCTGGTTACCCTCTTGTCTTTAACCTAGGTATAAAAAGGTTTGGGATTTTCTTTCATCTGACACATCAACGCTATTGTTTTGGCCTCTCCAATTGCCCACAAGAGTTATTTCCCCCTTTCTTTATATTCCACAAAGGTCTTGTCTGATTCTATTCTCAAACATTGCAAGTGCTTCCTTTTTCATTTTGACCACATTTACAACCTCTTTGGTCATTCAAGGTTCCCTTGTTTTGCCACCCTTATCCTTCCTCCTTACTGGAATATGCTGGCTCTGAACTTCTTCAATGCATCTTTTAAATGACTCCCGCCTGTCGGATGTGGACTTGCCTAATAGCAATTACTCCCTGTGTACCCTTGGAACCTCCTGCTTGATAATGTTGTTAATTGTTTTACTCCAATGCAGCACGGGATCTGTCGAGAATGAGGCTTAAACACTTGTAGTTCAGGTTGTAGTGTCATCTTCTGAGGCATGTGCAGTAAATGTGTTTTAAAATTTTTCTCTACTTTCTCACAGGGAACATTTGATGATTACTTGGAATTGTTTCAGCAGTTTGGCTTTGTCAGTCTTTTCTCATGCGTCTATCCACTTGCTGCCATATTGGCAGTTTTGAACAATATCACTGAAGTCTACTCTGATGCACTTAAAATGTGCTCCGTCTTTCAACGGCCGTTCTCTGAGCCTGTAGCTGACATAGGAGTATGGTTGGTAAGTTGACAGCTTGCTATTTTCCTGGTGTATTTGAGAAGAATGAGAGGTGCTTACACTGAAATAAGTTTGCTTATGGGACGGATTGACACATGATCGATGCTGAGAGGTTGTTCCCTCAGACTGGAGAGCCTGGAGTCACAGGATCATGGTCTCAAAAAAAGGGGTGGTTATTAAGCATTAATGAAATTATCCTCTTATGCAGAGCATAGTGAATCGCTGGGACTTTTCGCCCCATAGTGAATGCCATTTGAGTATACTTAAAACTGAGACAGATAGAACTTTGGGCATTAAAAAACGTTAAGGAATCCAAGTAGGTGAGACACAAAGCAGGGCCCCTATGAATGATGGAACGGCTTGTTTAACCAAATAACTCATGAATGCTTCCATTTTTATGTTCTTGTATTCTATTCTGTTTCAAACTGAGTTCACATTTCGGGTGATGACCTTTCATTGGAACGCTCAGCCGTTGTTTGACATGCTGGTTGTTTCCATTATTCACTGTTCTTGCTTTATACTTATATATTGGTATTTTAGATCAATTCAAATTTAGGATTATGTTACTTTGTCAAACAGAAGCTATGAACAATAAAATAATGCACTCCACGACTAACATTCTTCAAGCTGTGTTCAACAAATAGTCCACACACTGTCGGCCTGCAAGACATATGACTGCAATTTCCTTCACCCCTTTGAAACCTCCCATGCTTTGGCACAGATGATGTTTCAAGATTTTACTATTAAATCCTTAAGTTCTAGTTGTATGTGAGCATTGTTTCATCCACTGGTTAGTTGGTGATGTTACAAGAGTTTAAAACCCAAGAAGTAACTTACAAGGTTGTCATGTTGTGGGAGGCAGATCAGAGCAAATGCAACGAAATGTACTTTAATCTGTTATTTGTACTCGATACTCACTGTCAAGATTTAAAGTTAAACAACATATTTGCAACTTATTTACTTTGAGTGCTTTATTGTCTTTAACAACACGACGCAGCAACGGTGACATTTTTACATATTCCGGTAGAGATTTCAAAAATCACCTCAAGTTTGATTAATTATTTCCTGAGTTTTTTACTAAAATTGTTCACCGATCTGATATCTTTTAAAAATCTAACAAGTTGCATGACGTCACAATGGTTCCTCTCGCTCACAGTCAACCGGCCTGCCGTCCGCAGCGCTCCAAGCGCCGCCCCGCCCCGCCCGAGGCCCAGTCGCCCTTCCTCCCCCTCTAACCCCCTTCTCTCCCTCCTCTCCCTCCTCCACCTCCCACCCTCTGCCTCTCCTCCCCCCCACCCCTCTCCCCTCCTCTCTTCCCCTCCTCTCTTCCCCTCCTCTCTTCCCCTCCTCTCTTCCCCTCCTCTCTTCCCCTCCTCTCTTCCCCTCCTCTCTTCCCCTCCTCTCTTCCCCTCCTCTCTTCCCCTCCTCTCTTCCCCTCCTCTCTTCCCCTCCTCTCTTCCCCTCCTCTCTTCCCCTCCTCTCTTCCCCTCCTCTCTTCCCCTCCTCTCTTCCCCTCCTCTCTTCCCCTCCTCTCTTCCCCTCCTCTCTTCCCCTCCTCTCTTCCCCTCCTCTCTTCCCCTCCTCTCTTCCCCTCCTCTCTTCCCCTCCTCTCTTCCCCTCCTCTCTTCCCCTCCTCTCTTCCCCTCCTCTCTTCCCCTCCTCTCTTCCCCTCCTCTCTTCCCCTCCTCTCTTCCCCTCCTCTCTTCCCCTCCTCTCCTCTCTTCCCCTCCCCTCCTCTCTTCCCCTCCTCTCTTCCCCTCCTCTCTTCCCCTCCTCTCTTCCCCTCCTCTCTTCCCCTCCTCTCTTCCCCTCCTCTCTCCCCTCCTCTCTTCCCTCCTCTCTTCCCCTCCTCTCTCCCCTCCTCTCCCCCCCTCTCTCCCCGTCCTCTTCCCCTCCTCTCTCTTCCCCTCCAGCCCCACTCCTCTGCCCCCTCCTCCTTCCCCCCCCTCCTTTCCCCCCACTTCTCCCCCTCTCCCCCTACTTCCCCCTCTCCCTATTCCCCCCCCCCCCCCATTGTGTGTGTGTGACGCCATTTTAATATTGTATGTTTTATTGAACATTTTCCTAATTTTGTAGATAGCCTTTGAAACAATGGGAATTATTTCGGTGATGACGAATTGTGCATTGATTGGAATATCTCCCCAAATTAAGGATCTTTTTCATACAAATGGCATAGAGCTTGTCTTGCTCATTGTGGCTATCGAGGTAAGTTAAACATTTGCTACTCATGGACTTAAATGGGATGGAGTGTGCTGTATATATTCATTGAGGAATTTCTCCCCCACCATTTTTGTTATTTAATTAATGCGAGAAAGAAAAAGGATTAATGGCATCTGTGAACAGATTATTCAAATCTCACTTGGAACGGATAGACTTGGCACGTGGACAAGCAGGAAGCATTAAATAGATCATGTCTGATTAAACTGTGTTTGGCCATCTCTAACTCAACTCGGGATGGTTTATAGTGAAGAAGGTTATTACCATATAACCATATAACAATTACAGCACGGAAACAGGCCATCTCGACCCTTCTAGTCCGTGCCGAACACATAATCTCCCCTAGTCCCATATACCTGCGCTCAGACCATAACCCTCCATTCCTTTCCCATCCATATAACTATCCAATTTATTTTTAAATGATAAAAACGAACCTGCCTCCACCACCTTCACTGGAAGCTCATTCCACACAGCTACCACTCTCTGAGTAAAGAAGTTCCCCCTCATGTTACCCCTAAACTTCAGTCCCTTAATTCTCAAGTCATGTCCCCTTGTTTGAATCTTCCCTACTCTCAGTGGGAAAAGCTTTTCCACGTCAACTCTGTCTATCCCTCTCATCATTTTAAAAACCTCTATCAAGTCCCCCCTTAACCTTCTGCGCTCCAAAGAATAAAGCCCTAACTTGTTCAACCTTTCTCTGTAACTTAGTTGCTGAAACCCAGGCAACATTCTAATAAATCTCCTCTGTACTCTCTCTATTTTGTTGACATCCTTCCTATAATTAGGCGACCAAAATTGTACACCATACTCCAGAATTGGCCTCACCAATGCCTTGTACAATTTTAACATTACATCCCAACTTCTATACTCAATGCTCTGATTTATAAAGGCCAGCACACCAAAAGCTTTCTTTACTACCCTATCTACATGAGATTCCACTTTCAGGGAACTGTGCACAGTTATTCCCAGATCCCTCTGTTCACCTACATTCTTCAATTCCCTACCATTTACCATGTACGTCCTATTTTGATTTGTCCTGCCAAAATGTAGCACCTCACACTTATCAGCATTAAACTCCATCTGCCATCTTTCAGCCCACTCTTCCAACTGGCATAAATCTCTCTGTAGACTTTGAAACTCTACTTCATTACCCGCAACCCCACCTATCTTAGTATCATCTGCATACTTACTAATCCAATTTACCACACCATCGTCCAGATCATTGATGTACATGACAAACAACAGTGGACCCAACACAGATCCCTGTGGCACCCCACTCGTCACTGGCCTCCAACCTGACAAACAACCATCCACCATTACTCTCTGGCATCTCCCATTCAGCCACTGTTGAATCCATCTTGCTACTCCACCATTAATACCCAACCATTGAACCTTCTTAACCAACCTTCCATGAGGAACCTTGTCAAAGGCCTTACTGAAGTCCATATACACAACATCCACTGCTTTACCCTCATCAATTTCCCGAGTAACATCTTCAAAAAATTCAAGAAGATTAGTTAAACATGACCTTCCAGGCACAAATCCATGTTGACTGTTCCTAATCAGACCCTGTTTATCCAGATGCTTATATATATTATCTCTAAGTATTCTTTCCATTAATTTGCCCACCACTGACGTCAAACTAACAGGTCTATAATTGCTAGGTTTACTCTTAGACCCCTTTTTAAACAATGGAACAACATGCGCAGTACGCCAATCCTCCGGCACTATTCCCGTTTCTAATGACATTTGAAATATTTCTGCCATAGCCCCTGCTATTTCTACACTAACTTCCCTCAATGTCCTAGGGAATATCCTGTCCAGACCTGGAGACTTATCCACTTTTATATTTCTCAAAAGTGTCAGTACTTCCTCTTCTTTGATCCTCATAGTTTCCATAGCTACTCTACTTGTTTCCCTTACCTCACATAATTCAATATCCTTCTCCTTGGTGAATACCGAAGAAAAGAAACTGTTCAATATCTCCCCCATCTCTTTTGGCTCTGCAGATAGTTGGCCACTCTGACTCTCTAATGGACCAATTTTATCCCTCGTTATCCTTTTGCTATTAATATAGCGGTAGAAACCCTTCGGATTTACTTTTACCTTACTTGCCAAAGCAACCTCATATCTTCTTTTAGCTTTTCTAATTTCTTTCTTAAGATTCTTTTTACATTCTTTATACTCCTCAAGCACCTCATTTACTCCATGCTGCCTATAACTATTGTAGATCTCCCTCTTTTTCCGAACCAAGTGTCCAATTTCCCTTGAAAACCATGGCTCTTTACAATTTTTACGATTTCCTTTCAACCGAACAGGGACATAAAGATTCTGTACTCTTAAAATTTCACCTTTAAATGTACTCCATTTCTCTTCCACATCTTTCCCATAAAACAAACTGTCCCAATTTACTCCTTTTAAATCCTTTCGCATCTCCTCAAAGTTAGCCTTTCTCCAATCAAAAATCTCAACCCTAGGTCCAGTTTTGTCCCTCTCCATAATTATATTGAAACTAATGGTATTGTGATCACTGGACCCGAACTGTTCCCCAACGCATACCTCTGCCACCTGACCCATCTCATTTCCTAACAGGAGGTCCAGTACCGCCCCTTCTCTAGTAGGTACTTCTATGTATTGTTGCAAAAAACTATCCTGCACACATTTTACAAACTCCAACCCATCCAGCCCATTTACAGAATGTGTTTCCCAGTCTATGTGTGGAAAATTGAAATCTCCCACAATCACTACCTTGTGCTTACTACTAATATCTGCAATCTCCTTACATATTTGCTCTTCCAATTCTCGCTCCCCATTTGGCGGTCTATAATACACCCCTATAAGTGTTGCTACCCCTTTCCCATTTCTCAGTTCCACCCAAATAGCCTCCCTAGACGAGCCCGCTAATCTATCCTGCCAAAGCACTGCTGTAATATCTTCCCTGATAAGCAATGCAACACCTCCACCTCTTGCCCCTCCAATTCTATCACACCTGAAGCAACGAAATCCTGGAATATTTAGTTTCCAATCACAGCCCTCCTGCAACCATGTTTCACTGATCGCCACAACATCATACTTCCAGGTGTCAATCCAGGCTCTAAGTTCATCCACTTTTCTTACAATGCTCCTAGCATTAAAATATGCACATTTAAACCCCCCCCCTCTCTTGTGGCACAAATTGTGGCAGGATCTTGCTCGGGTGGGTGGGCTGAGAAATGGTTAATGGGGTTTAATTAGAGGGTGGTAAGTGCAAAGTGTTGCATTTGGGGGAATCAAGCCAGGGCAGGACCTTCACAATTAATATGAGGGCTCTGGGAATATTGTAGAGCAGAGGGATCTAGGAGTGCAGCTACATATTTCCTTGAAAGTGTTGTTACAGGTCGATAGGGTGGTCAAGTAGGCTTTCAGCACATTGGCCTTCATCAGTCTGAAAAAGGGCCTGGCCCAAAAATGTCACCCATTCCTTCTCTCCAGGGCTGCTGCCTGTCCCGTTGAGTTACATCAGCATTTCGTGTCTTATCTTCTTTTGTGGAAATAAGTTATGTTACAGTTGTACAAGACATTGGCGAGGCCTCGTTTAGAGTATTGTGTTCAGTTTTGATCACCCTGGATATGAAAGATGGTGTTCAGCTGGAAAGGGCGCAGAAAAGATTTGCGCAGATATTGTCAGGACTCAAAGGCCTGAGCTATAGAGAGGTTGAGCAGTATAGGAGAATGAGGGGTGATCTTATAGAGGTATATAAAATCACGAGGGGATTTGATAGGGTAAATACAGTGTATTTATTTCTAGGTGAATGGAGAACCAGATAACATGGGTTTAAGGTGGGGGGGGGGGGGGGGGGGGAAAGATTTAATAGGAATCTGAGGGGCAACTTTTTTACATAAAGGGTGGTGGGTGTATGGGAAGTGCTGCCAGAGGAGGCAGTTGGGGCAGGTACAATGACAATGTTTAAAAGACATTTGGACAAGTACATGGATAGGATGTTTAGAATGATATAGGCCAACCTGAGGCAGATGGGGCATGTTGGTCGGCGTGAGCAAGTTGGGCTGAATTTCCACACTGAAGAACTCTCTTGCTCCTTCCTCTCTCACATTATACTCATATCCTCTAGCCCTGGATCCTATCCTGGGAAAAAGACTCTGATCATTCACGTTGTCATTCAATTCATTAATATAGATGGACAAGCAAGATACCCTGCAACGATCGCTGTAACGCACCACCACTCACATGCCTCCAATTTTAGCTTAGAGATGCATCATAAAAACAATTGTTTCAGCCCGCCAAGTTTATGCTGACCATCGATCACCCATTCACACTATTCCCACTTTTGCATCCATTCCCTACACGCTGGGGGCAATTTCCAGAGACCAATTAACCACAGATCTTTGCTTTGTGGAGCTTGGACAGCGCCCAAGGTCAGGATCGAACCTTGGGCTCTGGCACTCTCGGGCGGCAGCTGCCCCACTGTGCCTCACCAATTTGAAAAACAACCCTCCTCCTTCCAACAAGCCAATTTTGAATCCAGTTGGCTAGATCACATCTACCATGTGGGGCCTTGTCAAAGGTCTTGCTAAAGTCCATATCGACAATATTTACTGTCCTGCCCTCATTGATCCTCTTGCTGAACACTTCAAAGTAAAAACTTGAATTTCCATGCACATAGTCCTGTACATCAGTCCTTGCTTAAGCAAATACTGGTAATTCCTGTCCCTCCGAGTCCGCTCCAGTCATTTATTTGTCACTGATGTCACGCTCACTGACCTGTTCTATGGCTTGTCCTTCTGCCCTTCTTAATTAAAGGTACAGCATTCGGCATCCTTCAGTTTTCCACTACTTCCGCCGTGGCTAAAGGTGATGCAAATATCTCTGCCAATGCCTGAGCAATTTCTTCTCACAGTGTTTGAGAATACACATGGGCCCAAGTCCTGAGGAATTATCCACTTTAATATTCCACTGGATCCTTCACTTTTAAATTTATCTTGGATAACTAATTTACCTTAGTTTCTTTGCTTCCTTGACCCCTCTTCAGTAAATCAGATTAAAAATAATTTAGTTACCTCCTATCCCTGCTCCCATGGTTAGACAGCCATGTTTGACACTAGAAGCTGGTTAACAGCAGGTCAGGCAGGGTCTCTGGAGAAACTGTGACGTTTTGAGTCAAGATCCTTCAGACAGTCAAAGGAAAGGAAAACAAGAAATATAGACGCTGATGTTGAGAGATATAGAACAAATGAATGAAAGATATGCAAAAAAGTAATGATGATAAAGGAAATGGGTCATTGTTAGCTATTTGTTAGGTGAGAACGAGTACAGACCATGAGACTCGACAAGATGACTTTAAAACTGGTATGACGTGGGGAAGGGATGGAGAGAGGGAATGTAGGGGTTACTTGAAGTTACAGAAATCAATATTCATACCACCCAAGCTGCCCAAGCGAAATATGAGATGCTGTTCCTCCAATTTGCATTTGGCCGCACTCTGACACTGGAGAAGGCCTGGGACAGAAAGATCAGTGTGGGAATGGGAAGGGGGATTAAAGTGTTTGGCAACTGGGCGATCTCCTGTATCTCTTTACATCACCGTCTATATTTTTCATTTCCATTTCCCCTGACTCTCAATCTGAGGAAAGGTCTCGACCCAAAATGTAACCTATTGCTTTTCTCCAGAGATGCTGCTTGACCCGCTGAGTTACTCCAGCTTTTTGTGTCTATCTTCGGTTTAAACCAGCATCTGCAATTCCTTCCTACACAGACAGCCATGCTTATACTTAACAGGGACTATTATGTGCCTTGTTATTCTATTACTCTTATTATACCTGTAGAATCTGTTAAGATTTTCTTCTGCCAGAACAATCGGGAAATACATTGTCTTGTACTAGAAATTTTGAAGCTAACCTCAAAAGATTGTAGATGGTGGCTATCAATTTGGATTGGAATGGAGATCATAAGATAGTTATCATCTTTAGTTATCAAGGGAACTGATAAATAATTCAGCCACGATTGGACTGGGGAAATGCTTTTGAGAGGTTGAGTGACCTATACCTTTACAACCAACTGGATACACTTTTCTGGACACTAATATTCTCATTATATTCTGCCCATATTGGGTTGGTGGACATGATAGATCCATGACACCATTTTGAAAAATGGCAGAGAAATGGTGAGACCACATCTGGAGTATTGTGTACAGTTTTGGTCTCCTAATTTGAGGAAGGACATCCTTGTGATTGAGGCAGTGCAGCGTAGGTTCACGAGATTGATCCCTGGGATGGCGGGACTGTCATTTGAGGAAAGATTGAAAGGACTAGCCTTGTATTCACTGGAGTTTTGAAGGATGAGGGTGATCTTATAGAAACATATAAAATTATAAAAGGACTGGACAAGCTAGATGCAGGAAACATTTTCCCAATGTGGGGCGAGTCCAGAACCAGGGGCCACAGTCTTAGAATAAAGGGGAGGTCACTTAAGACTGAGGTGAGAAAAACTTTTTCACTCAGAGTTGTGAATTTATGGAATTCCCTGCCACAGAGGGCAGTGGAGGCCAAGTCACTGGATGGATTTAAGAGAGAGTTAGATAGAGCTCTAGGGGCTAGCGGAGTCAAGGGATATGGGGAGAATGCAGGCATGGGTTATTGATAGGGGACGATCAGTCATGATCACAATGAATGGCGTTGCTGGCTTGACGTGCCGAATGGCCTCCTCCTGCACCTATTTTCTATGTTTCTAGAAGTCCTCCCTGGTGTTTTGGGTAGTATTTGTACTTCAACATCACCAGAAATTGATTATCTTGTTGCTATTGTCACACTGTGCTATGGAGGATTTTGCTATGCTGTACTTGTCTAATTACAGTTGTGACTACGCTTCAAATATGTTTAATTGGGCTGTAAAATGCTGAGACATCATGCTCATCGTTTTTTTATGGTCTGTGCCTCATGGTAGTTAATTTTTGAGTATCAATTCTACGACCAACTGCCTCCCTAATACATGATGACATTAGCACTAGAATAATAAAGCGCACTCCTTTCAGTTGTGATAAAGTTTGTTATTTTACCCACTAACACATTTGCTGCCAGCAGAGGGGGCCGTGGGATCACTACAGTATGTCATTAGTGAATGTGGGTTTTTCTGTAGTAAGGCATCCAGTTGCTCATGTTCAATGTTAGACTTGGCCTTGAAAAATGTGTTTAATAATTGATTTAGTTTAAGTTACTGGAAATGGAAGCTGTGATACCTCACTGAAGCAATCTTGGTCATGAATGGACAGGGAAAGTAACGGTGTACATTCCAATCTAATGTGGAGGATTGTGGGCGAAAGCATTGGGATAAATGTTCATGCTTTATTGGTTTGGCTTTGATGCGATGATAATTATCTCTTTGACTATTTAATGGCATGTGGTTATCACTGGCATTTATTGTCCAAACTTAATTATTTCTGAACTGAGGAGCTTGCCATGTCATGCCATTGGAGAGTTCAGAGTAAACCCCATCTAGCATGTGGGCCAAAGTATGTGATAACGGTGATTTCTTCCCCAGGAGAACTTCAGTGACCACAGAGGTTTTACCCTTACTAATATTAGTTTCTAATTCTGGATTTAATTTCTTGAATTAAATTTCACTGGTGGGATTCGGATTTGTCACTGTTGGAGGGTTTTGGTCTTCTGAATACAAGTATCCAGTATCTTCATCATAATATTGTGGTACACGTCCTCAAATCCTTCCCTGCAGGTTCTGCCAGCAGCAAGGACTCCCCCGTGCATAAGCTTCATTCAACATTTGTTTAGAAATCTTATACTAACACCTGTGCCTTGAAATTTCTCGTGTACAATTATCATATGAACCTAAATGTGAAAAGATCTGCCCACGAGGTGCCTGTTAACCACCATGGAAATGCTGACTTTACCATTTTTAACAGACTAACCTTAATTTTGTTCATTTTCCTTTTTTTCTTCAATAAAAAAAAACCTACTTGAGAAACCTTAAAATTGGGAAGGTTTGTGTAAAGGTATATATATATATTATTTTTTTTACGTGATGAGGACAATTTCTTTAGTTGGCCCTGGAGCTTTTTGGTTGCTCCTATGTGAGTGTTTCCAAAATGAGTTAAGTTTGCAGCTGGTAGTCTGGTAGCTTTGGTAAAAGTTATGATAAATTAGCTGAATTCTACTATCTTGGGTTGGCCTAAAGTGCTTAATGCTTGTTACCCTTATACTCAGCCATGATTGAATAGCGGAGTAGACTTGATGGGCCGAACGGCCTAATTCTTCTCCTGTCATAAGGATCATAGAAACATAGAAAATAGGTTTCATTGTTGCCATTCGGCCCTTCGAGCCTGCACCGCCATTCAATATGATCATGGCTGATCATCCAACTCAGTATCCTGTACCTGCCTTCTCTCCATACCCCCTGATCCCTTTAGCCACAAGGGCCACATCTAACTCCCTCTTAAATATATCCAATTAACTGGCCTCAGCTACCTTCTGTGGCAGAGAATTCCACAGATTCACCACTCTCTGTGTGAAATTTTTTTTTCTCATCTCGGTCCTAAAAGATTTCCCCCTTATCCTTAAACTGTGACCCCTTGTTCTAGACTTCCCCAACATCGGGAACAATCTTCCTGCATCTAGCCTGTCCAACCCCTTAAGAATTTTGTAAGTTTCTATAAGGAAATTCTTTCAGAATTCTGCTCCTGTGATAGGTGCAGAATTAGCCCATTCAGCCCATCGTCTACTCTGCCATTCAACCATGGCTGATCTATCTCTCCTTCCTAGCCCCATTTTCCTGCCTTCTCACCATAACCCCTGGCGGCCATTCTAATCAAGAATCTATTTATCTCTGCCTTAAAAGTATCCATTGACTTTGCCTCCACAGCCTTCTGACTCAAGAAATTCCATGCTCCACAGCAGCCTTCCCCTACCCCTCCTTATCCTATCCTTAAAATCTTTCAGCCTCTCATTCTCATTGTGGTCTCTATATCATCACCAACTTTTGCTCAATTTAATGTTGGTTTGTCCAGTGCTAGCCCAAGTAAATATTTCTCTTGGGGAATAAAGAGTTGGCAGAGAAATTAAAACTTTTTGACTGTTTTCCGTAGAAGAAAGTATAAAAAACATTCTAGATGAACTGGAGAACCAAGATACTTACAAATGAGAAAGTAAAGAAAGTAGTATCAGTGAAGTTCAGAACAACTAGAAAGGTTAATCTGCCTGATGACTGATGAATTACAAGAAGCCGATGATCTACATTCTAGAGGTTTTAAGGTGGTGTTCATGGGGGTAGTTGATGCTCTGGTTATCACTATGCAACTTTTTATGGATTCTGGACTGGTTCTTGCAGATTAGATTGTTGCAATTATAACCAATATTGAAGGAAGGAAGGATGGAGAAAACTGTGAACTTCTGATCTGTCAGCTTGACATTGGTCATTGGAAAATCATTGGAATTTATAATATGTGGTATATTTGAGTGTTTGAGTATAAGGGAGTGTGGCATTGTGGGGGGGGTGAGGAAGTGCATATGTGGGCTGGAGGGGTTTGCGAGGAGGGGAGGAGGATGTGGGAGGGGGTGGTTTGGGGAGGAGTGTATGTGTGGGCGGGGGGGGGGGGTTGTAGGCAGGGGGTGTTGTGGAGGAGGGGTTTGTGGGTGAGGGAGAGGTGTGGGGGGGAGGGGGGTGTGTGGGCGGGGAGTGTGGCATTGTGGGGGGGGGGTGCATTTTGGGAGGGTGTGTGGGCCGGGATCGATTGTGGTGGGGAGGGGTTGTGGGGGGGGGTGTATGTGTGGGAAGAGGGGTGGTGTGTGTGTGGGGGGGTATGTGTGGGCAGGGTGGGGTTTGGGGAGCGTTGTGTGGAAGGGAGGGGTGTGTGGGAGGCGGGTTCGGGTGTGGGGGAGAGAGCCATGGGGAGATGCGGTATCACGGGGGACGGGGGCAGGATCCAGCGAGGGGGACAAGAGGGGAAGGGGTTGGGGATGCGATGGGGACTCACAGCGGGCATGTGGACTTAGCCCCGCCTCCAGGGCTTTATTCTCCTCGCCCCGCTCTGTGATTAAGAGCAAAGATTAACAGCGGGTGCCGGAAGAGGCATTCTTGTGTGAAACAGCTTGGCAGATGTATCTTAACATGGAAAAAACTTGAGCTCATGCATTTTGGCAAAAGAACAAAAGATATGGAGTATCTTTTTAGTGCAAAAGATTGGGAAATATTCATAGATCTGGTTATTCTTGTGCACAATTTACTGAAAGGTAACATGCAGATGCAACAAGCATTTAAGAAGGTAAATGGAGTTTTGATCTTTATTGAATGAGGATTTGAGTACAAGTGTAAGCATGTCCTGCTACAATTATTTAGGGCATTGTTGAGATCGGAAATAAAGTGTGCATGTTCTTGCATGTTGGATATTGTGGAATAATTTTAAATATGTAATTGTAAATTTTACTTTTTAATTTAGAGTATTTCCATTCATGTTAATGTTTAATGTTTAAATTACATTTTGCAGCATGCCTTGTTGGCTTTGAAATTTATCCTGGCACTTGCTATCTCTGACATACCCAGTGATATCCGTACCAAAGTGGCCAAGATGGAATTTGAGTCCTTGGAGGCATTCAAGCGAAAGGTAAGGAAGGAGTTTGGCTGCAATAGTTAATAATGAATTAGATTTAAGATGTTACAGCTTATTTCTATCATGCATTTCTATCGCATATATGTTTGGCATAAGTAGAGGCTTTCTTTTCCTTTTTCTGCACAGTCTACCATGGCAGTGGCAAACGACCACTTATCCAGGTGAAGTGTGGACTTTGAGCTTGAACTGAGTGCTGTAGGAGTTAGTAGATCACCAAATTTCTTGGTTAAATGCAAACGTTTTTATTTGTGAAAAGAGTTTATATGCATTTTATTAAGACTTTTCTAAATGCTCAATGACATTGTTTTCTGGACAGTTGGCCATACAGTTCAAGTAGTCAGAATCTGAAGAAGGGTTTCGGCCCGAAACATTGCCTATTTCCTTCGTTCCATAGATGCTGCTGCACCCGCTGAGTTTCTCCAGCATTTATGTGTACTTTCGATCTTCCAGCATCTGCAGTTCCTTCTTAAACAAGTAGTCAGAATAATAAGATGGAAAATGTGATTGCTGAAGTGTTTCATAATAGAAATGAGAAACTCTTGCATTGTATTGACCAGGACAGTGCAGACAGCACCAGTGCCTCTGAATACTGCCACCAGAAGGGCAGGTAGTCTCTCAGTTAAAGCACCGACTGGAAGTCAACATACTCTGCAATTTGGGCAGTAGAAGCCCTTCGCTATGTTGATGTTGCTTATGATGTCACTATTCCCCATACTTTGTGATTAGAATGCGTGAAGATCAATGACCTTTGAAATATGGCTTGCTGACATTTAGAAATATCAACATTTATTCATGTAGCATCGAAGTTTGCTACATAAAAATATTTGCTGAGGGGAATGGCTGGCAGTCATTCTTTCTGATTTCATGATTTCATTTTCTGAAAAAGCTAGCAGAAATGAACAATTCATTTTTTATTTTAAAGTATAAATAGGAGGAAGGTAACTTAGTGGAGAGCTGGAACTGCTAGTTGTGGCTTGGGAGAAATTGTTCACTAAATCACCGACCCAGCAGAAAACCTTTTGACTGAAATAGTTGAGTGCAGACTGGCTTAAATTAATTTTTGGATCAGAATTAAAAGGTATAGGGAGACACAAAAACTGAAAGGCTCATACTCAGCATTTCAGAATGATTCACTATCAGAAACTTTAAGACTTTCAACATAATGAGATGCTGCTTAAGTGGAAATGTTAATTATTTATGTGCAAAGTTGTACTAAATCAATATTATTTCTACCCTCTCTGATCCTTTTAATTTCCAACTGCTGGAGTGACATCAACTGCCTGACCTCCACTCTCCTGGCCCACTCCAGTCTTGCCCGCTCTAAATGCACAGCCCTCCATTCACACAGCAACAATCCCAACGTTGGTATCAAATCAGGAGGGAGGTGCCATTGGAGTTTGGCAGGTTGACCTCCACCAGATGCCAAATCTCAGACACCTCTTCATACCTACCCCTTGACTGTGACCCCACAGCCGAACACCAGGCCATCATCTCCCAGGTTATTACTAATCTCATTACCTCTGCTGATCTCCCCACCACAGCCTCCAACTGTATAGTTCCCCATCCCCACACTTGTATCTCCTTCCCAACATGCACAAACACGACTGCCCTGGCATACCCATTATTTCTGCCTGCTTCTGCCCCACAGAACTCATCTCCAAATACAGTGATTTCATACTATCACCCCATTCCCAGTCCCTTCTGCCCTACATCAGCGATGCCTCGCATGTCCTTCAATTCTTTAACTCTCAGTTCCTCGGCCCCTATTAACATCTTTACCTTGAAAGTCCTGACCATTTACACTTCCACTCACCACCGGGAACGTCTCAAGGTCTTCCAGTTCTTTGAACAGATAATTAGTTTCTCTCTACTAACACTATCTCTGTCTACCAGAATTTATCCTCGCCCTCAACAACTTCTCTTTTGCCTCCTCTCATTTTCTTCACGTTAAAGATGTATCCATGGGTACTCGCATGGGCCTGCCTTTTTGTTGGTTACATTGAAAGTCTTTGTTCCATAGGTACACTGGCATAATTCCCCTTCTTTATCTGCTACATTGACAACTGCACCGGGACTGCCTGCTGCGCTCAAGCAGAACTCGTTGATTTCAGTAGCTTTACAATTAGGTTCCACCCTGCCATCAAATTCACTTGGATTATCTCTGATACCTCGATTCCATTTCTTGATCTCTCAGTCTGTCCCCTGTGAAGGAGACCATCAACAGACATCTACTACAAAGCCACCAACCCCTGCAGTTACTACTCCTCCTCCCAACCTGCCTCTTACAAAGACACTATTCCTTACTCTTAATTTCTGTTTCTGCCGCATCTGCTCCCTAGGAAAGCATCGGCTTTCCGTTCTAGGACATCCAAGATGTAAACGTTGTTTCCCCTTGCTATCTTATCTGGATTCCTCACTTGTGTCTCCTCTGTGTCCTGTAGTTATCCTCTTATTTCTTCTCCCCCCGGATGGAACAAGGATAGAGTTCCTCTGGTCCTTGCCTTTCATGCCACGTATACCACACATTCTCCAACATTTCTCCCACCTTCAACGTGCTCCCAGCACCAGTCACATCTTCCCACCTTCACCCCTTTTCCATCTTCTGGGGGGATCATTGCCTTTGCAACTTCTTGTTGCAATGGCATCCTGGTGCCATCGCAACAACCTGGAGCTCAATGCTCTTAAGACAGTGGAATTGATTGTAGACTTTAGGAGAGCTCCCCCTCCCCTCACCCCACTCACCATCAACAGCACCACAGTCACATCTGTGGAGTCTTTTAAGTTCCTGGGAACCATCATCTCCAAGGACCTTAAGTGGGGGGCTACCATCGACTCCACAGTCAAAAAGGCACAACAGAGGATGTACTTCCTGCGGCAGCTGAGGAAGCACAATCTGCCACAGGCAATGATGGTCCAATTCTACACGGCCATCGTACAGTCTGTCCTCACCTTCTCCATCATGGTCTGGTTTGGCTCAGCCACCAAGCACGACATCTGGAGGCTGCAGCGAATTGTCTGATCAGCTGAGGTTGTTGGCTGCAACCTTCCCTCCAGTGATGAATTGTATACTGCAAGGGCTAGGAAGCGAGCAGGCAAGATCATCTCTGACCCCTCTCACCCTGGCCACAAACTCTTTGAATCACTTCCCTCTATAAGGCGACTCCGGACTGTCAAAGCCGCCACAGCCAGACATAAAAACAGCTTTTTTCCACGAGTAGTAGCTCTACTCAATAACCAAAAATCTGTAGCCTCCTTTTGCACTGGTATTTTATTTAATTCACATGTTTGTGTGAATTATGTGAAGGGGTCACAGTTTAAGGATAAGAGGGAAGTCTTTTAGGACCGAGATGAGAAAATCATTTTTTACACAGAGAGTGGTGAATCTGTGGAATTCTCTGCCACAGAAGGTAGTTGAGGCCAGTTCATTGGCTATATTTAAGAGGGAGTTAGATGTGGCCCTTGTGGCTAAAGGGATCAGGGGGTATGGAGAGAGGCAGGGATGGGATACTGAGTTGGATGATCAGCCATGATCATATTGAATGGCGGTGCAGGCTCGAATGGCCTACTCCTGCACCTATTTTCTATGTTTCTATAATGTTTTATTATTGTTTAATGTTTTATGTATCATTCTTAACTGTTACTGTATGTCATGTTGTCACTTGTGGGCGGAGCATCAAGGCAAATTCCTTGTATGTGAATACTTGGCCTATAAACTTATTCATTCATTCGTTCTTGGTACACTCATCCCTTCCCATCCAAACCACCCCATCCCCAGGTACTTTCCCCTGCAATTTCAGGAGATATAGCACCTATCCCTATACCTCCTCCCCCGTATCCATCCAGGGACCCCATCTGTCTATCTGTATTCACCTATCCATGTTCTCCAGAGATGATGCCTGACTTGCATATTTACTCCTGAACTTTGTCTTTTTTTTTGTATTTAACCAGCATCTGCAGTTCCTTGTATCTCATTATTTTATTTCTGTAGGATAAAGGTTCTGAGATAATAGATAATTGTGTATAATATGTTTGTAAATGAGTGTGATCAGGCTGTGTGAGTCCTGCTGCAGGGTGTAGGGGATTGTAAATAATTCAAAGCTGCCTGATATCTGTGATATTTATAATAGGTGGGTCTTAATTAGGATTATGCACTTAGTATATTCTTAAACTATCAGAAGCTCTTCTGTTCATTGTAAGTGGAAATTTAGGAATAGTTGCTTTGTCAGGATGCTAGCAGATTTGTTGTGTTTCTCAGTGATTGGAGAATATGAGTGATAGTGATCTAAGTTGGGGAAAAATGTTACAGAAAGGAATATTGAAATGGTTATAAAGATTCAACTCGTTACTGTACTTCATGAAGGAATTCTGCTTTCCTTGGCCATTCAAGCCTTGAATGTGGCTGTATTTCCACACCAACATAGTTGACTCAAAACTCTTGGAGAAAGGCAATGTGGTAGTCTGACCCATGACATACCTAGTCAATTCAAGTCAAGTTTATTTGTCACATACACATACGAGATATGCAGTGAAATGAAAGTGGCAATGCTCGCGGACTTTTGTGCAAAAAGACAAACAACCAAACAAACTATAAACACAATCATAACACACATATACCTTTACATAATAAATATCCTTGTTTGTGCAAGATTGGTTTCACTCCTTGCACCTATGCAGTGAATTCATTTTTACCATCTTATAAAAACCATATTGTAAACTGATTTTTTTATTATTAGATTTAATGAGGATATCATATTATAATGACCTAAAAATAATCCTTAATTAGTAGACTTGCATTTTGATAATGGCACCCTTATTTCCCAGAACCAGAACCTGCAAGACGAGCAATGTTTAGGGTAGGAGTCATTTCACCAAATGAAACTATTCAATATTCCTGCACATTACCCATAGCCTCCAAATGCTTCTCAGTAATGCAGCTGCGTGATACGTTATGAAACTGGGCCAAACCAACAGAGGCAATGAGATGAATGGAGCACACAATCAGGCCACTTTATATGGCAAGGAGTGAAACCAATCTTGCACAAACAAGGATGTTTTATAACTAATGTTTAAAATTTACTTGCAACATTGCATTTCTGTTTTAAACGCAAGTTTAATAGAATTGAATAAACAAAATTTGAAGTTATATGATGCCTATTCCAACTTCACACCTGAAAGTGTTTTGTATGCAGTGATGCACTTTTTTAAGTCTTGTCACCATGGTGATGGAGGCAATGCAGCAATTAACCTGTGTGCAGCAGACTCTTGCATTCAACAAAGCACCAATGTATTGGCTGAAGTCTTTTTGGTTAAGACGAGGAGAATAACTACTCCTCTTAAACTCTGCTCTGTACATTTTTCATCTACATTAAAAAAGCAAGCATGATCATAGGTTAATATCTATAATTTAAAAAATGTCTGTGACGTTGCACTGCTCCCTTAATACATACTGGAGTATCAGGCTGGATTCTGTTATGAAAACAAACATGGAACTTGTATCAGTGGGACAAGCCGAGGCTTAATGAGGGCGGGTTATGTGGTTTTTCACACCAAGCAATATGGAAAGACGGAAGACCGAATTTTAAGTTAATACGGTGTGTAAACAGATCAAGGTTATGAACAAGAGATAAGAATGCAGAATTGAGTCCAATGTTAGATCATCCAAGATTGATTGCAGGGGTAGGCTCAAGGAGCCAATTGAATGACTTTGGATGAATCCTCTTATTTACACCACTGTGAAGTGTTGGGATAGGGGTTCTTGGTCCTGAGGTGTGAATGGAGTGTTTTGTCGCACTGGTGGGGCGTGGTAGCATTATTCTTAGTGGATTGAGAAGCTGGTCAGTAGCGGTAAAGTGTTGGTCAGGAATACAGGTTTTGGACTCATCTGAGATAGGAGATACAAGATACTTTGATTTAGATGCAACAGACTTGAAAACAAAACACAGCACAGGCATTATTCCCTAAATTAGGAATTGTTTGAATCTTAAATCTTCAGCATATATATAATTGTAGCATTTATTGTATTAGTGTCGGTAAACATAAATGAACATTTTAGACCAGAGTTCAATGACCCTTTGTGTATGTGTACCAATTGGACTTTCATTCTCAATTTTATCCCCCAATCTTTCCCTCAATCCTCCACCATGATGCTTTCCTCAATGTTCACGTTTTATTTTACCTGCTGTGTGTCGTTGCTTCTCTTCAAATCTGCTAATTTACTGCGTGTTCTATGCACCACTTTAGTTGTGTTTAGCAACTTTGTAAAGAAAGAAGGGTTGAGGTATGAATACTAAGTTATGTGGCAATAATGGGCTCAGATCATCAGTTCATTTACTCAGATCTCCTCCGTGTACTTCAGAGGTGCAGGATACAATGAGGCAGTGAAAAATGCTGTAAACAAGCAAGTCTTTGGTCTCAATAGATTTCATTTTGCATTCATAAGCATAGAAGAACTAGGCCATACAATCTCCTGAGATTGCTTTACTGTCTTATCCATTTTATCTCGTCTCCATCTTCAGATTCCTTTAATGTTCAAAATCTTATTGTCAGACTTGAATATATTCAACAACCAACTATCTATAAGCCTTTGCACAGTATCACAAAGATTTAAAGTCTTTCAAAATATCTCCACATCTTGGTCCCAGAAGGCTGACCCCTTATCCTCAGTGATTCCTAGTTTTAGAATCTCTGGGTTGAGGAAACGGCCTCTTGGCATCCAGCTTGTCAACAGTAGAAACAAGGTTTACATGAAATGGCACCAAGTGCTGGAGTAACTCAACAGGTCGGGCAGCATCTTGGAGAACATGGATAGGTGACATTTTGGGTTGGGACTCTTCAGACTGATTGTGGAGTGAAATGTTGCAGAGGTGGAACACCAGTTCTACTGTGTTTCCTCCAAGATCTACTTACCTTTTGGTTGTAAGACAATGTAAGAGATATCCTTGCCCTGCTTAAGGCAGGCACCACCACATGTTGTGCCTTTTTAATAATCTGATATTTGTTCCCACAGCAAATAAAGGAAGCTGATGAATCAATGGAAATGGAAGAGCAACTTGAAAAAACATGGGAAGGAAAGAAAAAAATATGAAGAGATCTGTGATTGGCCTTGAGTGGATTAAGCCATATACAAAGATTAAAATTTGTAATAGATGTGACATTATATTTAGCAGGAAAATATCAGCATGGTGTTAAATGTATCCCATTAATAGTCTTGCATGAATCGATGTGATTTTGCATGAGGATAATTTGTTGTGTGGCACAGAACAAAGCATATACCAGAACAGGGTGGAGAAATATTTGAAAATTTGAGATTAACATTTGAACTACATCTACCTGGCATAATTTTGATATAGCTGGAGTAATTCTCAGTCACTGGTATTGTGCCACAGTTGAATGATAACATGTGTATAAAAATTGCTGTCTTGAACTATGTAACAAGCTTGGGTTTAAGAGAAATCCTTGTATAGAATACAATAAATGAGACTGCACCTCTCGCCCTATAACTTTCCTCAAATTGTGCACTAAGCAATTGCATTCTGGCTCCAAATTGTTCAGCGTTATAGGTTGTTTGCCGTAATTAAATCTGCATATAAAACTGTTAACAACTTTGACAATTTCCTAATGCAGATGTGAATGTAGACCTCAAAGTTACCCATGCACTTTCATTTGAGCAGCTTGAGCTAGTTCTGCTTCAGTTCTGTATTGAGGGTGCCACTGTGGAATCCCCATAATGGTGATAGGGAATCTTAAGACATTTATTTACAAAGAATGAAGAACATAATCATGCTAGTGAGGACAGGAACAGGGAGAGAGGGGATCTAAATGTGTGGCTGAGGGGCTGGTGCAGGGAGCGAGGATTTAGATTTAGAGACCACTAGGATCTCTTCTGGGGTAGGTGTGACAAAAGGGACGGGTTGCACCTTAACTGGAGGGGGACCGACGTTCTGGCAGGCACGTTTGCTAGGGCTACATCTGTGGGTTTAAACTAAATAGTGGAGTGGGGGGGGGGTGGGGAAGGGAAAGAGAGATTGACAAATTGGGAGTATAAAGATGGAGTTGAAGGGGAAGTGAGTACAGGAAAAGTTACAAAAGATTCTCAAATTAATGGGAAGGAAAGTTCGAGAAGGGATAAGAGAGTAAGGTCAGGGCCAATTGTAAGCGGTGCAAGAGGGGAGGTGAATACCGAGGTCAAAGTGTTGTATATGAATGCGCGAAGTATAAGGAATAAAGTGGACGCGCTTGAGGCTCAGTTCGAAATTGGCAAGTATGATGTTGTGGGAATTACAGAGACATGGCTGCAAGAGGGCCAGGGCTGGGAACTCAATATTCAAGGGTATACCTCCTATTGAAAAGACAGACAGGTGGGCAGAGGGGGTGGGGTAGCTCTGTTGGTGAGGGATGAAATTCAGTATTGCAAGGGGTGACATTGAAACAGGAGATGTGGAGTCAGTATGGATAGAACTAAGGAATTGTAAGGGTAAAAAGAACCTAATGGGACTTATCTACAGGCCCCCAAACAGTAGTCTGGATATAGGGTGCAAGTTGAAACGAGAGTTAAAATTGGCATGTAGTAAAGGTAATGCTACGGTGGTTATGGGAGGTTTCAACATGCAGGTTGAAATCAGGTTGGTAATGGACCCAAGGAAGGGGATTTGTGGAGTGCTTCCGTGATGGATTCTTAGAGCAGCTTGTATTGGAGTCTACCAGGAAGAGGGCAATTCTGGATTTAGTGTTGTGTAATGACCGGATTTGATAAGGAAACTTGATGTTAAGGAGCCATTAGGAGGTAGTGACCATAATATGGTAAGTTTTAATCTACAATTTGAGAAGGAGAAGGGTAAATTGGAGGTGTCAGTGTTAGTTGAACAAAGGGGACTATGGAGCCATGAGGGAGGAGCTGGCCACAGTTGACTGGAAAGATACCCTAGCAGGGATGACAGTGGAATAACAATGGCAGCTATTTCTGTGAATAATACAGAAGGTGCAGGATTAGTTCATTCCAAAGAGGAAGAAAGATTCCAAGGGGAGTAAGGGGTGACCGTGGCTGACAAGGGATGTCAGGGACAGTATAAAAATAAAAGAGAAGTACAATGTAGCAAAGATGAGTGGGAAGTAAGAGGATTGGGTAATGTTTAAAGAGCAACAGAAGATAACTAAAAAGTCAATACGAGGAGAAAAGATGAGGTACAAAGGTAAGCTAGCCAAGAATATAAAGGAGAATAGTAAAAGCTAGTTCAGAAGTGGAAACTAAGTTACTTACCCAAAGGAAAAAAAATTGATACAAAAAAAGGTTAAAATGGGAAGCGGTGAACATTTCATATTCAGCTGGGCCAAAGGGAGTCTTGCATGGTTACAAGCTTTAGAGGACACATGGCTTGCAGGTCTTTACTTTCTTAACTCTACCAAATGACAACAGCTTTTAACCTAATGTACAGATTTGAAACTTGTAAGTAAAATGGAACAGAAGAGCTAACGTTTTACATGAATAACGTGCCATCAATTCAACGTCTTTAGATCATTCAGTTATACAATTAGAGCTTAGCATCGATCATCTCCCATTCAAGCTGACTAGTTGTATCATGTGCTGGTTCCACTGCAGTTATTTTGGTGAAGATCCCAGTCTCAAACTTTCAGTTTTTAATCACCAGTAAGATGACAAAAGATATCGAGGCTTGCACCAGCAACATTAATGAAAATCTAACACTATTGGAGAAGATAAATGCAGTTTAGTCTTAAATGGATGTGGTGGAGATTTAGGGTGCAAATTCCAAAACTTGGGGCAGGGTAGTTGAAGTCTTTCTAGATGTCTATGGAGGCCTGATAAATGATTCTTTAATGCCATTGATCTTGTAGTTAAAAACTAAATAAAGGTTGTATGTGGAATAGAGGCCAGGGAACAGTTCTTAATTAAGCATGACATTTTTAAATTGCCAGGTTCAGTACAAACTCAAAGGCTGATAGGATGAAATTTGGATACAATTATCAGGGTTTTGGATGAACTGAAGTTTTCATTTATGGAAACAGCAAATAAGATTGAGCATGCTCATGTCTGCCTCAGCAGAATCTGTAGGTGAAATATACAATCTTTAAATTATTGTAAGCATCACAGTTTCCTGAAGGATTGATTTGAATGCCTTGCAAAAATAGTGAGTCGAGTCTCCATTTAAAATACCATTTTTGGTACATAAAACTTTGACATGTTTCTCCTGCTGGATCAGCTCATTAAGGGATATCAGCAGTGAGGACAGATCCTCCAAAACAGTCATGGTGTACTGATATCTAATAACACCATACCCCCCTCTGGCAATATGATTTCAGGAACAGGTAGGAGAGATATAATGTGCAGAGGTTGCTTTTTAAAGTTCCTAGTTTATTTGTGGTAATGCCATTTTGAGTTTGGAAGACTAATGGCACAGGGGAGCTGTGCAGATCACTCTAATGCAGACCCGAGATTGCAGATACTGGCATCCTTGAGCAAAAAACAAACTGCTGGAGGAACTCAATAGGTCATGCAGCGGTTGAAGGAAAAATGACAGGTTTGGATTTTGTTCAGATTACTCTAATGGTTATATAATTGTCTAAATAATTTCCACAATTTCCTTTCTTTAAACAGCCGCTACCTCCTGCCAAAAAAGTGGGGATGTTTTCATAAATACCAGGGTAGCAACAGGGAAGGAACTAGTCTGTGACTTTTTATGATGAGACAGAGTCGAGGAAGGAGCTAGTGTAAGCAATCTCAGCAAAACAAGAGTTCACGAGACGGGGTGGTCTGCATCAATGGTGCTAAAGTAGAGATGGTCGGGAGCGTATGTAGGAGCAAATATAACTCAATTTGCATCATAAGTTGGTTTGGCAATTCATCGGTCTAGGATCGCAAGAAATTGCATAGAGTTGTGGATGCAGCCCAGTCTATCTCGCAAAAACAATCTCCCCACTAACTCCACCTACAATTCATGCTGCCTTTGGAAAGCAACAAACATAATCAAGGACTGCTCATAACCCGATCATTTCCCATTCTACCCTCTCCCATTGGGCTGACGGTACAAAAGCTTGAACACCAGACTCGGGGACAGCTGCTTCCCCTATCAGCCTGTTGAACTGACCTCTTGTATACTAGGGATGAATTCCCAATCTCTAATCTATCATCTTGTTGCAGCCCTTGTACTTTTATTCCACTGCAATGTAATACTATATTATACACTGTTTACTTTGCTCTTTGTACTACCAGCTGTATTTGTGTATGCTTTGATTGTACTTGCATATGCCTGAATAGAGTACAAAACAAAGGTTTTCACTATCTCAGAACCCATGGTTATAATTAAACAATACCAATTGTTATCAGAGAGATAACAATAACCTTAAACTATTAAGTAAATATGGTAGTTTAAGGTTTTGTTGTCATCTACACATGTAATGAGTCAATCCCAAAATGAGCTCAGTTTTCTTTCTACTTCAATTAATTTAACATATTTAATGGTTTGAAAGTTACAACTGACTAGAAATCAGCCACTATTTTATTACACATGAAATTACCATTTTGAAGACAAGTTGGCCATGGGATGTCACATTTTCAGACTGTTACATTATTTGGTCCAATAACATTCATAAGTAGTGGTTACTCTTTTCTTTCATTGCACCAAACGATGCTGCACAACATACAATACATTACCGGTCATTCACTTGGGACAACTAGAATATATAGAATACAGACAGTTAAACAGTGGGTGTTTCCACCGACATTAATCTAGTTCAATCTGACAACTGTACACCACTGTAATTCTCCAGTACTGTGTATACACAAATTTACAGTTCTTGTACAAATACACAAGATACGAGTTCTAAAAGGTGCCATCACAAGGCTATACATAAAATATAAACAAAACTATTTACAATAATCCAAAAACAACTGCATCTACACAATTGCTATGAATTCCGTACACTATTTGTTATTTCCCACAATGAAAATCAAATCATTAAAAACTGGAATGCCAATATACTTTAAGAGCAACTTGAAATACCCCAACCCACCCAATTTCTCCTGCAGCATTTAATTTGGAATATACATATACTGCCAAATAACTGGATGGAAAGTGATTGCCAGTGCTATTCAGATCTATATTTCAAGGAAGCTTTTCAATATTAGAGGATAAATACTCCCTATTGACAAAAGCATAGCTGATTTACCTATGGAATAGGAAAGGTTTAAAAATTTTCATAAACTACAGTTTAATAGAAACCATTCACAAACCATTTTTAATAAAAGACAAGTTCCCATTATAGATCAACATTGAAAATCTCTCCTCATCTGAAGCATTAATGTGATTCTCTGCGTCAGTGGAGGACCCTTCAATTGCAAGAAGAGAGCAGGTAGTATTTCAAATCTCACACTGCAGGTCAGAAGCAGAAGTACTTCACATTTTAATCATAGCTACTCTAACATTGTCCTTCCAACAAAAGCATCTTATTGGCCTGCAAAGGACAATGCAATTTTGCTTTATTTCCAATCACTACACCATGGCCTATCCCACAGAACTGACAGAACAAATAGATCCAAACATATATACAGATGAAGAAACAAGCTAGCCTAAGTGCAGTGCTTTCTCACTAAAGGGGCAACATTGTGTCATGGACACTAATAACCAGAAAACTTAGTTCAACCCAACCCTGTCCAATGATAGCACCTTGCTCAAGTTTGCCTTATCCTGAGTTTAAGTCAATATAGACTAACCCGCCCTAAAGTGAGCGCTCTGCAATCTTTCAACAAATTAAGACTCTCCATTATTTATTTTAGAGAGCATTTCACCAGGCTTGGAATATTGAAATGTTTTCACAAGAGCTGCAATATTTCATTTATTGCTTTGGTTCTTTTATGTCACGTACACTAGAGTATGTAATAAAACCTAATACTCTTTGATCAAATGGTTTAAACCATATAGATGTACTCTATCCTTTCATGTGCAACATAAAGAGCTACAAAGTGAACAATTTACTTAACTGCATTTAGCTCCATTAACAACATACAGCCTAAAGGCTGATGCTAAACTCCCAAGAAATTAAAAATCTGCCCCAGTTTTTTTTTCTTGTTGGAAAATTAAAGCAGCAGCGAGCAGCATGCACAAAGACCATGCATTGTCAAGATATTGAGCAAACCAATTCAAACATTGCAATAAATAATTCTGGAAGTCCATTTAGAAAGCTCAAGACTAAAATAATTTCACTTTGCTAAGAAAGTCAAAGTGTAACCAGCAAGAATAACAGTTAAATCAAGTTTAAATATATTTAAATAACTTGACAGCAGCTGGTTTGACTGGAGGAAAACAGCCCATCCTTAGGATTCCGTTGAATGTTCACAGAAAGAGTTTTCTCACAAAGAGGTAGCTGTAGAACATTATTCTTCAAGTTCATGTTGTTCTCTTTTGACATTTCAAGCACATTCAGCAGATCAGCCATTTGGTCAGAATAGGACTTGGTCAAGGGAGAAGTTCGTTCTATAACATTGCTCGAGGTGATGCACATTTTCCAGGTTGATTTCTCATTAATTCGAGTCCCAGATGTTGGTTCAATAATGTATCTACTACTGATGCCTCCCTGTAATTGGGAACTAAGACATAGGCTCATCAGTTTCAGGCTCTCTACCAAATCCTCTGCCGCTTTGGGTGACTGGGTAGAATGTCCTTGGGTTGCACAATTGCGAGTTCTTGTTCCCGTGTTGTTGGTGCTCCCACTGGGATCATTGGAAGGGCTACTACCACCTTTATTGCCTTCACTTGGGCTGCTCTTGTCAACACCAGCATTCCCATCACTTGATTTACCTTGCCCGCTTCCATCTCCTCCACTCCCTGGAGGCCCTTCGCTGCTATCGCGGCGGTGCCAGGAGTAAGTGAACCCACCGTCTTTGTCAAGAAGCCGGCGACTTTCCGAATCATCATCACTGGTTTCTGAACTGCTGCAACTTGATCCACGGCCTTGACTTTTCCGTTTATGGTACCGTTTATTCACAGTACTTGGCGAAGCTATGTTCATCTTTAATCGACTAAGCTTGGGTGGTAGGTTATCATCCATGTCAAAATCATCATCAGACTCTCCTTCCTCAAATATTTGATTAAGAACAGGAGCACTCTTCCTGGTGGTAAGCCGGTTTGTTATGGAAGGTTTACGTCGCAAAACCACTGGAGTGGGAAGAGGAATTATACTTCTATCATCCTCATCATCCTCTTCATCCTCTTCCACTCTGAATAGACACGTCCTATTGTTTGCAGCAGGCTTTCCAGTTGTTCCAATTGTTGATGACTCTTCTTTCTTCGCTGGCTCACCAGCTTTCATTCGGTGCCCATTAATGGTGGACTCCACAGTGCGGGCTGAGGAACAGACTCCAGTAATTGACACAGGATGGATAATGGGTGATGATGTGATGTCTTCAATATCTTTGGCCACTTCATTTTTTGTAGGCCAGGACTGCCTAATTTCAAAAACAAAGAAGAGAAAAAGGGAAACAAAATCTTCAGTCACTTTCTTTAATTTCCTATGAGGTTTTATGGTAATAAATGTAAAATTGGGTTTATTAGTTAAAAGTTATTTAATACAGAATTCATGCCAACAGAATGTTTATTATTAAACATCCAGCCTGCTTATTTCTTACAGCAAATCCATCAGAAATTTTATTTGTGCTAAAACTCAATGTTATGCAGGTAATAAAGAAAACATGAAGAACTGAATAACTACTTAAACGATTCCCAAATTCAAAGGGACACTTAATGTTGGTATTCATGGTACAAATACACCTACTGAGACACAACAGTTGAAAATACCTTGAGGTCTCTTCCATAGTCATCGTGTTTATCCAGTTCAGAAAGATCAAAATTTAGGTGGCAAAGAATCAAAAGCTCCCAGCCCGATAATGCTATTTATAAAATTGTAACAACCAGTCTCTTTATATGATTAATCTAGGTGCGACTAATGCACCCACAAATGGAGAGGAAACACTCTACATAATCTGGTGCGATGAGATTACCATTTAAAATGTTGATAAATACCATGACTGGAACCGATGACAATTATGATACTGTTGTCTCAGTTTCAGTGAACAGTGTGAAGGTCATTGATATAAAGGAGTCATTCTTGAAGTGAGATTTTCACAAATACAAGTCATGGAAAAAGCTACAAGCTAAATCGGAAGGCGCAATAAGATGTGGCTATGGCTTGCACTGAATAAATTAAAACATAAATATGAAAATATGATAATGCATTTACAAGACTTAAAGTCATCTTTCAGCCTAAAGTAATGCAAGACTGAATCAACTGTTTTGGGGAAACAAGACACAATGATATAGATTATTGAAATTTAGAGAATCTCATTATCACCTGCAAATTAAATTGGGAAAGCTCAGAAACAAAACTTACAGAGAAAAAGGTTCACCAGAATCTGGTCCTATGGTCTTGTAGTTCTAGAATTCGACCAGTTTTTTGTTCTTCCAGTCCGAGCCTGTCAATCTTTACCACAAACCTTTCTGGTCTCTGAAGTATACTCTACGGCATTCCATATTTAATAGTTCCATTCATTTATCCCTTCCATGTTATATCTTCTGAAAGGTTGTAAATCTGTGATCTTCACAGATGCAAACCAAGTTCTACTGTGAAAACTGGCTGTCGAAATGAGCTTTAGATTGATTGGGGGCCTTTGATAAACCCTCAATGTGCAAACCCCTGGGTTCACAATGCATGCACTGCATGTTATAAGAATGTCTCCAAGATCAAAAAAAGGATCCCATGCATTTAGCCAAGGAAGACCCACAACTACAAATACATGCATTACTACTCCATCCAACTGTTGTACATAGATACTGACATAATCAAGTTTTTATTTGTGCTCCAGCATATTATTGGCTTGATCTCAGGGTCAAACCTCAAAGGCCTTTTCTATTCAGTGGAAAACACAGACAGCCAGGGTAAAGATGCATCTTTCGGATGCTGGGGACACCAAAACATCCTCCATATCAAACATGTAGCTCCAGCACCAACATGAAAAAACCCAATCTAATGCAATTTGGGCCTTTCTGCCTTTGGTGCAACAGAACACCTGTCCAGACCAACCACACAACAAACCAAAACAGACAAGTAAGGACACCTGAAACCATCCCGGGGAATACAACAAATAAGACCACATTAGATCCCAAACTTTGATACCAAAAGCAAAAGTATTTTTAAAACAAGCTGTGGCATTTTTAATGGTGCCTTGCACAACCTTGGAATTGTCTAAAGTTTATATGCACAGAATGAGGCGATCCTGTTCACTTCTATATTGATCTTTGCATGAGCAATAAATCTTGAAGGTCCAAATTAATTTGTTAACATTCCTACTCTTCCGATACTGTCCTGACATAGATGACATCCTGTGAATAAATCAGAACCTATGTTAAATTTAAAACAGCATCTCTGAAAAAATACATTATGTCCCAGTCAACCTAGATTACTTGCTTAAAACATGCCTTTGGGCATGGAGTCACAAATTATGGAGTTAGAAAGCAATCTCCAAGCTAAATGGACATTGAACCAGACTCTGCATCACCAATCCACATGCAACCACCCTAGGAAATCTTAAATCAGTCCATGTACTCTGCCTTCAAGCAATGTATTCAAAATGCTTATCACCAAGCTCCATCTAGATTTTAAAAGATACACGAGTTAGAGGTATACATTTATTTCTTAAATTTTGATTTAATTTAATCCAAGATTTAAGCGCTTTATATACCAGGGTAGCGGTAGAGCTACTGCCTTACAGCGCCAGCGACCCAGGTTAGAACCTGATCATGGATGCTTGTCTCTACAGAGTTTGCACGTTCTCCCCGTGACCTGCATGGATTTTCTCCGAGATCTTCGGTTTCCTCCAACACTCCAAAGACGTACAGGTTTGTAGGTTAATTGGCTTGGTGTAAATGTAAAAATCGTTTCTAGTATGTGTAGGGTTGGGTTTATGCGCGGGGATCGCTGGTCGGAGCGGACTGGGTGGTTCGCTCATGGAGCAGGGTGATAAGCACTCACGGAGAAAAGGACTCCTCAGGTGAAAACTAACTACTCAACTTTCCTTCCCCCTGAACCTATAGTAGAAGGTACATTTAGCTCTTTCCAAAGAAGCTCCTTCGTCTAAACTGGAAGAAAAATGCTGTTTCAAACACCTCTGCATAACATGTGTAAGAAAGAAATGCAGATGCTGGTTTAAATTCAGTCCTTCTCTCCAGAGATGATGCCTGTCCCGCTGAGTTACTCCAGCTTTTTGTGTCTACCTCTGCATAACATTTAGGTATCCTAGAAGTAAGTGTTTCAGACTCCAAAACAGACACCTCTCTCTAGTAGACTGCAAAGGGAAGCAGTTTCACCGAGGAAATTTATCCTTCCCATTCTATGGCAGTGTCCAATTTTTTAAAAACTGCATGTGACTAAGTTGCAGGTAATGTTACTACGTGTATGTGCATATGCACGTCCCACGCCACAGAAAATGACAGATCTAGAAACAAGGAATTTATATTTACATTAAAAATACACTTTGCCTCAAAGTTCAAAATATATATGTTAACCAACAAGTGCAGCCCACGTATCTGTACCTGAACTGAGCTTTGATGTGGCTTGGACTGGAAGAACGGGTGACTTCTTTCTCCTGTTTCTCCTTTAAGGTCCTTTCAGCCAGCAAAAAGTAAGTGGCAGTGATGTGATTGTATTTATTACTTTCCAGTGACCTAAAAGAACAAACAACTATTTAGAATAAGAAACGTATTCAGCATATCCTTTGAGAAACCCCTACAACACAAGTGACCACATTTCAAAAGTAGTTAAACACCCATGTTTTACTTAAGAGTTTTTGGATGTCCCGAATATAAATAGATTTTATAGAAATTAATGTCCATTATCTTACAAATAAATTTGAGGTAGGTTGCAAAAGACTTATTTATTTAAAATTCCTTCTCACAAATAAAAATAACTATATCAAATATAGTTTGATATAGGCACACTGTGGTCTGCAGGTAGAGAAGTCTCATACGTCAGCAACCTGGGTTTGGATCGGACAATGAGGAGGCCTTTGGGTAAGACAAGCATCGAGGCATGCTACCCCCTCCGGAGCATCATTCTGGCCAATATTAGTCACACGAACAAGATAGAAGACATGAGAGCCTGTTGTGTACTCTGTTGCAGAAACATGACTCACCCCCAATTCTCTGCACATGGGCACACCAACCCAAGGATTTTTCCATCCACATTGACTGGACCACGGAGTCAAGAAATGAAAGAGGCAGCGGCATCTGCTTCTTATTGAACACTTCATGGTGTTTGGCATTGTCAATCATGTCCCATTCCTGCTCCTCCTGCCTTGAATGTCTGATGGTCAAGTGCTAACCATTCTACCTTCTCAGGGAGTTCTCCACTCTCATCCTGACCACAGTCTACATTTCTACTCAGGCAGACATCAAGCTGGCAGTTGAAGAATTGGGTACCATGATCAACGGGCACAAATTAACCTATTCCAGTGCCTTCCACTTCATCAATGGGGAATTCAGCCACGCTAGCTTGAAAATGTATCTGCCAAACTACCATTAACACATAACCGAAACACTCAACCATTGCTGTACCACCATCAGGAATGCCTATTCCTCCATACCTCGCCTGTATTTTGGAAAATTTGACAACCTACTGAGCTCCTTCCAGCCTGCAGACAGAGACAGAAGAGCACAGCATTGGTGAAGAGGACTACAAAGAGCTAGTCAAGGAGACAGGAGGAGTGGTTTCAGGACTAGTTTGAGGACAGGGCCATGATCAACTCATCAGCAATCTAAATAAACATGCCACAGTCGTCACTTCATAAAGAAATGTCTGGACGAGTATGTACCTACAAAAATATTCCTAGTTTTCCCCAACCGTAAGTCCTGGAGGAACCAGGAGACTCAATGGGCTAATTCTGTGTGTCTAAGACTGGCAATCCATCAGACAAGAAATCCAAGTATGAATTCCTGACGATGGCTAATCGATAATTGTGAGCTAATCTGGAATCACAGACGGATGCTCAACAGCTATAGCAGGTCTTCCACACCATCACCTCCTACAAGGTTAAACTAAGTAGCACAAGTGGTAATGACATATCTCTTCCAGATGAGTTGAACACCTTCCATGCACACTTTGGAAGGGAAAACAATGCCACACCTATGTGAGTTCCCAGAGCCCCTGCCAACTCCATGATCTCAGTCGCTGAGGCCGATGTTAGAGAATCCTTAAAATGGTGAATTTACGAAAAGCGTCCAAAGAGCTAGAGTCCTGTACAGATCAAATGGTATCAGGAAATCGTTAACTGCTCAGTGGTGTGCTCGGAGGTTCTCAGCCACTACAAAAGGCATCGGTGCCAAAGAAAATCTTGGAAACCTTTTCAAATTCCTGGATGTTAACATCTCAGATGACATGCCCTGGGCCCAGCACAGAGATGCAATCGCAAAGAAGGCTCACCAGCACCTCCACTTTCCTGGAGGTTTAGAGAGATTTCGTATGTCTCAGAATACTCAAACAAACTTTGATAGATATACTATAGAATGAATCCTGACTGGATGCATCATGGCCTGGTTAGGCAATTCCAATGCACAGGGATGCAAAAAGCTTCAGAAAGTGGTGCACTCAGCACTGCCTATTACGGGCGCCAACCTCCCCTCCATTGAAAACACCTCTGCGGGGCTTGAATGAGTCTTCTATCATCAAGAATTCCCACCTTTTGGACCATGCCCTCTTCTCATAGCTACAATAAGGCAGGAAGTTCAGAAGCCTTAAATCCCATGCCACCTGGTTCAGAAACAACTACTTTCATACAACTTCCAGGTTCCTGAAGCAGCTTAGACAACCCTAACTTTATCTCGACAACGGAATATTAGCACTTATGCATTACTATATATCAGTTTTTGTTTCTTAATTATGTATTTTGCACTATGGTCTTGTTTATTTTGCACACTTCTTTACTTTACTATGATATGTTCAATTTATGTGTCATTTATGTATAATATATTCTTGGATTTATCTGGAGTCTATATGCCTGTGATGTTGTTGCAAAATTTAATTGCATCTGTACCCCACTATACTTGTTAATATGACAATAAACATGAACCAAAACCTTCAGTGCTCTGTGTGGAATTTGGCTGCTATCCCTATGATTGCATGTGTATCCTTCTAGGTAAAATTATGATAGACAAAGATAGGGTAGTCAGAACCTTTTCCCCCGATGTGGAAATGTTAAGACAAGAGAGCATAGCTTTAAGGTGAGAGGGGTAAAGTTCAACGGTCAGGTGTGAGGCATGGTTTTCTTCCCTTTACACAGAATGGTGGGGGCCTGAAACGCATCGGCTGGAGTGATGGTGGAGGCAGATACGATAGTGACATTTAAAAAGGTTTTAAATATGTACATGGATGTGCAGAGAATGTGGGGACATGGATCACATGCAGGCAGAGGAGGTAAGTTTATACTGGCATCAAGTTCAGCATAGACACTGTGGGCCAAAACAAGTTTGTGCTGCATCGTTCTATGTTCAATGTTGTACTGCAGTTTCCTACCACATCCCAATGACATACTGATTATACTATTAATGGATGACAGCAAATCAACACTAGTTTAAGTGAATAGTGGGAAAATCAGCGGAAGTGTTAATGAACAAGTGAGAGAGGGTAGGTTAGAGCCAGAGCCAGCATAGCCTTTGGGGGCACGTGACCACCTTCTAAATCAGAAGGAAATGTGGAAATCAACTGATGGCACACTGAGTCACATCTTTGTCAAAGTTAATGTATTTTCACCATAGTGTCACAGCATCTTGATTTTCTAGATACATTTAATAGTAACATATAAATAAAACATTTGGCATTAACAAAGCTAAATATTAAAAATAATCAGAAATACAGAAGATTTGGCATCTGGTTCACTCCTTAGTCCAGTGTTGGTCCATTAAGCCAGTGTGCTGATTGAGTGTGTTGGTAAGTTGACATGTTCCTGCCTTCAGGTCAAAAGTGGCCAATATCAAGTGCCGAGAGGTCCCTTCTCAAAACTGAGGACAATTAGCCATTTGGAACATAATGCTACAGAATCTTGCAAAAAGTTTGAGATGCATATTGTGTTTTTGTACAAACATGCATCTGTCCACAACTTTAATATTTTTGATATTGCATTTTGTTACAAATGTGATCTAAAGAGTCAGTGGTCTTAAAATGGGGAGGCTTTGGAAATGGTGCAGTAGAGGTTTACTAGAATACTGCCTGGATTAGGGGAGATATAAGGAGAGAATGGACAAACTTGGATAGTTTTCCCGAAAACATGAGAGATTGATGAAAGACCTGATAGCAGTATGTAAAATTATACAAAGGGTAGAACATTTTCGCCCAGGGTGGAAATGTCAAAGACTAGATGGCATAGCTTTAAGGTAAGAGGACCAAAGTTTAAGGAGATGTGTGGAGTGGTTTTTTTCAGGCAAAGGGTGAAGAGTGCCTGAAACACACTGCCAAAGGTGGCGGTAGAAGCGAATACAATAGTAGCATTTAAGAGATTTTTAAACTGGTACATAGATATGCAAGGAAAGGAGAGATATGGATATTGTACAAGCTAGAAGAGATTAGTTTATCACGGTATCATATTCTGCACTGACATTGTGGGCCGAAGTGGCCTGTTCCTGTGCTGTATTTTTTGATTTTCTATTAATTGCATAATACTTTACACATTAGGTACTCGAGCATAATGCACTGAGCATTATTAATTATTATTCAATGACATTTCAATGTTTTCAATTGCACATGTGAAACCAGATTGCAATTTTTGAAAGTCATTGAAGTTACCAACTCCAGAACCTTATCAACAAACTGATGTATTAACCCTTTATATCTATGGATGCTGCCTAATCCGAGTATTTTCAGCATTTTTTGTTTTATTCTAATGACTATTTTAATTTCTATCCACCTGTGAAGATCGGCAATTATATTTTATGAGTAGAGTGGTAACGTTTTTAACATGTTATCCTGAAATGCAAATATATTTGGTGGTGATGAGGTTTCAATACTTAAATGTTTAACTCCTTTAAAAGTTTAGTATCTATTAATATATTTTATACTTTTCAAGTAAATAGTATTTCAAGAAGAAATTTATACTTCAATTAAATAGTATTTTCATAATATACTTTGGGAAAAAAAGCCAGTATTGATAATTACTTGCTTCTTGTGTGGAGGGTTCCACTATACCTACTCAATTATAGTTTCCCGATCTGCAATATCACCAAGCACCATGCGCTGGATGATGCCATTGTGCTCTTCATCAGATAGATTCTTGTAAGAGACAAGAGGTACATTGCACTTCGTTGCAGGTGAAGGATCAATTCCTAGCAGCCAGCGGTGATTCTCAATCTCCTCCAGTGAGGCTCTTCGTTTTGGATCTCTCTGCAGCATGCGATTGATAAGACTGATGGAAATAACATTAAAAAAATCATTTAACTTGTGGCCGTTTAAACTATTTGGAATCACTGCCTTCAGTGATTGAGAGAAGAAGACATCTAAACTATTGTTTTGGCCTTAAATGAAACTAGATTTCAGAAGTTCTCAAGAAAATCTGTGTTCAATGTTCTATTCATTACCATTCCTGAGAGACTTACGTTACTGTATTAAATGGATATGTGTGCCCAAACCTGCCGTGATCATAAGACATAGGAGCAGAATTAGACCATTCAACCCATCTGGTCTGCTCCACCATTCAATTAAGGCTGATCTATTTTACCCCTCTCAACCTCATTTTTTGCCTTCTCACTTTGACACTCTGACTAATCAAGAAGTGAGCCAACATTTATATATAAATGAAAAATAATATCTAAGGATATCTATTGACATCATGTCGTATTTATTTTAAATTATTGCTTTGTAATCTCCTTGTCACGTTGCACAGATGTGTTGCAGATGTTTTAAATGTAGAATCTTATTTTACATTATTTAGAATTAGTAAAGATTTACAAAATAGTATTCATAAAAACAATACCAATGACTTACTCCTTGCATTCTTTGGAGACATGGGCTGGCACTGTATACTTGCAGTCCATAATCATGGTGAGAGTCTCACTGTCATTTGCCTCTTGAAATGGAGGCTGGCCACATACCAACATGAAGAGAATAACACCCAGGCTCCAGATATCTGTAAAAATAGCGCACAAAAACTCTAAACTGTAAACTTACATATATAAAAACACATCCATGTCTAAATTTGATATAATTTTTTTCATAGAATTTTGCACTTGGATTTGTGTAATATTTGCCTAAATACACATTCCAGAATACTTAATTACATTACTATTCCATAGATACATAGACAATAGGTGCAGGAGGAGGCAATTTGGCCCTTCGAGCCAGCACTGCCATTCAATGCGATCATGGCTGCTCATCCACAATCAGTACCCCGTTCCTGCCTTCTCCACAAATCCCTTGATTCTAAACATTGCAAACTTTACTTAGCAGTAAAAGGGACCATTCATTTCCTCTTAAAATAAATCCACAATGTTTAAATTAGTTGTCTTCATATATATGTATATTATAAACTGTGTGTGTGTGTGTGTGTGTGTGTGTTATTTTGCATGTGAAACGTATCTTCTCGAAAACCAGACGCAAAATGCTGAGATTTTTATGATATTTCGATAAGGATTTAACTTATGAGTTCAGAAATCCACTCCTTGGTCAATTATTTCCCCAGATTTTGAATAAAACTGATCACAAAACACAATTTTTTTAAATTTAAACGGCGCTCACCAGCTGCTGACGTCACAATGCCCACATGCCGACCAATCCAGGCCCACCCGCCTCCAGGCGCCGTCCCCCCGCCGCAGTGGATTAAAGCCCCGCGCCCAGCCCCAGTACGCTCGCGCCAAGCCTCCCGCAGCTGGACTCCCACACCCGCCTGCATGCCTCCTGCAGCGGGACTCCCACGCCCGCCTGCCCCCCCCCCCCCCCCCATTCTCAAAATGCTCTGCAGATCGGGAGGTCACAGCCGGTCACCGGTTTGAACATGGCGGCGGCAGTTATTGTCGCGCGGGGCATTACTCCCATTACTCTGGGAAACCTGAAATTCCTCCGTTGATCGCAGGGACATGGGGAATCATCACGCGAGAGCTGCCGAGGCTCTCCACGCCGCCAGAGCCGCCCGCTCACCGAGTTCAGGTCCGCCCTCTCCATCTCTCTCTCCCCATCCTCCTTCCCTCTCCCCGCTCCCTCTCTCTGCAAACCCAAAGTGCTGCAGTCGCGCCTCTCGCAAGTCCTTTGATAAAAAACCTTGCGACCCCCCCTCTCTCTCTCTCTCTCTCCCCTCCTCTCTCTCTCTCTCCCCCCACCTCTCTCTCTCTCCCCCACCTCTCTCTCTCCCCCCTCCCTCCCTGTCGCCCCCCCTCCCCCATGCCCCCTCCGTCTCCCCACCCCATCCCCCTCCCCCTCCTCTCTACACCCCCCCTCCCTCTCTAGACGCGCCTGCGAGTTGGGGGCTATGCGTCAGTAGATAAGGCGATTATGGGGTAAAAGGAGCAAATTAATAATATTAATATATTAACAAGGGTGGTAGTTAGCGTATGTGCGGGGGGAGTTAGTGTGTGTGTGTGTGGGGGTGGTTAATGTGTGTGATGCCGCATGCCACCCACTCCCCCCCCCCCTCCTCAACCGCATGTTGGGGGAACAGACCCAACGGGTCTGCACTTGGTCTAGTTAAAGTTAAAAATGAGACAATTAGTTCAGAATATTTGTTCCCTCTACTTCAGAAGCAGATCTGAAGATCTGTGATAAAATTGGACTGCTCCTATTTTGTTCCGGGTTCATCCAACATATAAACATTTATATTTGCATGTTTCTACCTCTTCCCCATTAGGTTTTGAATTCAATATTTGTTAATTAAGCTCAGCTGATTAAGTTTTCTTGCAATTTACTGTAATGATCAATTTTATTCACATCTGATTATTACTCTCCAGTGATCTCTACGTTGATGAGAACAAGTAAAATGCTTGAGTTGAGACTCCTATAGCAGTAATAGAGGCGCAAGAGCTAACCAACTGGGTCTGCTTGCCAGTTTAAAAATAAACACACCTCCATTCAAACTTAGTTTAAATTGATTTCAAGGGAAATAAAAAAACCAGACATAGCTGTTCTAGTTAGTTTCCCATCAAACAAGAGGTTAAAACTATATTTGTATCTATTTATTCTAAAATCTGACTCTTGCATGAACTGAAAGTTAGTTTCCACAGGCAACCCAAATGCTCAAAATAGTTGTTTCCTGCAATATGTCCAGAATTGAACGTCTCAGACAGGTGGCATTAGTTTGACTAGAAATACTGGATATTTTCCAATATTTTTGTTGTATGTACACTTCTTGCAAGTATTTTGTTATCCTTCCGAGTTTATTAAATACTAAACCAAGCGGGATCCATGGGACCCGTTCCCTCAATGCAATATTCCACCACTCACCCATAGACCCCAACTGCGCAGGTACGGTTGAGGGGTTCCCGTTGTGACGCAAGTCAGGGAAACCCTCCCTAACTGCGCCTCGCCATTCCCCTTCCTATCCCTATCATCCGCCATTACCCCTCATCCCCAGCACTCCCTCCTCTCCTCTTCACCCTCCCTCTTCTTTCCCCTCTCCTCCACCCCTCCCCTACTCCCTCTCCTTTCCGCTACCCTGTCACCCCTTCCCTCCATAACCCCACTCCCCTCCTCCTCTCCCTCTGTCTCCCTGCCCCCCCACATTCCTCACCTCCCACCTATCCCACTCCCCCACCTCATCTTCCCCACTGCTCTCCTCTCCCTCTATCCCCCTCCCCACCCCCTCCACTTCCTCTATCCCCCTCCTCCCCCCCAACTTTCCCCTCCCACCTATACCACTCCCCCACCTCACCTTCCCCACTGCTCTCCTCTCCCTCTATCCCCCTCCCCACCCCCTCTATCCCCCCCACTTTCCCCTTCCTCTCCCCACTCCCCTCCTTTCCCTCTATCCCCCTGCTCCCCATAAAACACAATGAAAATCAGTTAGTCTAAATGAAACCCCCCTACACGCCCCCCCCCCCAATGAAAATTGTGGTTTTTTTTTCCAAAATGAAGCCCCCCCCCCCATCCCATCCCCACAATGAAAATCGCGATTGTTCTTTAAAATCACCTAAACACAATGTTAATGAAAACGGAGGAATTTGATTAAATTTTATTAAATCAAGATTTTTGTATGTAAATGAGAATCAGGATCCCATTGTGACGTGATTGTGACGTTGAATGCGGCTGACGGGCAGGGCACAAGGAAAACTGATTTGAAAAGTGATTTTTGTAAAGTTTAAAATGTCAATAACGTAAAATATACCATCAATCCACAATTGTAACCCAATGAGTTAACAAAACTCCATGGTCATTTTATTTTTTGAAAAAGGCTCCTTACAAGTATATAATGTACAAAAGTTCACCTTGGTTAGTCAGTGAAAAGCATTATAAAGGACAAGATATCTCAGTCAGATCTCCTGCAATTTCTTCCCTAGATTCCCAGTGTCCTTGGATATCTCTGATCAGGCCAAGAAGATTTATCTACCTTCATAGGTCTTAGGCACCTCCTCGACTGTAATACAGACCATCCTTGAGACATCACCATTAATTGCTTCAAGTTTCTGAGTCATCACTTCTTTCTCCATAGTAGAAATGGACAAGAAATATTCATTGAGGATCTTGCCTATTTCATGCATGCACTTTGGTTTCTGAGGTGATCTATTGTATCTCTAGTTACCTTTTTCCCCTTAAAATAAAAACTTTTTGGATTAATCTGATCTGCTGGACATATGAAGAAAGATCAGAAATATTCAAGGACTCTAGTGTAATATATTGATACATATTCATATGTATGTTAATGAGTTGGTGTTTAATATAAGCAGGGAATGCTGGGTAATAAATCTCTCTCTCTCATGATCCAGGCAACCAGTAAGTCTTGTTCTTCATTCTGCTGTCCGGAATATAATAACTGGGAAACTAGGGCTATCTCACAACCCATTTTTGCCCTACTGATTTCCTTATGTCTGCTCCTCGATCCCCTCTACTCCAACAGAAATATACTTGATCACAGCTGCCTTTATCCTAGTCTGAAGAAGGGTCTCGATCCGAAACTTCTCTCCACTGATGCTGCCTGTCCCACAGTTAGTACAGCATTTTGTGTCTATGTTCGATTTAAACCAACATTTGCCGTTCCTTCCTACATTTTATCCTACCCATACCTCCTTCTTTCTCCTGATCAGACCATCAATTTCTCCTATCATCCAAAATGTATTTGCATTGTAATTTTGTCTTGACATTTCTTAGGATACATACATTAACAAAATGTTTGTTCAAGTAAAGGATGAAAAAAGAGTATACATCACAAAGCCACACTATTTTTATCTCTTTTACCAAGAGGGGAAAAGAAATGTGTCCTCCAGTGTACCACAAATGGTATTTTCAATACTGAATGTAGATTTTTAATTTCTTCAGGTACTCAAGTTTTTTAGGTCTAAAACTTCATAAATTATTTCATCCCTTTCATTCAATTGAAAGTCAGATATGAAAGGAAAGAAGGAAATTATTTTGCATAAAGTCTCAATAATAACGCATGGATAAATTGTGTTTAGGCCGCAAAGAGAAGCAAGGGAAGAGATTGCTAGGACTCTCAACATTTCAAATTTTCTCTGGCTACAGAAGCGGTGTCTATGACTGGAGGACAGAAAATATGCCATTATTCTAATAAGGGTAGCAATGATAAAGCAGCAACCACAACTGGTGTCTAACGTCAGAAGAACAGAAATTACTGGAAGATATTATGAGCAACACTTGGAAAGGCAGAAACTAATGCCCAGGAATGAAAGACATTATAAAAAGTGGTGGACAATGCCCTGTCCATCACAGGCACTGATCTCTCCACCACCAAATGGATCATAGGAGGCGCTGCCTCAAAAAGGCATCAAGGACACGCACCACCCTGGCTAAGCTCTCATTTCACTTCTGCCTTTGGAAAGAAGATACAAGAGACTGTAAACGTCTTGGTTCAGGAACAGCTTCTTCCCAACAACCAAAGGGCTCGTGAACATGACAAACACTATCTAAACTACGAACTGTTTTGGTTGCACCAAGGCTTTGGGGCTTTTATATTGCACTAATATTGTTCATTTTTAATTTATTGAACTTTCTATTGTTTACTGTGTTATCTATGAGTTTTGTGTTTACAGACCTGTTACGCTGCCGCAAGTAAGAATTTCATTTCCCCCCATTTTCGGTACACACGACAAATAAACGCACTTGACTTGATTCTTGAGGAATTATCAAAGATAGCATGGCTTTGTAAAGGGAATATCATGTATGACTAATTTAATCAAATTTTATGGCAGGTAGATGAGGATAGTAATTTGTCATTAGTACATTAGTACGGTTTTGAAAAAGAAAAATCACACATAGGTGACTGGGCTAAAAGTTAGAGCCATGGGATCCAGGGCTATTTCACTAGTGCAATCTAAAAATGACTTGGAGATTTTAGAAGACGGCGATTGATGGTATACTGCAATGATTGATGTGGAGCTCCTTGCTGTTTGCTATCTACCTGAATGAGATAGATATGAAGGTAGGTACGAATAGCAGGTGGCACAACAAATTAGTAGTGTTTTCAATAACGAGGATGATGCCCTCGGCTTCAGAATAATCTTAAGAATTGGTAAAATAGACAATCAATGGCAGAAGGAATTCAATTCTGCAAAATGCAGCATGACGTATGTTAGAAGAGCCGTTAATTACTGCCTGGTAATGTACAATAATGCAAGGATGTAAGGAACTTAGGTGTACATGTCCAAGGATAACATAGGACAAAAAGGTCCTATTTCCTAGCTATATTACTGTCAGTTATAAAGCAGTTTTCCTTATCTGGAGAAAGGGAAATTGTGGGTTTAGCTTAAATAAAATACATAGTTTATTAATAACAGCTCAATTCCACACTGATTAATCAGAACGTGTTCCATGACTCAGGTGAAGCACACGTCAGTTGCACACTGCACCTCATTTTTGATATGGGAGTGTTCAATTCCGATAAGATGAATAAGGCGCCAATGCTTTTGGCATTAAAAACTGAACACTGCATACAAAAATCATAATTAGTAACAACTGCTACAAACAAGGGAAAAAAGGTTTTAAGAATATTTTTAGAATGTGGGACAACAGGTTATATTAGCTATGTTCAGCATTCCTTCCTTTGCAAGTATGTAGTCAGAAACACCCATGGCATCTTAACAAGTTAGGACAGTCATACAGAACAAAAGCTCTCATTGCAACAAATGAAAACATGTCTATAGTACATTCCAACCACACCCCTAACAATACCTCAAGCAAAGAAACACACAATTAGATATTACATGTTTTGGAACCCTAACATAAGGACCAAGTTGAATTTCCTCATTCAGATAATTGAAAGATTCTGGAATTCACTTATACATACTTTGACATAGACAGGAGTGACATTACATTACATCTCCTTTGAATAAATAACCAATTTCATAATTCCCACCAGTACCCGGCCTTCTGTAATATCCGAGCTACTATATTCCAGTACGTGCCCTCTAGATATTAGTCTTTTAATCGTGGAATGCAACTCATTAGAATTATATTGTACGCCAAACTGAAGCCGAAACGCACAACTCCCTGGGATTACCAAACAGCAACAAGCGGCAAAAAGACACAAAGTGCTGGTGTAACTCACCGGGTCAGGCAACATCCCTGAAGAACATGGATAGGCCGAACCCTTCTTCAAATTGAAAAGATCCGATCCAAAATGTAATTTATCCATATCTCCAGAGGCAGTACCTGACCCGCTGAGTTACAACAGCACTTTATGTTTTTGTAAACCAGCAACTGCGGTATTCTGGCACGCTGACCTCTACCAGACTGAGGCCAGGTGACAACTCGCAGACATCTCCTCCTATTTATCCTTAGACCCAAAAGATGAGCACCAAGCCTTAATCTCAAGCAGCATTACTGACTTCATCACTTCCGGCTCTCTGCCCTCCAAAGCCTCCAACCTTATCGTTCCCCAGCCCCGCACGGCCCGTTTTATGTCCTCCCCAAAATCCACAAACAGAACTGTCCCGACAGACCCATTGTTTCTGCTTGTTCATGCCCCACCAAATTAATTTTGTCGACTCCATCCTATCCCCCCTGGTCCAATCTCTCCCAACCTATGTCCAAGACACCTCACACGCTCTTAGTCTCCTCAAAGACTTCCGTTTTCCAGGCCCCACTCCCTCATCTTTACTATGGATGTCCAGTCACTCTAGACCTCCATCCCCCACCAGGAGGGTTTTAAAGCCCTCTGTTTCTTCCTCAGACCGCAGAACCAGCCAATTTCAGTCCACCAATACTCTCCTCCGCCTAGCAGAGCTGCTCCTTACCCTCCACAACTTCTCCTTCGACTCCTCCAGATCCAAGGCGTAGCTATGGGCACTCACCCTAGAAATGCCTGCCTCTTTGTAGGGTACATCGAACAATCCCTGTTCCAGGCGTACACTGGCCCTATCCCTGAACTCTACCTCCGCTACATTGCCTACTGCATTGGTGCTACCTCCTGCACCCATGCAGAACTCACCAACCTCATCGACTTCGCCACTAATTTCCATCCTGCACTCAAATTCACTTGGACCATCTCACCATTTCCATTACAGGAAACAGACTTTTGACCGACATCTACTACAAACCTACTGACTCACAGAGTTATCTTGACTACACTTCTTCCCACCCTGCTTCCTGTAAAGACTCTATCCCCTACTCCCAATTCCTCCTTCTATGCCACATCTGCGCCCAAGATGAGGTGTTTCATACCAGTTTCATTGGAGAGGTCCTCATTCTTTAGGGAACGAGGGTTTCCCTGTTCCATTACAGACAAGGCTCTCACTTGGGTCCCCTCGATATCCCACAGCTCTGCTCTTATTCCCCTTCCCCCCATTCGTAACAAGGGCAGAGTCCCCCTTGTCCTCACCTTCCACCCCATCAGCCGTCGTATACAGCATATAATTCTCCAACATTTTCGCCACCTCCAACAGGATCCCACAACCGGCAACATCTTTCCATCTCCACCCCTTTCTGCTTTCCGCAGAGACTGTTCCCTCCGTAACTCCCTGGTCAACTTGCCCCATCCCACCCATTCCCCAAGTACTTTCCCCTGAAACCGCAGGAGATGCAACACCTGTCCCTTTACCTTCCCCCTCGACTCCATCCAAGGACTTAAACAGTCTTTCCAGGTGAGGCAGAGGTTCACTTGCACCTCCTCCAACCTCATCTACTGTATCCGCTGTTCCAGGTGTCAACTTCTCTACATCGGCGAGACTAAGCGCAGGCTCGACGATCGCTTCGCTGAACACCTCCGCTCAGTCCGTCTTAACCTATCTGATCTCCCGGTGACGCAGCACTTCAACTCCTCCCATTCCCAATCTGACCTTTCTGTCCATGGCCTCCTCCATTGTCAGAGTGAGGCCCAGCGCAAATTGGAGGAACAGCACCTGATATTTCGCTTGGGTAGTTTACACCCCAGCAGTATGAACATTGACTTCTCTAACTTCAGATAGCCCTTGCTTTCTCTCTCCTTCCCCTTTCCAGTTCTCCCACTAGTCTTATTGTCACCGCCTACATTCTACCTTTGTCCCGCTCCCTGCTGACAGCAGTCTGAAGAAGGGTCTCGACCCGAAACGTCACCCATTCCTTCTCTCCATAGATGCTGCCTCACCCGCTGAGTTAGTCCAACATTTTGTGTCCAACTGCAGTTTCTTTTTCTAGCAATAAGCAGCAATATTACCCTTCTACTTGTTCATGCCCACCAATGACATAGACCAAGATCAGCTATGTTAGCATTCTGGCAATTGAACATGTGACCTTCCTATTTATATGGCTCAATTATTTACCAGGAACAGGAACAAGCACAGCTGAATGTGTCCCCTTTTCAATTTCTTGCTGCAAACAAATGCTCTGATCCATCGAAAAAAAGGTTAACTTATAAGACAAAGATATAAACAAAATAGCCAATAAGTAATAAGTTGGGCAGGTGATTTATTAACTCATTTATAACTTGTGCGCTTTAAACTTTTGTGTGCACGGCAGAAAAATGGTACAAAGATCACAATAGGTGGGGGCGCTGCGAGACGGCTGCCCTGCTGCAGCATGTTCGTTATTTCTACTTTTATTATTTTTTTTAGTGTGTCCAAATGTTTGTTTTAGTGTCTCTCGGTGTGTCTTGTGTGGGGGGTGGATGAGGGGGATCCGTTTTCAGTCGCCTCCTCGACGGAGAGGTGACTTTTTCCATGTCGCCTCCCTCACGGCCTAACACCATGGATTGGAGCGGCCTTTCCTGGAGTCGGGCCCGGAGTTTCAGCAGCTGGTGCAGCGTGGACTTTTCATCACGGAGCGGGCGAGCCCTTGCCGGGGTCGCCAGAAGGGAGTGCTCCAACCGCTGGCCCCGCTGACTGTTACATCATGAAGCCGAGGTCTGCGGAGCTTCTAGTCGTGGGCGCGGCGTCCGGAGCCAGGGATCCCTCATCGGGGATCCCCAGAGAAGAGCTCCGACCATTGGCCCACGGCCTATAACATCCTGAAGCTGCGGTCTGCGGAGCTTCTAGCAGCGGGCGCCGCTTGGACTTACCATCCGGAATGGGATCCCTCGCCGGGGATAGCTAGAGAAGAGTTCCGACCGCCGGCCTGGGGTCTACAACATTCTCAGGCCGCGGTCTCCGGCACACTCCAAGCCGCAGAGTGTATTCGACCGTCCCGACGAGAGGGCCTGTACATCCGGCCGCCCGCAGCGGCGACTGCGGAGGTTTATGGCCCCGACCACGGGTGAACAATGGAGGAGGACTGACTGAACTTTGTGCCTTCCACCACAGTGAAGAAAGCTGTGGTGGATGTTTGTGTTAAAACTTATTGTGTATTGTGTGTTCTTTTTTAATTGTACCGCTACTGGCAAATTTACTTCACTGCACTTATATGTGTATGTGATGAATAAAACTGACTATCGACTATTGACATTTTCAGATCGCCAAGTTAATGAATGGAAATATTTGTTGACCAAACATACACTTAAACAACAAGAATGGTTACTGTTAATATTAGAGCATACTAGTAAACGAGATATTAATTTAGCTTGATCTTTAAAAAATTGCAAAGAAATCCAAGGAATAACATCTACTCAAATTTTTTTTTTTTTATTTGAGCAACGCTGGACCCATTCAAACTATAGCTCAATTGTGCTTGGGTTCACTGCTAAGTAAGACTGGCGAAAATGCAAGATAGTTTTGTTCTATTTTTATAATAACACCATGGATTGGAGCAGGGAACTGCATTTAATATATTTAATCCTGAAGCAGCATGATCCAACAGCATTCCCCAAATATATCTGTACCCCACAATAATGTTTCAGTGGCTATAATCAGTGTGAACAGACGTCACGTTATTTTGTAACTGACTTTACAGGTCAGCAGAGAATGAAAAGAACAAACATGCGCTAGTTATAACATTATCTCAGTTATAAGGCAACACAGATGCCCAGACCAATTTATAAAATTGATGGATGCAAGCTGGATTGGCCAGTCAAGTGTAGTCTGATCCAAGAATTTGACCCGAGGCAACTGTTTTATTTGCTGAGTGCATACAGCTACAAAAATCCAATAAAGAATATTCCAAGCAATGCTTCTAAACAATCTTTAGATTTCATATAACCTAATATTTTAAGGCCATATTAAAAGTTGATCAAACAAGTTGAAAACAATTTTTACTTATACAAACTGTTACTTAGACATAGACATAGAAAATAGGTGCAGGAGTAGGCCATTCGGCCCTTCGAGCCTGCACCGCCATTCAATATGATCATGGCTGATCATCCAACTCAGTATCCTGTACCTACTTTAGGCTACAATCTTAGAGAATCAACATCCTCAGAAATCTCTACTGCATCCACTTCAAAGCAATGAAGTAGTGACCAGAACTGCATGCAATACAGAAGCTGTGATCTAAAGTGTGTACAAAGTTACACCATAACATCGATTCTATAATATTCTATGCTTTGTCTGTAAAAGGAAAGCAGCCTGTATATTTTGGCAACTTTATCTTTAGGATACGTGGATGTTCATGCTAAGGTTCTTCGGTTCCTTCATCTTTCATTCATTGTATATTCCTTTGCCTTCTTTCACTTTTCCCATACAGTTTAGAACTTCCCTCCTCACAATCAATTGTTTTATCATCCACAAAAGTATTTATTCTGCTCCTACATACACCTCTAAACACCGGGTGGCACCATCAGCAGTGGCTGCCTCGCTAACAGTCTGTCTGTTCTTTCTTATTTTTAGTATGTGTTAAAAAGTATGTTTTAGTGTTCCTTGGTTTGTTGTATGTGGAGGGCGGGGTTTAAAAATAATGTTTTAGTGTTCCTTCGTTTGTTTTATGTGGGGGGTGGGAGGGAGTGGGGTTGGGGGAAACTTTTTTTCAATCTCTTACCTCGACGGAAATGCGATTTTTTTTCTGTATCGTATCTCACTCTCCACTGGGGCTTAACATAGTGGAGTTTGAAGCCTTTCCTGGAGACCAACGGGCGTTCCAAGCCGCGGGAGTCTCCTGGTCTTTAACATCGCAGAGCATGCGATCCCTTTGCCGGGGATCGAAGCTCTAACCGCGGGCCTGTCGACTTTAAAATCGTGAAGCCCTCGGTCTCTGGTAAGACCAGGCCGACTCGGGAGCTCCATGCCGCAGAGAGTTTCAACCGCCCCGAAGCGGGAGTTTCGATCACCCCGACGGGGGCTTCGATCGTCGGCTGTGAGGCCTTTGATGGTCCCGGCAGCGGATGATTTGACTGCCCCGACCACGGGAGAACATAGAGGAAGAAGATTGAACTTTATTGCCTTCCATCAGAGTGAGGAATGTGGCGGATGTTTATGTTAACATTTATGTGGTTGTGTGTTGCTGCTTTTCATTTAGTATGGCTGTATGGCAATTCAAATTTCACTGTACCTTAATTGGTACATGTGACAATAAACTGACCGTGACACCTTGAAATCATCATATTATAAAAAGTACAGTACTGACTCCTACTGATAATGGCCTTCCAGCCAACACGTAAACCATTACCCATTGCCTCCAACCACAAAAAACGGAACCAATTGGATCCACTCTCCTTTGAATTTTGTTTTGATCAACCTGCCAAGTCTTGTCAAAAACCTGCTGAGTTGTAGTAGATCACATCAAATGCATCAACTACACTTTTTCAATATGAGATACCAAGGAAAATTAATCAATTAGTAGATATGACCCCACCTTAGCTGATTGCTGCTGTCTCCAAAAACTGTCTTTCACAATGAAACCATACCATTCCTCAGAATGGATTCCAAAAAGTATGCCCAAAGCCAAATTTAAAGCAATTGACCTACAGTTATTTTTTCTACCCTCTCTTTTCCAGTCCTCCTGTCAGTGATCCTTTAGACATATTCTTGTCCAATTGCTTTTAAACATTCTAATTTTACTCCAAGTGCAGTCTCACCAACGACTTATACAGTTGTAACATGATATCCCAACTCTTGTACTCAATCCCCTGACCGATAAATATAGGAGTGCCTGTGTCACTATTTTCAAGGGCCCTTGAAGTGAAGCGATGAGACCTGTTCAGTTACTCCATATATGATTTGAATGGGATGGGATAGATACGGAAAAGGCCAGCATTCCTCAAGCCATTTGGATTATTTTCCATATTTTAATCACAGATGGATAGGCAAATCTATTTGGATCTCCACTGCTAAATTATCACTGTCAAGTACTCGCTTCAATCCTCTTCTTTATCAACGATTGATCACATATTTAAAACAGTTGAAAAAGGAAGCCAGGCAAGTCCCTGCTTGTAGAAATTTCTAATTTGTAGCATTATGTGGATCCAGTAATACCAGTCACCATAGGTACAGGTTGCCAATTGCCTTTCATGGTTAAAAGTATTTCCTGGATTCTGAATTTACCAAATGGTTACCCATTTCTCTTTATCAGAAAATACTGTAGAAGCATCATGACTGAAAATGGTAAACATTAAACAACAGATTTTTTTTCATCCCCCACCCCCAGTATTGTTTCAATACCAGAAGCACCACCAAATCAAAACTGAACAGCTCATAATGGTTAAAGTGATTTTCAAATCACAAAAAAAATCTTAAAAGCCCCCATTTAAAAGGAACATACCTACTGCAGGTGCATCATATTCATCTCCAAGTAGAATTTCTGGTGCCGAATATGCAAGTGACCCACAGCTTGTTGTTAACTTCTTTCCAGGTTGAAACTTGTTGCTAAACCCAAAATCTGTAAGTTTAACAATTCCTTGATGTTCAAAGAAAACAACATTTTCTGGCTTCAGATCCCTGTGAACAACATGCAGCTTATGGCAATAAGATATGGCATGGACTATCTGTGCAAAGTATTTTTTTGCTTGTTCTTCACTGAGACCATCTTCATGTTTCATGATGTAATCAAACATATCACCTCCATCTCCTAATTCCAGAATAAGATAAAGTTTTGTTTGAGTGTCAATTACTTCATATAAACGGACAATATTGGGATGCTGCACCAGTTTCATGCATCGGACTTCCTGGAACAAATGCCCTGTAGCAACAGAGTCAAGTTTTGTTTTATCGATGACTTTCACTGCTACTTTTTCTCCGGTGAAAACATGTCGTGCTAATTTTACAACAGCGAAATGACCCCTGCCCAATGTTTTATCTAAATCATATAGCCCAGCAATTTTTCCATCATATCCACGTTTAAAACCTGCCATTCTGTTTTGAAAATTGGCAGTGGAAGAGTTTATATCCAGTAGTTGATAAAATCTGTTAGTTTACAATCATTTAAAAATGTCGAAAGGACCCATTTTTTCCTTGCTGTTTATTATGATGAACCCTGCAATACAGAAGGAAAACATTGTTAATTCACATGTAAATACTATTGCAGCACTGTATGAATGCTCTACAGCACAATATCATCAATGTCTGCAATAGAAACATTGCAATTCCAGGTTAAAAATGTTATGCACTTTTCAATTCATTGTACTCTTATCTGAAAACAAGATAATTTATTTCACAATTATGTATTTTACAATGTATATACTTGCACACAATAAAATAGTGCCGAAAAAAGTTACCTGATCAAAGTTTCAATCTATATTACTGACTGTGCAAACTAAGCTGCAAAAAACAATGCTACTCCGTAGTATCATATAATATTCTGTACTGAAATGTAATAGGAAACTATTAAGTACTATACATTTTGCAAAAGAAAGGTAATGCAACAAAAATGAAAATGAAACATCAAATGCTCTAATCGCAGGAATGGCATCCAAATCATTACTACGCTGCATTCGTCAGGCACAAAACTTGTGATGTAAAAATTACAAACCATTATGCAACACTGCAATAAAACAGAAAGTAGTGGGTATACTCAGGAGATCAGACTATATGTTTATCTTCCCACAAATAACGTTTCAGGTTATTGACCATTCATCATGATTAAACACTGGAGCTGGTACCATAATTGATAGAGAAAAAAGCTACTGTTATGCAACAACTGCCACCTCGATGGCCTGAAAACTATGCTCCTGGCCACACTCCACATTTCATTCAATTTTCTTGAATTAATGTTGAAAGAGCTTGGTTTAGAAATGGCTATCTTCTCAGGCAGTCCCCTCGAATCAAGAGTGACTTAGAACCCACAGAACTGGTGTTGTAGTAAGGTAGCTAATGAGGTTAATGTAGGAACTGCAGACTCAATCTTTGGTGGGCGAAAGTGTGAAAAGACGAGCGATAGTATGAAAGGTGGTGTGTTCTTCTGTTATTTATGGTGTGCTCCCAATTCATGGAAACCCCTTGCCCATGACCTCTTAAATTGTAGAAGTCACTTGGTCTTGAGGTCCTTAATCCCATCCCATTTTTAGAAGCATACAAAAGCCCAGCCTAAAAACCAAAGGCACACAAATCACAAATACCATTCAGCGTGCAGTCACACAACTCCAACTGTGGCAAACTGCCCTCAGCAGGCACCTCAAAACTATTCAGATTTACCACCTGTGGGGAAGGAAGTTCACCTTCATCCTGAAAAACCACTAAAAAAGAAATGAATTTATAATCCTAATCACTTACCCCAGCAGATGTTAAGTGTTAATTCACAAACAATGGAATGTGATTTGATACACGAAAAAAGAATTTTGGAACAAAATTTTTATCCAGATAACCCAATTAATATTTTTTTCATGCAAATTTCCAAATGAAGACACTTCAAAACATCCTAGCACATGGCCTGTGCACACGGATTTAGATCGTTCACCCCAAGCACCAATAGCTCCAGTCAGATTTTGCCCTAATTTACAAGTCTCTTCTCAATCTCACTTATTTCATGCTTTTTTGGTTTGAAGTTCTGCCAAACTGTTTTTTCCCCTCGACTCGTTTACACCCATCCCTGTTCCTCGGCGCCTTTTTTCTGGAATTATCTCTACCAAGGCAACATTTGGTACTATAATTTCTGTAAGATCTAATAATCACCAGGATCACTCCTCTGACATACCCTGCATCATTTCCTGCGGTAAATCTTAAAGCCCTGTCCCACTGTATGAGTGCATTCAAAAGTTCTCTCGAGTTTGGCCTGATTCGAACTCGGAGATTTACGGTAATGGCCGCTCGCAGGTACTCGGGGCTCTCGTGGACATTTTTCAACATGTTGAAAAATCTTCACGAGTCTTCCCGAGCTTACCGCGTTTCCCGAGTACCTGCCGTTAGCGTTACGAGCGTTAAGAGACGTCCCCGAGCTCCGATGTACCCGCTACGTTCATTCTACGTGCTTACCATGAGTTTGATTTTTTTTCTTAAACTCGGGAGAGCTCTTGAATGAACTCGTACAGTGGGACAGGGCTTTAAGAGTCTAAATCAAAGAACAGAATATCATCTGTACTGAACTTGTTTATTTCCTTTAGAGTATCTGTCAGATAGTAAATGGATTTCAAATGAAAAACTTTAAAAAATGAAGAGTTATCAAGGATATTAAAACAATTCAGATTTACCACCCGATGCATGCTACGATGTTACTAGTCTTGATAAGGATCAGTTCATAGCAAAATGTTGACATCACCAATGATGTTTTATTTTTCAGGTTTTACAATTTAAGATTACAATTATGAATAGTGTTTAGGTGCCACAGAACTTACCAAGAATAAGGAACACCATATAAAGTTCCCTAACTAATATAATTTGAGAAAATAATTGCATCGAGCAATCTGCACAAGTGATGTTGAAACATCAGAACCACATTTCCTTTGGTTTGTTTTTCTGTTAAATGTCGTCATCTGTTATCACTTTGAATTTCCTAACTCTAGTTATTTAAAGTTCTTCCACTGAAATTGCTATTTAGCACAAATACTAAATGGTATAGCACTCAAATCAGAAATTGAATTTTTAAATCAGAGTCATGAAGTTATGCAGCACGGAAATAGGCCCTTTCGGTCCATACTGACCAAGCTGCCTTCCATAGTTAGTCCCATGTCCCTCTAATCCAGGGGTTCCCAACCTTTTTCATCCCGTTTAGCCCTGGCAAATTTAATAGCACATAACAATGTTATTTCATTTATTTATGAACAACTAATGATGAACAGATACTGGTACAGGTGCACAACCTTTTATCCGAAGATCCAAATAACGAAAACCTCCAAATAGCGGCCATTTTTTCGGTCCTTGAAGAAAGGTCCTTAAAAACGTTCACCGAGGGCGGCCCGCAGAGGTGACAGCGGAACCTCCGGTCGGTCCTCGAAGAAAGGGGAACTAAATCCCCATTCATAAAAGAGAAGGTGAGGGTATATTGCGCGGGAGGGTTAATAATTGACAATATGCTGCTGCCTGCCCGCTGAGTTAAAAAGTTCCCACGGTAGACTCACGATACACAGTGTATCGTGAGTCTTGCGTGGGAACTTTTTAACTCAGCGGGGCAGGCAGCAGCAGATTGTCGCTCGCTTCAGTTTCACCCCACCTACACCCCTCTGCTTCCCGGCCATGTGTGTGACCCCTTCCCTCCCCTCTGCACCGGCGCGGGGGCTTTGCACTGTCTTCAAGTCGGCGATACCAGCAGGACCGTGCCAGTCACCGGAGACGTCAGGACCAACGGGACACCGACCCCCAGGCCCACTGCAAGCACAGAGATCCCAGAGACCCACAGCCAGCAGCAGCCCAGCCCCGTTCCAACTCCAGAGGAAAACTGCAAACTGGCCGGAGACGTCAGGACCACCAGAAGCCGTTCCCCGAGCTGCGCCCCCTCATCGGGACACCGACCCCCAGGCCCACTGCAAGCACGGAGATCCCAGAGACCCACAGCCAACAGCAGCCCAGCCCCGCTCCAACTACAGAGGAACCTGGGTTGCGGATGACGGGGCGCAGCTCGGGGCGTCGTAGGGGCCCATCGGGGAGCGGGTTCCTGTTGGTCTTGATGTCTCCGGCCACCTGCCATCCTCCAGGAACTGTACCGCCCTTGCAGGAGAGTGGGGTTGTTTGCAGTTACAGAGGGAGGGGTCAAGGGCGGTACATTTCCCAGTCTCAGCTCCAGTCCAGGGGGGTGGCCGGAGACGTCAGGACCAACGGGACACCGACCCCCAGGCCCACTGCAAGCACGGAGATCCCAGAGACCCACAGCCAGCAGCAACTCCAGCCCAGCCCCGCTCCAACTCCAGAGGAACACGTAGGGGCAGAAGCTGATGGTGTGCAAGGTGCGTCTTGTTCTTGGGGTGGCGGATGAGGGGGCGCAGCTCGGGCTGTGGGCAAACTGCCACTTGTCGCCGTAGCGGCCCATCGGGGAGCGGATTCCTCTGGAGGGGGAGGGGGGTATTGTGCTGTTTGATCGCCCCCTGCTATCCCAGGGACAGGGAGACACAGCGGCTTTTTAGACTGGTGGGCAATCACTTCCAAAGTTCTGCCCACACAGTCAGTACACCTCTCCTACACTGTATTTCATACAAACATTTATTCTGCAAGAAAAAACTACATTGAAGACTCAAACTCGCGACCGAGTTTACTGCCGGGATCAAGGCGCAAACTCGCGACCTTGCGGATATGAGCCGAGCACTCTACCACTGAGCCAGCCATTAAAATCTACGCTAAAAAAAATCCATTCCGAAGACCGACAAATTCTGAATTACGAAAAGTGTCTGGTCCCAAGGCTTTCGGATAAAAGGTTGTGCACCTGTATACCAGAACCAAACAGTCTGTCAATGAGAAAAAATATGTACAAATCCAGAATCAACAAATTTACCCCCGGGTAGGCAAAATTTACCCCAGGTTGGGAACCCTTGTTCCAAACCTTTCCTATCCATCTAAACGTTTTTTAAATGTTGTAAATGTACACACACCTCTACCATTTCCTCTAGAAGCCCATTCCTCACCACCATCCCGATTGTGAATAACTTGCTCATCAGGTCCTTTCATGTTTTAAGGCTGCTTGGATCCTTATCAATTCCAGATTTACAAATAATGAGCTGGTATATTGCCAACCAATTTAGAAATATTTTTCAATTACTTTCATGAGTTACCACATTTACCTGAAAATGAACATTTGCCTCTTAAGAGCATTTGCAAATGTTCAAGCAGACTCAAGGAACTACCAGCACTTTCATGAAGAATAGTGGTGCGATAATCAAACTCTCCACATTCCAAAATACTATTTTCAGAAATAACAAATATTTATCTCCACACAGATTTTAAGCCAATCTACACATAAACAACACTTTGTAATCTTTCTCAATGAACTGGTTATATATTCCTCATAACAAAATCAAAATTAGTAATACAAATGCATATATTTACACATATGGTTTAGTCATGAAATTTGCTTTAATTATAGATGAGGGTGGCTTATAGGTCACTATTCTTGGCCAAATATTTCTGAATATCCTTGTCCTATTGCCAATAGACTGGAACTATTTGCACTCAGTAATTATTTTCTCACTGTAATGTGGGAGGAGTGCAATTACAATTTTTGACACGTCAGTGCCTTCCATAATGTTTGGGACAAAGAACCATCATTTATTTATTTGCCTCTGTACTCCACAATTTGAGATTTGTAATAGAAAATAAAATCACATGTGGTTAAAGTGCACATTGTCAGATTTTAATAAAGGCCATTTTTATACATTTGGTTTCACCATGTAGAAATTACAGCAGTGTTTACACATAGTCCCCCCCCATTTCAGGGCACCAGAATGTTTGGGACACAGCAATGGCATGTAAATGAAAGTAGTCATGTTTAGTATTTTGTTGCATATCCATTGCGTGCAATGACTGCTTGAAGTCATGAACATCACCAGCTGCTGGGTGTCTTCTCTGGTGATATTCTGTCAGGCCTGTATTGCAGCCATCTTTAGCTTATGCTTGTTTTGGGGGCTATTCCCCTTCAGTTTCTCTTCAGCATATAAAAGGCATGTTCAATTGGGTTCAGATCAGATGATTGACTTGGTCACTCAAGAACTGACCCTTGTTTAGCTTTCAAAAACTCCTTTGCTTTTTGCGCACCCTCCGCAACTCCCTTGTCAATTGCGCACCCTCCCGTACCACCCCCTCCCCGGACACTTTCCGTTGCAACCGCCAGAAATGCAACACCTGTCCCTTCACCTTTGTATTGTATTGTTGTATTGTATTCAAATTTATTGTCACTGTCTCAATTAGAGACAACGAAATGAATTTTCCTTACAGGCAGTATCATAAAAATAAATAAATAATAAATAATGAAACATATTAAAAATAAAATTGAAATTGAAATTGAGTTAAAAAAAGAAAAGCACAAACACAGAAATTCCACGACACAACATAACACAGTGGCACCAAGGTGAGGAAGGCACCATAGTCCAGCCAGCCTCCCCTCCGATCTTCCCAGATGTTCATCCTTGGTCTGGGCCTTCCGAGCACCCGCAGTCGCCGCACCGGGCGGCCCGATGTTCAGGCCCTCACGCCGGGCTGGTGGAACGCCGACGCCGATCCCCGACAGTGAACATCCTCCTCCTCAGCGGCCCGGACCTCCTGATCAGCCGCCTCCCGCAGCCGGAGTCCGCAGCTCCCGAGTCCGCAGGCACACCTCCCCCCTCGACTCCATTCAAGGACCCAAGCAGTCGTTCCAGGTGCGACAAAGGTTCACCTGTATCTCCTCCAACCTCATCTACTGCATCCGCTGCTCTAGATGTCAGCTGATTTACATTGGGGAGACTAAGCGGAGGTTGGGCGATCGTTTCGCCGAACACCTCCGCTCAGTCCGCAATAACCTACCTGAACTCCCGGTGGCTCAGCATTTCAACTCCCATTCCCAATCCGACCTCTCTGTCCTGGGTCTCCTCCATTGCCAGAGTGAGCAACACCGGAAATTGGAGGAACAGCACCTCATATTCCGCCTGGGTTGCTTGCGTCCGGATGACATGAACGTTGAATTCTCCCAGTTTTGCTAGCCCTTGCTGTCTCCTCCCCTTCCTTAACCCTCGAGCTGTCTCCTCCCATCCCCCCCGCACTCGGGCTCCTCCTCCTCCCTTTTTCCTTCCTTCTCCCCCCCACCCCCCATCAGTCTGAAGAAGGGTTTCGGCCCGAAACGTCGCCTATTTCCTTCGCTCCATAGATGCTGCTGCACCCGCTGAGTTTCTCCAGCATTTTTGTGTACCTTGTTTGGGATCATTGCCTTGCTGTAGAATGAACCGCCGGCCAATGAGTTTTGAGGCATTTGTTTGAACTTGAGCAGATAGGATGCGTCGATGCACTTCAGAATTCATTATGCTACCACCCTCAGCCATTGTATCATCAATGAAGATAAGTGAGCCAGTACCTTCAGCAGCCATACATGCCCAGGCCATAACACCCCCACTACTGTGTTTCACAGATGAGGTGGTATGCTTTGGATCTTGGACAATTCCTTCTCTCCTCCATACTTTGCTCTTGTCATCACTCTGATATAAGTTAATCTTCATCTCATCTGTCCACAAGACCTTTTTCCAGAACTGTGGTTGCTCTTTTAAGTACTTCCTGGCAAATTGAAACCTGGCCATCCTATTTTTGCGGCTAACCAGTGGTTTGCTTCTTCTGTTCATGAAGTTTTCTGCGGACAGTGGTCATTGACAAATCCATACCCGACTCCTGAAGAGTGTTTCTGATCTTTCTGACAGGTGTTTGGGGATTTTCCTTTATTATAGAGAAAATTCTTCTCTCATCAGCTGTGGAGGTCTTCCTTGGCCTGCAAGTCCCCTTGCAATTAGTAAGCTCACCAGTGCTCTCTTTCTTCTTAATGATGTTCCAAACAGTTGATTTTGGTAAGACCTATGGGTTGGCTGATGTCTCTGAGTTTCATTCTTGTTTCTCAGTCTCATAATGGCTTCTTTGACTTTCGTTGGCACATCTTTGGTCCTCATGATGATAAACAGCAATAAGTTTCCAAAAGGTGATGGAAAGACTGGAGGAAAGACAAGTGCTGAGAGCTCTCTTATACCTGCATTAAGGAGGCACACCTGAACAAATAGGGGGCGCCGTATGGGCATGGCTGCCCAGCCTGCAGCTGTCCGTTTTTGACCTCTTTTTTGAATTTTTAGTGAGTTAAAGTGTTTTGTTTCTGGAGCTCTAGTCTTTTTTATGTGGGGGGTGGGGGGAAGGGAGTAACTGCTTTTCAGGGTCCCTACCTGGTCGGAGAGGCGGCTTTTCTCCGGGCAGTTCCTTCGACCCGTCCTCGCGGCCTACCAGCGGGCCTGGAGCGGCATTTCCTGTAGGGACCGGCCAGAACCTCGGCTTCGGTGGCAGCACAGCGCTGGAGCTCTATCGCGGAGCAGGCGATGCCTTGCCCGATTCGCCACGCAGGAGCTCCAGTGAGCTGAGACCGCCAATAAAAACATTGCAAAGCTGCAGGTCTGTGGAGCAGACAGCCGCGGGCGGCGGCGCTGAACTTTACATCGAGAGCCTGGGATCTCTCACCGAGATCGCCAGTGGTGGAGCTCCATCCAGCGTGGCCTGTCGGCTTTGGAAGCCGCGGTCTCCGGTAAGAAGCAGCCGTTCCAGGTTTCCTATGCCACTGTGAGGATTCTCCCGACGCCGGAGCACCATCATCCGGCAAGAAGGGCCTGGAACATTGGGCCTCTGTAAAGTCAACTGCGGAGGCCAAAATAGGACTGACTATGGGTGGACATGGGGATGGGGACTGGACATTGTGCCTTCCCTCACAATGGGAACCATTGTGGGGGGATGTTTTTTTATGTTTAAATTTCTTTATTATTGTTATGTCTGTATTCTTTTTTTATGTGCTGCATTGGCAATAAGGATTTCACTACACCAATTGGTGTATGCGACTAATAAAGAACCTTTGAAACACCATGAAGCCATGTCCCAAACATTATGGCACCCTGAAATGGGGGGACTATGTATAAACACTGCTGTAATTTCTACATGGTGAAACCAACATGTATAAAAATGGCCTTTATTAAAATCTGACAATGTGCACTTTAACCACATGTGATTTTTTTCTACTACAAATCTCAAATTGTGGAGTACAAAGGCAAATAAATAAATGATGTATCTTTGTCCCAAACATTACGGAGGGCAATGTACCTTCATAAATGTGTATAACTTATTAGCATGATTCTGTCATGTTTTTCCTCAAGTATCTTGGGTCTTAGCTCTACATGTTTTATTATCATTTATTTTCTACACTTACACAAATTGTCATAATCACGTTACTGCTTTGCAATTAATGACTTAAAATAAAGGAAAAAACATTTCTCACTATCCAAAATCAAGAATTACTCCTATATAAGCATTTATTTTATAATGTTCACAAAAAATTAGCCATGCTTGCCCAAGAGTCAAGCAATTATCATAATACATTTGGCAAAATAATAAGATTGGTCTTAAACTCAAAGAAGCCAGCTCTTAGCATATAGGCCACATATCAAAATGGTTTGCTTGTTAATGTGTGCATAATAAAATATTTTAAAAATTAAATGTTTCTGTAACATAACATTACAAAGCCCAATGGAAATTTCACATGACAATTTCAAAACACACGTCAGAATTGTATTCTCAAGAATCACTAAGCAACTCCATGCTCTCAGATGAAAAGTGTACAATACGAGATTAATTACTATTTTGCCAGATAAATATCATTATGAAAGATAAACTTAGTCTCTTGACCTATTCTGATGAAATGTAAGACTGAGATTTTCAAAATTATTCACTTTGAAATGAACTGGATCAATTTTTACCATGTGATGTATTGTCCAAATTTATCATCAATACTGTAGCTTTCAGAAATGTTCGAGAAAACTCATTAAAGATTTTTCACAGAATGCAAACCCTCGGTAACCAAGGAAGGACACAGACAATCATATCAAAGTATAAGAGTGTAAGAATAGTAGATCACACTAAGAGAGCACACAAAAGTCGGCATGTTTTCAGCACCATATTCTCTCCTTCATGGTTCCATGTTAAAATAGTAGAGACTTAACTTGGCCCAAAAAGCACGTTGTCCAGGGTGCATAGGTGTACATAATACCACAGAATATTGACACGGACCTGACTACAGAATTGATTTAAGAAATCGCCATACAATTTCATTTGCCAGTGTAGTTATATGGAAATTAGTCCACAGGTAGAGGCAGCAGCCTCTACCTACAGCCTGTCTGTCATTTCTATCTTTTTTTTTTTTTTTTCAGTTAGTCCAAAGTCTGTTTTAGGGGGAAACTTTAACTTTTCTATGTGGGGGAGGGGGGCAGAGTAAGGGGGAAACCGTCTCCCAGTCTCTTCCTGGCGGGGACGCGACTATTTCTCCGAGTCGCGTCCTCGCCCCCCACCTCGCGGCTTACCACCTGGATCGGAGCCGCCTTTCCTGCCGGGGACCGGGAACCGGACCAGGGCTGCTACAGCGGCGGCGCAGCGCTGGAGTCACTGCGGAGCGGGCGATGCCTACCTGGGTCGTCGTCTGGAGCTCCGGAGCGTTGAGCCGTTGCTCCAACATCGTGGAGCTCTAGTGCGGAGAGCTTCCAACGCGGGCGGCGCTGAACAACATCGAGGAGTCCTGGGGCGCCTTGCAGAGGGTCTGCAGCAGCGGGTCTCCATCCGGCGCGGCCTACGGACTTTGGAAGCCGCCGACTCCGGTAGGAGGGGGCCGACTCTGGCGTCCACGCCGCTGAGGACGTCCCGCAGCCCCGATGTCGGACTTGTATCACCCCGGCGAGCGGTCCTGGACATCGGGCCGCCCGTAGCTGCAACTGCGGAGGGCTTGGGGAGGCCCTGACCACGGGGAACAGTGGAGGAAGAGACTGACTTTGGTGCCTTCCCACACAATGGGGAACTTTGATTCTGCTGTGTGGGGGGGATGTTTTATGTTAAATTCTATAGTGTGTTGTGTCCTTTATTTTTATTGTATGGCTGTATGGGAATTTCATTTCACTGTGCCATCTGGCACATGTGACAATTAAATCTATCTTGAATCTTGAATGATTTCATTTGAAGTTGAAAAATGCTTTTATAGGAATGCAATGAGTAATATTAAAATGGACATAAAGAAACACATGGATTAGTTCAGGCAGCAAGCTGATATTTTATCTCTGAACATGTAACAGTTCGGAGGTAAAATATCAGCCTCTGACATAATTCCTTCTTACATACTTATTTTAACACAAACTACTGCCAGAAAACTATACCCCAATCACAATAAACATTTTGATTATTTTTCAAATTAAAGCCATTGGTACATTTGTAAAACTGATTTAGTAATCAAAGTGTCAAATCTTCATATTTAATAAAAGGCAGCAAAGTTCAGCCATGTCTGAATGATGAACAGATCATTTCCATTGCTCACTGATTAAACCACAGATCGCGCCCCACCTCTTTTTTCAGTAATTCAGCTGAGAATGCATTCCTGGCTTCATATCACAGATGCTGAAGGGTGTCGTTTCCTTCATTATTTGTTTTGACTTTCGTGTGAAAATCCTTTTGGCATTGTTGCAATTATACAGCATCATAGGCTGAAGCAAACAGTAGATAAGTATGCCTATTTTTACAGCTGGGCTGAGCCACTATACCTGCTGGTTAAAGGATCCTGTCAACAATCAGTAACAACTATACAAAAAAATTTTTTTTTAATTTAAATTAAAAAATAAATCAGCAGTTGCTTTAAAGTTGCACCAGAATCTTATGTTAATTCAAAATAATTGTTCTGGGGGTTACATGAAGTATGGAAGGTGACAAATGTGCAACATCAGTGGCATGGATCAGGAGAGATTCACTACTCTTTTAAAGCTGAGACTGCAATGCAATTAAATTCTGGCGCCAGAAAAGGGCACAAAACACATAATGCGTTTATAACATGACATGACTGATGCAACATTTGAATTATTGTAAGTAATGCACCAGGAAAATGAATAGCTGATCACACAACATAATCAATGCCATAACTGACCTAGGAAATATCAGTTACAAAAAAGTAAACTAATTTAATGCAGAAGAAAACATCATATTCATTGTAAGCATTTGAAATATGATAAATTCAGGATGCTTCGCAGTAATGCTGATAAGCTGCTGGAACTGGGAGTGAACACTCCCCTGTGTTCCTGGGTCCTGGACTTTCTGACTACCAGGCCCCAGGTGGTCAAGATGGGGAGATATACCTCCAACCCCTCACCCTGAACACAGGATCCCCCCCAGGGCTGCTTCCTCAGCCCCTTACTGTACTCCCTGTACACACATGACTGTGTGGCCAGGTTCAGCTCCAACTCCATCATCAAGTTTGCTGATGACACAGTGGTGGTGGGCCTGATCTCTGTTAACGATGAGAAGGCCTACCTGGAGGAAGCAGCTGACCTGGCACTCTGGTGTCAGAACAACAGCCTCCTCTTGAATGTCACGAAAACTAATAGCCCTGTCCCACTGTACGAGTTAATTCAAGTGCTCTCCCGAGTTTTAAAAAAAAATCGAACTCGTGTTAGGCACGTAGAATGAACGTAGCGGGTACGTCGGAGCTCGGGGACGTCTCTTAGCGGCTGGTTACGCTAACGGAAGGTACTCGGAAAACGCGGTAAGCTCAGGAAGACTCGTGAAGATTTTTCAACATGTTGAAAAATGTCCACGAGAGCTCCGAGCACCTGCGAGCGGCCATTACTGTAAATCTCCGAGTTCGAATCAGGGCAAACTCGGGAGAACTCTTTGAATGACTTCGTACAGTGGGACAGGGCTTTAAGGAGCTGACTAAGGACCACAACAACCGAGGATATACACGCCACTGGGGATAAATGGGACTAGGTGAGCAGCTTTAAATACCTGGGAGTCCACATCACAGAGGATCTGACATGGACAACACACACTTCCGCACTGGTGAGTAAGGCAAGGCAGTGCCTTTACCATCTCAGGCAGCTGAGGAAATTCAGAGTCTCTCTGAGGATCCTTCAATCCTTCTACTGCAGGATACTGTAGAAAGTATCCTGACTGGAACCATCTCAATCTGGTTTGGCAATAGCTCTGCCCAGGACTGGAAGGCTCTGCAGAGTAGGGCGTTCGGCCGAACGCAACACGGGAAATACACTCCCCCCCCCCCCCACCCCCACTGCAGCACCTATACACCAGGAGGTGCAGATCCAGAGCCAGCAAGATCATGAAGGACCCCTACCACCCCAGCAACGGGCTGTCCCAGCTGCTACGGTCAGGCAAGCGCCTCCGCTGACACGCTGCGAAAACAAAGAAGATGAGACGTAGTTTCTTCCCACAGGCCATCAGGACTGTAAACTCTGGTCTCACCGAGGGGCGCAATTACTGTTGTGTCTTTTAAAAAAAAAATGTGAATACTGGTTCTGTTCTGTTGTTTTGCACAATCCCGCAGGCATTGCCACTTTTATTTTACTGTACATCTTGTATATGTATGTGACATATAAAGTTGACTTGATTTGAATTTCAAAAACCAAGCTAGCTGTTAAAGTTGCAGATTTTAAAGAAATTTTAAAGATAAGAATGATTTGTTAATTTACCACAGGTAGACAAAAATGCTGGAGAAACTGAGCGGGTGAGGCAGCATCTATGGAGGTGACGTTTCGGATCAAGACCCTTCTTCAGACTGATGTGGGGGTGGAGGTGGGGGGAGCAGTAAGAAGAAAGGAAGAGGCGGAGACAGTAGGCTGTGGTAGAGCTGGGGAGGGGAAGGAGGGAGAATGCAAACTGTGCCGAGGTGTTGGGCGAAGCGATCGCCAAGCCTGCACTTGGTCTCACCGATGTAGAGCAGTTTGGATTGGATTGGATTCAATTTTATTGTCATTGCACTTTTCAGTGCAACGAAATGGTTCAGCCTGCAGTCATAACATAGAATAAATAACAAAACAAACACTCAACACAGTTTAAAGTCCCAATGTCATTGTCTCTTCCCTCCTTGCTCTCCCTTTGCGCTGAGGCAATCCAGTTGACACCTAGAGCAGCGGATGCAATAGATGAGGTTGGAGGAGGTGCAAGTGAATCTCTGCCTCACCTGGAAAGATTGCTTGGTTCCTTGGATGGAGTTGAGGGGCGAGGTATAGCGACAAGTGTAGCATTTCCTGCGGTTGCAAGGGAAAGTACTAGGGGATGGGTGGTTTGGGTGGGAAGGGACAAATTGACCAAGGAGTTACGGAGGGAACGGTCTCTGCGGAAAGCCGAAAGGGGAGGAGATGGGAAGATGTGACCAGTGGTGGGATACCGTTGGAGGTGGCGAAAATGTCGGAGGATTATCTGTTGTATGTGACGGTTGGTAGGGTGGAAGGTGAGGACAAGGGGAACTCTGTCCTTGTTATGAGTGGGGGAGGATGGGGAGTGAGAGCAGAGCTATGGGATATAGGGGAGACCCTGGTAAGAGCCTCATCTATAGTCGAAGAGGGGAACCCCTGTTTCCTAAAGAATGAAAATTAATTTACCACTGTCTGTCATGGTTGAGCATGTACATTTCAGAGTTTAGGGCATTAGCAAAGGAAGGTATCACCAATAGAAAAGGAATAAAATTATGATTGTCCAAGAGAACAGAAGAATTGGAGATATCTTCGAAAGATATTGTGAAGATTGCAAAAAATAGAAAGGATAAGGCCAGCAGGAGTTTATAAGATAATCTACTGCACTACTTAACCAGCAAGCAATGTGGGTCAATGAACATGGGTTTGATGAGTGATCAGGGATCGGTACCACATAGCATAGTTGCGCATAATTACATGAAGAGTAGGACAAGGGAGGCAGGTCAGGAATACAATGTATTAATCAGGCAAAAATAATGGCATCGAAGATACTTTCAGTAAATGACGAGCCAAGGAAGACGAAGGTCAGCGTTGCTACTGAACTATGCTATGCTCCGATGCTATGAGTCAGACTCATCTAACAGATTGGGAAAGTATAGAAAGCAAAAGCTGCAGATACTCGGAATCTGAAATAAACACAGAAAGTGCTGAGGATAGTCAGTAGGCATCTGTAGGCCGATGACTATTATTCAAATGTTTGGCTCTTGTATCAAGACAAGATGTATTTAAGGAAAATGAAATATTTTCATACGTTTTCGTCATTGAAATGCCTGGGCCAGCGATTGGATGGGGGTAAACGAATCATTTAAATTGTGCCATATAAACCCCTGTATTATGGGTCCCTCAGCTGAATGTCCACAACAAGCCTGGGAGACCCAGTCCCACACCCCCCCCCCCGATCGCACCAGTTGCCGTGGCGACCGTAGCCTCCGGGTGCTCCGTTGCCCGCGGCGCAGGGGCCGTTTCAGGCCCCGGATGGCGAGTGACTCTCTCTCGCGTAGTGTTCGGTGAACGACGAAGGTGGCGATGCTCTCTCTCTCTCCCCCTTCCCCAGAAGCAACAGGCGCCGAATCAAAAGCTGCAACCGAGCAGGAGATGCGAGCAAGAGGTGATGAGGAACGACACTTCCCCCCCTCACCTGGCTCCGAGCACAGCTTCGCGCCCGCTCACCTGAATCGAAGTTAGCGTTTGCTCGATTTAATCCTCTCCCGCTTCAACCGCGCAGCGGTCGTGAGGAGGAGCAAAATGGCGCAGGCATGTTCCCGGCCTCTGATGCGAATTATTTTAATTCCTTACCGGCACAATTCCGTCAGTCAGTCAGTCCCGTCCTGTCCGCCGGCCGCGCAAACCGACAGCTGCAAACACAGGCGGGCGGGCAGGCGAGCGAGCGGGCGGGCGGCGCTCGAGCAACATGCGCACTGCTCCATTGCGCAGCCCGTTCTACGTCAAAGGCAGCTCGGGACGGGGGTGGGGCTATGACGTGTGCTCCGCTACGTCACAGCGTGGTTGGTTCGGGCTTTGAGATCGATGTGAAAGACAGGCAGCAGGTTTAGACCAACTAACCTGCAAAGGCGAGGGAGCAGGTAGCCAAGGCGACGAGTAAAGGTTTTGCCTTCACACGCTTTTGGCATGAATAATTTTTAACTACCATACGGAAGTCAGATAAAATCTGCAAAATTATGCCAATCTTTAACAAAACCCGTTTCCTGTCAGCAAACGCCAAAGGTTGATGTAAAAAATGCTTCCTGTCTTGTAGCAATGTTACAAAATTTTAAGATATAAAAAAATCAAGTCTGCAATTTATCCCATCAGATAAAGCATAAAAAGAAGTTTAATTTGACACCTAATTCACTTTCATATCTTCAGTATTAAAAAAGTGATGACCATTTTCATACTCGGAAATTAGCATCTTGTTCCCTATTGCTTTTCCATTGACATAACTCAAAAGCTGTGATCGACAGTCAAAAGCCTATAACTTTCTTAAAAAGTAAGAAAACTGAATGAAATTTTCAGTTATTATAGATTGAAGCATTCTTAAACAAATATGGAACAATCTTACTTGGATGACCTGAAATTAAAGCATATAATTAGTTAGTTACCTAATTGAAGCTAATTACAAAATTCAATTACTAGATCTAAACATCTATCCATTTCTTAAGAAAAGGTTAACATTTTTAAATAGCCTAAGTGTCCAAATAACATTCACACAAGAATTCACAATATAACATGATTTTAAAATCTCATTGTCATGAATTTATTGGGAAAATGGAAGGAATTTAGTGTTTAATTCCCGTAAATTAATGGCCATTTAAATCATCTTGCGAGTGGGATTTTGTGGAACGCGATCGATTGAAACGTTGCCTAAATCACCTTTTCGCAACGTGAAATTTTGATTAAAGAAGCACGTTTATATGTAAAAATAAACGGCTTACCTTGCTTTGTCCCATACGTGAGATCCGTCCCGTTGTCGGCGTTGACGGCTTTAGAAGTCAAATTTTATTTTACTCCTGCTATTTAATTATCCAACGCAGTTTAAAAAAAATTTGATAAAACTGATTTCGGAGCGATTATTCTTCAGCAGCTAAACAGCCTGACAAAGATCGATTTCAACAGGCTGGAGAAAACGGCATTTTAAACCCGCCCCCCCCCCCCCCTCTCAAAGGCACCAAAGTCGGGCACACGGCCAGTGGCAGAACTGCAGCGCCGTTGAAGGTAGGTATTGTAACATACCTATGTCTTGTCCGCAAACTTTTATACAAAGTCAAGTTTATTCGTCACATGCACATACGAGATGTGCAGTGAAATGAAAAGTGGCAATGCTCGCGGACTTTGTGCAAAAAGACAAACAAACAAACAACCAAACAAACTACAAACAGAATGGAACAGAATCATATATTCTTTTACATTAAATATTGTGGGCGGAAGGAAAAATGGGAAAAAACAGCAATTAAAAAAAAAAAGCAGTAGTGTGGTACAGTAAAAGTTAGTCCCTGGTGAGATAGGAGTTTACAGTCCTAATGGCCTCTGGGAAGAAACTCCTTCTCAACCTCTCCGTTCTCACAGCATGGCAACGGAGGCGTTTGCCTGACTGTAGCAGCTGTAACAGTCCGTTGCAGGGTTGGAAGGGATCTCCCATGATTTTATTGGCTCAGGAGTTGCACCTCCTGATGTATTGTTCCTGCAGGGGGGCGAGTGAAGTTCCCATAGTGCGTTCGGCCGAACGCACTACTCTCTGCAGAGCCTTCTTGTCCTGGGCAGAGCAATTCCCAAACCAGATGGTAATATTTCCGGACAAGATGCTTTCCACACCCGCTGAGTAGAAGCACTGGAGGATCCTCAGAGACACTCTGAATTTCCTCAATTGCCTGAGGTGGTAAACGCGCAGCCTTGCCTTACTCACGAGTGCTGCGGCGTGTGATGTCCATGTCATATCCTCAGAGATGTGGACAACCAGATATTTAAAACAGCTCACCCTATCCACAATATCCCCATTTATCCCCAATGGTGTGTACGTCCTCGGATGATGTGCCCTCCTAATGTCCACGATTAGCTCCTTAGTTTTTTTGATGTTCAAGAGGAGGCTGTTTTATGTGTTTTATGGTAAAATGTTTTATGGGAAAATGGCAATGATACTTTACCAAGTGTTTTATGGTAAAATGGCAAACCTAAAAGCATCGTTCATGATGACTTTCAAAAGATATAAGATTCAAGAGAGTTTATTGTCATGTGTCCCAGATAGGACAATGAAATTCTTGCTTTGCTTCAGCACAACAGAATATAGTAGGCATAAATAAATACAGAACAGATCAGTGTGACCATATACCATTGAATATATGTATATATACACATAAATAAGCAGATATAGTGCATTGGGCTATTAATGTTCAAAGTTACGTTTGAGTTGAGTTTAATAGCCTGATGGCTGTGGGGAAGTAGCTGTTCCTGAACCTGGATGTTGCAGATTTCAGGTTCCTGTACCTTCTACCTGAAGGCAGCGGGGAGATGAGTGAGTGACCAGGATGGTGTGGATCCTTGATGATGCTGGCAGCCTTTTTGAGGCAGCGACTGCGATAGATCCCCTCAATGGTAGGGAGGTCAGAGCCGATGATGGACTGGGCAGTGTTTACAACATTTTGCAGTCTTTTCCGCTCCTGGGCGCTCAAGTTGCCGAACCAAGCCACGATGCTCAGCATGCTCTCTACTGTGCACCTGTAGACGTTCGAGAGAGTCCTCCTTGACATACCGACTCTCCGTAATCTTCTCAGGAAGTAGAGGCGCTGATGTGCTTTCTTTATAATTGCATCAGTGTTCTCAGACCAGGAGAGATCTTCCGAGACATGCACACCCAGGAATTTGAAGCTCTTGACCCTCTCCACCATAGACCCGTTGATATAAACGGGACTATGGGTCCCCATCCTCCAAAGTCCACAATCAGTTCCTTGGTTTTGCTGGTGTTGAGAGACAGGTTATTGTGCTGGCACCATTTGGTCAAACGGTCAATCTCACTTCTACACTCTGACTCATCTCCATCAGTGATACGTCCCACAACAGTGGTGTCGTCAGCGAACTTGATGACGGAGTTCGCACTATGACCAGCTACGCAGTCATGAGTATAGAGTGAGTACAGCAGGGGGCTGAGCACGCAGCCTTGAGGTGCTCCCGTGCTGATTGTTATTGAGGCTGACACATTTCCACCAATACGGACAGTCTGTGGTCTGTGAATGAAGAAGTCGAGGATCCAATTGCAGAGGGATGCGCAGAGACCCAGTTCTGAAAGTTTGGTAACCAGCTTGGAGGGGATGATTGTATTAAATGCCGAGCTGTAGTCAATGAATAACAGCCTGACATATGAGTTTTTGTTGTCCAAGTGGTCCAGAGCGGAGTGGAGAGCCAGCGAGATTGCATCCACCGTTGATCTGTTGTGGTGGTAAGCGAACTGCAGTTAGTCCAGGTTTTTGTCGAGGTAGGAGTTGATTTGCGCCATGATCAACCTCTCAAAGCACTTCATCACCACCTGAGGTTAGTGCCACTCACTGGTCGATAGTCATTGAGGCACAGTCACCTTGCTCTTCTTGGGCATCTGTATAATTGATGCCCTTTTAAAGCAGGTGGGAACCTCAGACCTCAGAAGTGCGAGGTTGAAAACTCCAGCCAGTTGGTCCGCACAGGTAATATACCATTACTAAACTCAGAAACAAATACAGAAGACAACTTCAACTCCCCCTCCCATTCCGAATCCGACCTTTCTGTCCTCGGCCTCCTCCATGGCCAGAGTGAGGACCACCGTAAATTGGAGGAGCAGCACCTCATATTTCACTTGGGCAGTTTGCACCCCAGCAGTATGAACATTGACTTCTCTAATTTCTGGTAGACCTTACTTTCTCCTCCCCTTCTCAGCTCTCCCTCAGCCCACTGGCTCCACCTCCTCCTGTCTTCTTCCCGGCCCCCCCCTCCCCCACCCTCACATCAGTCTGAAGAAGGGTTTCGGCCTGAAACATTGCCTATTTCCTTCGCTCCATAGATACTGCCTCACCCGCTGAGTTTCTCCAGCATTTTTGACTACCTTCGATTTTCCAGCATCTGCAGTTCCTTCTTAAACAGAAGACATAAGAGATTGCAGGTACTGGAATCTTGAGCAAAACACAGTGCTGGAGGAATTCAGAAGGTCAGGCAGCATCTGGGGAATAATGGACAAGCGACCTTTCTGGTCGACAATGCAGTAGGGGAGAGAAAGTTGGAAAAGGGAGGTGGGGGGAAGAACAAAACGAGCCAAGTGATGGGTGGATACAGGTGAGGTTGGTTGAATTGGCAAATCGCTGGAGTAGGTGACAAGTTGGATCTGAGAAAGAGATTAAAAAGTCTCAGATAAGAAGAGGAGGGGTGAAATGTAAAGCCAGAAAGATGTGGATGGAAGGGCACGTGGCGGGTAGAAAGGAAATGTGGAAGAGGTATGGGAGATTAGTGTGTGAAGGAGCAGGATGAGATGGGGGGAGGGGGATAAATTGGAAGTGTACTAGGATAAAGGTGAAAGAAAGAGGGGAGGGGGATGTATTACTTAATGTAAGCTACCCAAGAGGAATATGAGGAGCTGTTCCTGCAGTTTTAATGTGACCCCCACTCTGGCAATGGAGGAGGCCAAAGACAGGAAGCTCACTCATCTGTACCCACACATCACTCGCAGACGTTTCCTTACTCCCACCTCTCTTTTCCAATTTTCTCCCCCTTCAATCAGTCTAAAGAAGAGTCCTGACACGAAATGTCACCTGTCCATTTCACCCCCCATCCCCAGATACTGCCTGACCTGCTGAGTTCCTCAAGCACTTTGTGTTTTAAATAAAAACAGAATTTGCTGGAAGCACTCTGCAGATTAAGCATCATTTGAGGAAAGTGATCTAGTGAAATGTTTTAGGTTTCCCCTTCCACGTGCTTTCTGACTACTGAATGTTTATAACATTTGCTTTCCTAGGCAGTTCTCAGTGTGAGGATTGCTGAAGGTAGACACAAAATGCTGGAGTAACTCAGCGGGTGAGGCAGCATCTCTGGAGAAAAGGAATGGCGACGTTTCAGGTCGAGACCCTTCTTCAGACTGATGTCAGGGGAGGGGGTGGAACAAAGATAGAAATTAGGTGGAGACAGTAAGACTAGTGGGGGAACTGGGAAGGGGGGGGGGATGGAGAGAGAAAGCAAGGGCTATCTGAAGTTAGAGAAGTCAATGTTCATACCACTGAGGTGTAAACTACCCAAGCGAAATATGAGGTCCTGTTCCTCCAATTTGTGCTGGGCCTCACTCTGACAATGGAGGAGGCCCAGGGCAGAAATGTCAGATTGGGAATGGGAGGGGGAGTTGAAGTGCTGAGCCAATGGGAGATCAGGTAGGTTAAGGACTGCGCAGAGGTGTTCAACGAAATAATCGCTGAGGCTGCGCTTGGTCTCGCTGATGTAGAGAAGATGACACCTAGAATAGCGGATACAGTAGATGAGGTTGGAGGAGGTGCAAGTGAACCTCTGCCTCACCTGGAAAGACTGTTTAGGTCCTTGGATGGAGTCGAGGGGGGAGCTAAAGGGACAGGTGTTGCATCGCCTGCAGTTACAGGGGAAAGTACCTGGGGAGGGGGTGGTTTGGGTGGGATGGGACGAGTTGACCAGGGAGTTATTGCTGACTTCAGTTCTATGGATTCAGTGCTGACTGATGTGGAGATTGTCCACTGTGCCATGGGTGAAGTTGGAGACGCTTGATATATAGGCAGTATGAGAGACTACTTGTTTCTGATAAAGGAACCTGTAGTCTTCAAAGGCAAGGCAATTGCTCTTTATCTAGGGCTAGAGTTCCTGGAATTCGATTAAAGATAATTTTTCAAGGAATCTTTGAGAAAATCTCTGAATTGTTTCTATCCTTCTGGTAATCTCAAACTTTGACATTGCTTGGTTTAAGTGTTTGTTTTGAGGGCCCAGTGATCCAAGCAATATGCCTGCACATCCAGCTGCTGAATGTAAAGAGAGACCCAAGTTGGTGGAGTAACTCCCTGCCTGAGGTAATCTGGTCTGGCTGCTGCTCCTCTGCTGACCTTCACGTTAATTGCTCAAAGCTGTACCGGGTGCACTTTTTTAAAACTCCCTCACTGAAACTCACCTTCCTTCAGCCAGTAGTAGTCATCCTACTAGTTTCACTGTCACCCCGCTTAGTTTCACTGTTTGTATCTACTAAATCTCGTTGCACTGACGTGCAATGACAATAAAAGATATATTATTACTCATCACCTTTTTCACAGCCAACAATGGACCATTGTAGGCTCTGCCTTTCCTTGATCATCGTTGCTAGTTTTGATTTGTTCTTTTCATACTTCATTCATTTATTCATTGTACCTTTTGATAACTCTAGTTTCCCTCTCCCCTGATTCTCAGCCTTAATTAAGGGCCTCGACCCAAAACATCACCTATTCCTTTTCTCCAGAGATGCTGCCTGACCCACTGAGTTATTCCAGCATTTTGTGTCTATATTTGGCAAGTGATAGGTGGATACAAGGGAAGCTTGTATAGGCAGATGGGTGGGCGATTAACTAAGACTAGCCAGATTTAATTGAATTTGCAAATGCTTGCTAAGTTATTCTACTGGTTGGTGTTGTTAATCAAAGTTAATATCAGACTGTGCAAGATCATACCAGACAACAATGAAAAGTTGCCATTTAGTGAGATCATGGTTGATCATCTGCCATAGTGCAATTTTCTATATATCCATTATGTCTGTTTAATGTCTAGAAATCTCTATTTTGTACTTGTAATCAAAGAATGTGCCTCCACTGCCCCAATTGTTCATCATGAATGTCCATACTCTTCTTTGAAGACAGCAACCATGGTTTTAAACATCCTGGGTGACTGGAAACATCTGTAACTATCATCGCATGACGCTTCACAAGTTGCATAATACTTGGTTTACAATACAGATGAGGGAACATTTCTGGGACAGTGGCCGCTCTTGGTACAGTGGAGACTCCTCTATATCTGGTGCGGAGAGGGGGGGGGGGGGGGGGGGCCATTGTATCCTGCTGCTGATGCAGAACCATGCAAGCACAAAGAACAATTGTGTTGCTGCTGCTCCAACCTGTTTGTGCCACACTCAAAGCCACATGAAACTAACCCTTTAAAGCACCTATGTACTTTTGTTGGCATATTATTTATCTTTTAAAATGTGAAATTGGATCTTGCAAACTATTTTACTAAGTACAATATTCTGCTTTGGCTCATCTGGAAAAATGATTCATATGTTTCTCTGATATCTAAAGCTCCTTGTTAGGATGTGGATGTGAAACATGTACCCTCTGATTCCTTGATTTCTCATTATCTCCTATTAAGTTTGTTTTTTTAAAGTTTTTTTTTTTTTTTTTAATTATTTTTATTAGAAGCAATTGTACAAGAATAAAAAATTTGCATGTAAAATTATACAATTATCGTACAATTTTAACCTTTTAACCTGAAATTGAGAGAAAAGAAGAGAGAAAGAATAAGAGAGGGAAAAAGTGAAAAGTGAAAAGATAAGACCCCTAGACTACCAAAGTAGTGTGGCCAAAAGAGTGAATAAAGATATGAGAGGGGGAAAAAAAGAAAAAAGTGGAGTAGAGGAAGAAGCTGATTGGGAGTAACCCCAGATACTGCTGGCCCTGCTGATTTCTTCCAGCACTTTGTATTTTGTTCCGGGGTTCAGCATCTGCAGTTCCTTTTTGCACTCCCTGCACTCCCCCGTTAATTAAGGTAAGGGGGAGTATGAGTGCCAGGGCAGTTTATTGTTCTGGATGTCAGATGTGGGAAGTCATGGAGTCTGATTGCCTTCCAGACGTCCACATCTGCGCCAGGTGCGTCGAGATGGGGCTCCTAAGGGACAGTATTAGGAACCTGGAACAGCAGCTCGATGACCTTCGTCTGATCAGGGAGAGTGAGGAGGTCATAGAGAGGAGTTATAGAGAGGTGGTCACTCCAAGACCACGGGAGGCAGACAAGTGGGTCACGCTTAGGAGGGGCAAGGGGCAGAGGCAGGGACTAGAGAGAGTACCCCGGTGGCTGTACACCTTGGCAATAAGTACTGTTTGAGTACTGTTGGGGGGGACAGCCTACCTGGGGGTAGCGACAGCGGCCGGGCCTCCGGTACAGAGACTGGCCCTGTTGCTCAGAAGGGTAGGGAAAAGAAGAGGACGGCAATAGTAATAGGGGACTCTATAGTTAGGGGGTCAGATAGGCGATTCTGTGGACGCAGTCAGGAGACCCGGATGGTAGTTTGCCTCCCTGGTGCCAGGGTCTGGGATGTGTCTGAACGTGTCCAAGATATCCTGAAATCAGAGGGAGAGGAGCCTGAGGTCGTGGTACATATAGGTACCAACGACATAGGTAGAAAAAGAGAAGAGGTCCTGAAAGGAGAATTTAGGGAGTTAGGAAGAGAGTTAATAATAATAATAATAAATTTTATTTAATGGGCGCCTTTCATACATCTCAAGGACACCTTACATAGTAATCGGAATAAAAACATATAATCGGAATAAAACAAGTAATTAAAGACATCACAGTGACACAAATTAAAAACAGAATTCAATCCAAAAACAGAAAATCAAAAACAGTGTGAAAAGAGAGCAGCGGCAGCCAAAGCGCGCCAGCGTCCACTCTCTCTTCACGGTAGTCATCTTGGACACAGACCTACAGGACTACATTTTGACAAAAAAAAAATGTTAAGGAGAAGGACCGCAAAAGTAACAATCTCGGGATTACTGCCTGTGCCACGCGACAGTGAGAGTAGGAATGGAGTGAGGTGGAGGATAAATGCGTGGCTGAGGGACGTGCAGAGGGCAGGGATTCAAGTTTCTGGATCATTGGGACCTCTTTTGGGGAAGGTGTGACCTGTACAAAAAAGACGGGTTGTACTTGAACCCGAGGGGAACCAATATCCTGGCGGGGAGATTTGCAAAGGCTACTGGGGAGACTTTAAACTAGAACGGTTGGGGGGAGGGACTCAAATAGAGAAAGCAAGTAGACAGTGCGTGAGGCAGGAGGCAGAGAAGGGAAGCACTCAGACCCAACATGTAGGGGAGAAAAAAGAAAAAGATAATAAACAGAGAATAAGAGGTAGCAATTATAGCAATTATAGACCTGTTAGTTTGATGTCAGTGGTGGGCAAATTAATGGAAAGGATACTTAGAGATAATATATATAAGCATCTGGATAAACAGGGTCTGATTAGGAACCGTCAACATGGATTTGTGCCTGGAAGGTCATGTTTGACTAATCTTCTTGAATTTTTTGAAGAGGTTACTCGGGAAATTGATGAGGGTAAAGCAGTGGATGTTGTATATATGGACTTCAGTAAGGCCTTTGACAAGGTTCCTCATGGAAGGTTGGTTAAGAAGGTTCAATTGTTGGGTATTAATGGTGGAGTAGCAAGATGGATTCAACAGTGGCTGAATGGGAGATGCCAGAGAGTAATGGTGGATGGCTGTTTGTCAGGTTGGAGGCCAGTGACTAGTGGGGTGCCACAGGGATCTGTGTTGGGTCCACTGTTTGTCATGTACATCAATGATCTGGATGATGGTGTGGTAAATTGGATTAGTAAGTATGCAGATGATACTAAGATAGGTGGTGTTGTGGATAATGAAGTAGATTTTCAAAGTCTACAGAGAGATTTAGGAAGAGTGGGCTGAAAGATGGCAGATGGAGTTTAATGCTGATAAGTGTGAGGTGCTACATCTTGGCAGGACAAATCAAAATAGGACGTGCATGGTAAATGGTAGGGAATTGAGGAATGCAGTTGAACAGAGGGATCTAGGTATAACTGTGCACAGTTCCCTGAAAGTGGAATCTCATGTAGATAGGGTGGTAAATAAAGCTTTTGGTGTGCTGGCCTTTATAAATCAGAGCATTGAGTATAGAAGTTGGGATGTAATGTTAAAATTGTACAAGGCATTCGTGAGGCCAATTCTGGAGCATGGTGTACAATTTTGGTCGCCTAATTATAGGAAGGATGTCAACAAAATAGAGAGAGCACAGAGGAGATTTACTAGAATGTTGCCTGGGTTTCAGCAACTAAGTTACAGAGAAAGGTTGAACAAGTTAGGTCTTTATTCTTTGGAGCGCAGAAGGTTAAGGGGGGACTTGATAGAGGTCTTTAAAATGATGAGAGGGATAGACAGAGTTGACGTGGATAAGCTTTTCCCACTGAGAGTAGGGAAGATTCAAACAAGAGGACATGACTTGAGAATTAAGGGACAGAAGTTTAGGGGTAACATGAGGGGGAACTTCTTTACTCAGAGAGTGGTAGCTGTGTGGAATGAGCTTCCAGTGAAGGTGGTGGAGGCAGATTCGATTTTATCATTTAAAAATAAATTGGATAGTTATATGGATGGGAAAGGAATGGAGGGTTATGGTCTGAGTGCAGGTAGATGGGACTAGGGGAGAATACGTGTTCGGCACGGACTAGAAGGGCCGAGATGGCCTGTTTCCGTGCTGTAATTGTTATATGGTTATATGGTTATATGGTAGGTGGTGGGTTTCTTAAATGTGTATATTTTAATGCTAGGAGCATTGTAAGAAAGGTGGATGAGCTTAGAGCCTGGATTGACACCTGGAAGTATGATGTTGTGGTGACTAGTGAAACATGGTTGCAGGAGGGCTGTGATTGGAAACTAAATATTCCAGGATTTCGTTGCTTCAGGTGTGATAAAATTGGAGGAGCAAGAGGTGGAGGTGTTGCATTGCTTGTCAGGGAAGATATTACAGCAGTGCTTTGGCAGGATAGATTAGAGGGCTCGTTGAGGGAGGCTATTTGGGTGGAACTGAGAAATGGGAAAGGTGTAGCAATACTTATAGGGGTGTATTATAAACCGCCTAATGGGGAGCGAGAATTGGAAGAGCAAATATGTAAGGAGATAGCAGATATTAGTAGTAAGCGCAAGGTAGTGATTGTGGGAGATTTCAATTTTCCACACATAGACTGGGAAACACATTCTGTAAAAGGGCTGGATGGTTTGGAGTTTGTAAAATGTGTGCAGGATAGTTTTTGCAGGGATGGGACAGTGCTGGACCTCCTGTTAGGAAATTAGACGGGTCAGGTGACGGAGGTATGTGTTGGGAAGCACTTCGGGTCCGGTGATCACAATACCATTAGTTTCAATATAATTACGGAGAAGGTCAGAACTGGACCAAGGGTTGAGATTTTTGATTGGAGAAAGGCTAACTTTGAGGAGATGCGAAAGGATTTAAAAGGAGTGAATTGGGACATTTTGTTTTATGGGAAAAATGTAGTAGAGAAATGGAGGACATTGAAAGGTGAAATTTTAAGAGTACAGAATCTTTATGTCCCTGTTCGATTGAAAGGAAAGAGTAATAATTGGAAAGAGCCATGGTTTTCAAGGGAAATTGGATATTTGGTACGGAAAAAGAGAGAGATCTACAATAATTATAGGCGGCATGGAGTAAATGAGGTGCTTGAGGAGTATAAAGAATGTAAAAAGAATCTTAAGAAATAAATTAGAAAAGCTAAAAGAAGATATGAGGTTGCTTTGGCAAGTAAGGTGAAAGTAAATCCAAAGGATTTCTACAGTTATATTAATAGCAAAAGGATAACAAGGGATAAAATTGGTCCATTAGAGAGTCAGAGTGGACAGCTATCTGCAGAGCCAAAAGAGATGGGGGAGATATTGAACAATTTCTTTTCTTCGGTATTCACCAAGGAGAAGGATATTGAATTATGTGAGGTAAGGGAAACAAGTAGGGTAGCTATGGAAACTATGAGGATCAAAGAAGAGGAAGTACTGACATTTTGAAAAATATAAAAGTGGATAAGTCTCCGTGTCCTGACAGGATATTCCCTAGGACATTGAGGGAAGTTAGTGTAGAAATAGCAGGGGCTATGACAGAAATATTTCAAATGCCATTAGAAGCAGGAATGGTGCCGGAGGATTGGTGTACTGCGCATGTTGTTCCATTGTTTAAAAAGGGTTCTAAGAGTAAACCTAGCAATTATAGACCTATTCGTTTGACGTCAGTGTTGGGCACATTAATGGAAAGGATACTCAGAGATAATATATATAAGCATCTGGATAAACAGGGCCTGATTAGGAACAGTCAACATGGATTTGTACTTGGAAGGTCATGTTTGACTAATCTTCTAGAATTTTCTGAAGAGGTTACTAGGGAAATTGATGAGGGTAAAGCGATGGATGTTGTCTATATGGACTGCAGTAAGGCCTTTGACAAGGTTCCACATGGAAGGTTGTTAAGAAGGTTCAATTGTTGGGTATTAATAGTGGAGTAGCAAGATGGATTCAACAGTGGCTGAATGGGAGAATAATGGTGGATAACTGTTTGTCAGGTTGGAGGACGGTGACTAGTGGGGTGCCTCAGGGATCTGTGTTGGGTCCACTGTTGTTTGTCATATACATCAATGATCTGGATGATGGTGTGGTAAATTGGATTAGTAAGTATGCAGATGATACTAAGATAGGTGGTGTTGTGGATAATGAAGTATATTTTCAAAGTCTACAGAGAGATTTAGGCCATTTGGAAAAGTGGGCTGAAAGATGGCAGATGAAGATTAATGCTGATAAGTACATCTTGGCAGGACAAATCAAAATAGGACGTACATGGTAAATGGTAGCGAATTGAGGAATGCAGTTGAACAGAGGGATCTAGGAATAACTGTGCATAGTTCCCTGAAGGTGGAATCTCATGTAGATAGGGTGGTAAAGAAAGCTTTTGGTGTGCTGGTCTTTATAAATCAGAACATTGAGTATAGAAGTTGGGATGTAATGTTAAAATTGTACAAGGCATTGGTGAGGCCAATTCTGGAATATGGTGTACAATTTTGATCGCCAAATTATAGGAAAGATGTCAACAAAATAGAGAAAGTACAGAGGAGATTTACTAGAATGTTGCCTGAGTTTCAGCACCTAAGTTACAGAGAAAGGTTGAAGATAGGTCTTTATTCTTTGGAGCACAGAAGGTTAAGGGGGGACTTGATGGAGGTCTTTATAATTATGAGAGGGATAGACAGAGTTGATGTGGATAAGCTCTTTCCATTGAGCGTAGGGAAGATTCAAACAAGAGGACATGATTTGAGAATGAAGGGACAAAGGTTTAGGGGTAACATGAGGGGGAACTTCTTTACTCAGAGAGTGGTAGCTGTGTGGAATGAGCTTCTAGTGGAAGTGGTGGAGGCAGGTTCGATTTTATCATTTAAAAATAAATTGGATAGGTATATAGACGGGAAAGGAATGGAGGGTTATGGTCTGAGTGCAGGTAGATGGGACTAGGTGAGAGTAAGTGTTCGGCACGGACTTGAAGGGCTGAGATGGCCTGTTTCCGTGCTGTAATTGTTATATGGTTATATGGTTATACCTGCCCCCCCGCCCAACCCAGAATCGGATTTAAATCCAAATTTGTGTTGCGCCATACTATCCTTGTAAGAATTCGGTAAAGGGTGTCCATGTCTTGAAAAATTGATCTGGTTTTTCTGCCAAGACAAGCCTAATATTTTCCAAATGTAGTGTCTCGGACATGTTTGTAATCCACATCTTCACAGTAGGGACTGATGTGTTTTTCCAAAATTTAAGTATTAGTTTTTTTGCTATTATCAGGCCATAGTTAAGGAAACATCTTTGAAATAATGTTAGCTCAGAGCAGGCTTCTGACAGACGTACCTAGAGTCATCAATTCTGTGTCGGGGTCCAACTTTATTTAAGTATTTTAGAAAAAATTTCAAAAATTCCCCTCCAGAAATTATGTAACTTGATACAGGATCCCCTAATCTCCTATTAAGTATTGAGTTCGTTTTCATTCTTCTCGCTTGTTAGGATTAATTTTTTTTTTAAATTTGCGCCTATTTGCAGTTGTTAAATTCTCTTACCACAAACTACCTCAGTACTTTGGTTCCAAACCTAGCGGGGCATAAGTTGAATATAGTTGCCAATAAATCCAGTATGGAATTGGAGGAAAAACTTCCTTTGGCAAAGAATGATGACAATATGAAATTCTGTCAGTGAGGGAGATGAATACCAAAGATCAATTTCAGGGGGGTGCATGAAGGCAAAAGGAATGAAAGGATGGAATAAATGAAGCAAATGGAGAATGTTTAATGTGAAGCACAGACGGTAGAAAAGGTGTTTGTGGTGCTGAATGATCTTTCTGTGCTGTCAACCCAAGGTAATGTAATATAAATAAAAGTGTGCATTTGTCAACCGCAGAGTGAGGGAATGATGTAACTGTGTGACTTTCTCACCACAGAACATTTGGCAATATTCCATTTTCCTGCTAAACTTATTTTGCACTAAATGTAGTTGATTCAAACAGACATAATGGGGCCAATCATCTATTAGAATTCACACAGCTTTGTCATACCCTGCAGCCTGCTTCATCCCATTGCACGTCTTGCAGCACAAGTCTCTCGGTCCCAATTTCTGCAATTCACTTTAGCTTGTTCCATCAGAGTGCATCTGAATATGTCAGAATCGTGGTGGTCTTTGGTGCCCTTGAATGACATTGCAACTAGTGAATGCCCTGGAAAATGTAAACAAATTACCGCTTGATAAGTCATTCAAATGAACTTTGTTTTCCCTGCACGTTTTCCGCATTAATTTTGAACATTTTAAATCAGAAAAACATGGAAAAAATAGTATTATTAAGTGTTGACACAAAATGCTGGAGTAAATCAGCAGGACAGGCAGCATCTCTGGAGAGAAGGAATGGGTGACGTTTCGGGTTGAGACCCTTATTGAGTTGTCAGTTCATGTAGTGGAAATTTATTGCAAAGTAAGCACATGCCTTTCTCGGACAGGAGAATCTTGGAATGCTGGAGAGTGGTGGATACAGTGCAATCTATCACTGGCACAATCTTCTCCACCATCAAATGTAGCAACATGAGGTGTTGCCTCAAGAAGGCAGCATCTTTCAAGAATCCCCACCATGCATGCATGGGGACCGTTGGAGACAGCAGAGGAGGGTCAGGGCGGTGAGTACTTAAATCGGGCACGGGGCTTGTTTTCACAGAGGCCCGGGACCGTTGGAGACAGCAGAGGAGGGTCAGGGCGGTGAGTACTTAAATCGGGCACGGGGCTTGTTTTCACAGAGGCCCGGGACCGTTGGAGACAGCAGAGGAGGGTCAGGGCGGTGAGTACTTAAATCGGGCACGGGGCTTGTTTTCACAGAGGCCCGGGACCGTTGGAGACAGCAGAGGAGGGTCAGGGCGGTGAGTACTTAAATCGGGCACGGGGCTTGTTTTCACAGAGGCCCGGGACCGTTGGAGACAGCAGAGGAGGGTCAGGGCGGTGAGTACTTAAATCGGGCACGGGGCTTGTTTTCACAGAGGCCCGGGACCGTTGGAGACAGCAGAGGAGGGTCAGGGCGGTTACCAAATCCCGTAACGTTCCACACTCCATAGGGAGGGTTTCTGGGGAAGCCGCTGATTGGTGGAAGCAGACTAGAGGAAGCAGCTGATTGGGTGCGCCCTCAGGTTAGCATTTATGCTTTATGGTTAAAGGTTCAGTGCTTTAGTAAAGGTAAAGTGGGCTAAGGGTACAGTGGGCTAAAGGTACAGTGCTTTTTGTTTATATAATAAAGGTACAGTTTAAAGGGCAAGAGGGAGCAGTTGTTGTGAGTCAGATACCTGCTGATTTCTCCCAGCAGTTTCTATCGTATTGTACTGGTATCGGATCCAGGGTAAGGTGAGAGAATGACAGTCAGAGCAGTGTACTGTTCTGGATGTCAGATGTGGGAGGTCATGGTGTCGGATGGCCCTCCAGACGTCCACATCTGCACCAGGTGCAGAGAGATGGGGCTCCTAAGGGACCGTATTAGGTTCCTGGAGCAGCAGCTCGATGACCTCTGTCTTGTCAGGGAGAGTGACGAGGTCATAGAGGGGAGTTATAGGGAGGTGGTCACTCCAAAACCACAGGAGAGAGACATATGGGTCACACTAAGGAAGGGGAAGGGGCAGAGGCAGGAACGAGGGAGTACTCCAATGTCGGTACACCTTGCAAATAAGTACTCCTGTTTGAGTACGGATGAGGATGACAGCCTGCCCGGGGGTAGCGACAGTGGACGGGCCTCCAGCACAGAGACCGGCCCTGTTGCTCCGAAAGGTAGGGAAAAAAAGAAGAGGGCAATAGTAATTGGGGACTCTATTGTTAGGGGGTCGGATAGGCGTTTCTGTGGACGCAGTCGGGAGACCAGGATGGTGATCTGCCTCCCTGGTGCCAAGGTCTCGGACGTGTCTCAACGCATCCAAGATATCCTGAAATCAGAGGGAGAGGAGCCTGAGGTCGTGGTACATATTGGTACAAATGACATAGGTAAAAAAAGTGAAGAGGTCTTGAAGGGAGGATTTAGGGTGTTGGGAGGAGAGTTAAGGAAAAGGACCAAAAAGGTAGCAATCTCAGGATTACTGCCTGTACCACGCGACAGTGAGAGTAAGAATGGAGCGAGGTGGAGGATAAATGCGTGGCTGAAAGACTGGTGCAGAGGGCAGGGATTCAAGTTTCTGGATCATTGGGACTTCTTTTGGGGAAGGTGGGACCTGTACAGAGAGGATGGGTTGCACTTGAACCCGAGGGGGACCAACATCCTGGCGGGGAAATTTGCAAAGGTCACTGGGGGGACTTTAAACTAGAATGGTTGGGGCGAGGGACTCAAATAGAGAAAGCTAGTAGACCGAATGGGAGGCAGGAAGCAGAAAAGGGAAGCACTCGGACACAAGAGGAGAAAGAAAAAAAAGGAAATAAACAGAGAAGAAGAGACGGGGGGTTTCTTAAATGTGCATATTTTAATGCTAGGAGCATTGTAAGAAAGGTGGATGGGCTTAGAGTCTGGATAGACACATGGAAGTATGATGTTGTGGCGATCAGTGAAACATGGTTGCAGGAGGGCTGTGATTGGAAACTAAATATTCCAGGATTTCGTTGCTTCAGGTGTGATAGAATTGGAGGGGCAAGAGGTGGTGGTGTTGCATTGCTAGTCAGGGAAGATATTACAGCAGTGCTTTGGAAGGATAGATTGGAGGGCTCATCTAGGGAGGCTAGGGAAGCGGAAAATCAAAATGTGACAGGAGGATCCAGAATGTGTGAAGATAAAGCTCTAGATGTAAAAGGGGCAAAAACGGAAAGGAAGGGTAGTAAAAATCATCTGAAAGTGCTTTATCTAAATGCACGGAGTATTCGAAATAAGATAGATGAATTAACGGTGCAATTAAGTATATATGGTTATGATATCGTGGCCATTACGGAGACATGGCTGCAAGGGGATCAGGACTGGGAGTTAAATATAGAGGGGTACTCGACAATTAGAAAAGATAGACAGGAAAGAAAGGGAGGAGGGGTGGCCCTTTTAATAAGGGAGGGAATAACGGCAATAGAGAGGAAGGATATTGCGTTGAAGGATCAGGATAGTGTAACAGCTTGGGTACAGATAGAGAATAACAAGGGGAAAAAAACACTAGTGGGTGTAATTTATAGACCTCCAAATAGCTGTGACGCTGTTAGTCAGAACATAAATCTGCAAATAGTTGACGCATGTAAAAAGGGAACTGCTGTAATCATGGGGGACTTCAATTTTCATATTAATTGGGCAAACCAAACTGGGCAGGGTAGACTAGAGGAAGAGTTTATAGAATGTATTAGAGACGGGTTCCTAGAACAGTATGTCACAGAACCGACAAGGGGGGAGGCAATCTTGGATCTGGTCCTGTGTAATGAAGCAGGATTGATTAAAAATGTCATAGTTAGGGACTCGTTGGGAACAAGTGACCACAATATGGTCGAATTCCATATTCAAATAGAAGGGGAGCAGGTTGAAACTCAGGCTAGGGTGCTTAGTCTAAATAAGGGGGATTATGAAGGTATGAGGACTGAGCTGATCAAAGTTGACTGGGATAGCAGACTCAAGAATAAGACGGTACATGAGCAGTGGTGTACGTTTAAGGATCTACTGTATAACCTTCAAGAAAAATTTATTCCTATGAAGAAAAAAAGGGGTAAGGGTAAGAACAGTCAGCCATGGCTCAGTAAAACTATAAAGGATAGTATTCGGCTGAAGGCAAGGGCATATAAGGTAGCCAGAGATAGTGGGAGGGTAGAGGATTGGGAAGCATTTAAAGGTCAGCAAAGAATAACTAAGAGATTAATTAAGACGGGGAAAATAGACTATGAAAGGAATTTAGCGAACAACATAAAAACTAATAGTAAGAGTTTTTATAGCTATATAAAAAGAAAAAGGGTGGCTAAGGTGAACGTTGGTCCATTGGAGGGTGAGACTGGAGAGTTGTTGGTGGGGAACATGGAAATGGCAAAGGCATTAAACGAGTATTTTGTATCAGTCTTCACCATAGAAGACACAAAAAATATTCCAACGCTGGATAAACAGGGGGCGGTAGGAATGGAGGAGCTAAATACTATTAAGATCACCAAGGAGGTGGTATTAGGGAAATTAATGAGACTGAAGGAGGATAAATCCCCTGGGCCTGATGGATTACATCCAAGGGTCTTGAGGGAGATAGCGGTGGGGATTGTGGATGCATTGGTGATAATTTTCCAAAACTCCCTGGAGGCAGGAACGGTCCCAGTGGATTGGAAAATGGCCAATGTAACACCTATATTTAAAAAAGGAAGTAGACAGAAGGCGGGTAACCATAGACCGGTTAGTCTAACATCGGTGGTGGGTAAAATGTTAGAGACAATTATTAAAGAAACACTAACGGGGCACTTGGATAAACATGACTTCATCGGACAGAACCAGCATGGTTTTGTGAAGGGGAAATCCTGTTTAACGAATCTGCTCGAATTCTTTGAGGAAGTAACAACCCGGGTGGATAAAGGGGAACCGGTGGATGTGGTATACTTGGACTTCCAAAAGGCTTTTGACAAGGTGCCACATAAGAGACTATTGCTAAAAATAAAAAATTATGGGATTGGGGGTAATATATTAGCATGGGTAGAGGATTGGCTGACAAATAGGAAGCAGAGAGTGGGGATAAATGGTTCATACTCGGGATGGCAACCGGTAACTAGCGGGGTTCCGCAAGGGTCGGTGCTGGGACCCCAGTTGTTCACAATTTATATAAATGATTTGGAGGAGGGAACCAAGTGTAATATATCAAAATTTGCGGACGATACAAAAATGGGAGGAAAAGTTGGGGATGAGGAGGATAGGAAGAGTCTGCAAATGGATATAGATAAGCTAGGTGAGTGGGCAACAACTTGGCAGATGAAATTTAATACTAATAAATGTGAAGTCATTCACTTTGGGAAAAAAAATGATAGGGCAAGTTATTTTCTAAATGAGGAGGAGCTGCGTTGTAATGCAACGCAAAGGGATCTAGGGGTATTAGTACATGAATCACTAAAGGTCAGTATGCAGGTGCAGCAAGCAATCAGGAAGGCCAATGGAGTTTTGGCCTTTATTGCTAGGGGGATTGAGTATAAAAACACGGAGGTCTTGCTGCAGCTGTACACAGTATTAGTGAGACCACATTTGGAATACTGTGTACAGTTCTGGGGTCCATACTTAAGGAAGGATGTACTAGCCCTGGAGGCAGTGCAGCGAAGGTTTACAAGATTAATTCCTGCAATGAGGGGATTGACATATGAGGAAAGGTTAAGTAAGCTGGAGCTCTACTCTTTGGAGTTTAGGAGAATGAGAGGCGATCTCATTGAAACATATAAGATCGTGAGGGGCCTTGATCGGGTGGATGCACCGAGGATGTTCCCAATGATCGGGGAAACTAGAACTAGGGGACATAGTTGCAGAATAAGGGGGGGCTCTTTTAAAACTGAGATGAGGAAGAACTTCTTCACCAAGAGGGTGGTTAATTTATGGAATTCACTGCCCCAGGGAGCAGTGGAAGCAGAAACGTTAAATATATTTAAGTCTAGAATAGATGGTTTTTTAGCTGCCGAGGGGATAAGGGGCTACGGGGAGAGGGCAGGGATATGGACCTAGGTATGGTTAGTATAGTAAGACCTGAGTGATCTCCTGGACAAGTGTCGATCGCCTGGATTGGGGTCGGAGAGGAATTTCCCGGATTTTTTTTTCCCGAATTGGACCTGGGTTTTTATCCGGTTTTTTGCCTCCCCCAGGAGATCACGCGGTTCTTGGGGTGGAGAGGGGTGATAGCGGTATGAAGGGGAGGGTAGTGTCTTGTGTTCTGTGTCTTGTGTCTACTGTTTGTGGGTAAGTGTGTCTGTTTAGTGTTCAGCCATGAGCGAATGGTGGTGCGGGCTCGACGGACCTGGTGGTCTACTCTCGCACCTACTTTCTATGTTTCTATGTTTCTATGCTCTCTTCTTGCTGCTACCATCAGGCAGGAGGTACAGAAGCCTGAAATTTCACACCACCAAGTTCAGGAACAGCTACTTTCCTACAACCACAGGTTTTTGTACAACTCTAATCCTACCTCGCTAATCAAACAGTGCAGACCAGCTCTTACTCTACCATGGACTTGTTTTCTAATTATGTTTTGCAGTAATGTGGTGTTTTTATGAATCATTTGTTTTTATGAATCATTTGATTTTTTGTACGTTGTTTGAGTCTATATGCTTATGATGCTACTGCAAGCAAGCTATTCATTGTACCTGTACCTCACTGTAGTTGTGTACAAGACAATAAACTCAAAATTGATAGCCTGAGCACGAGATGCCTTCAGAGTAATATGTGTGCTAGTTTGCCACTTTTGGGGAAGACTGCTATCCAAGGAAGTGGTCTGACACCATTTGTTTGTGGAGCTGTTGATGAGTTCAGGCTTATGTATTCCAGTCTAATGCTGAATATTACAACCATTGAACTCTATGCATTCAGTCATGTAGATACAGCAAGAATATGCCCTTCAGTTCATGCTATCATGCATTATTTACACTAATTCTACCCTAACCCATTTTATTCCCCTATATTCCCATCAACATCTTCACCTGGAATTTTACCATTCACTTTCACACAAAGGCTAATTTACATTGGCCAATTAAACTACCCATTTTTTTTCAGATGTGAAAGGAAACTGGAGCATTTATGAGAAACCCATGCAGTCACAGAGATTGTGCAATTGCCATACTGACAGCCCCAGAGGTAAGGATCAAACCCAGTTCACTGAAGCTGTGTGGCAATACCTCTGCTATGCAACATTTATTTTGTAATGTTGCACAAATCTCTAGTACAGGATTGGTAAGAGCTTGTTGCAATAATATTTTTGTTCAGTGGTCATCTTCAGTCTGTGGCTTTGAGTGTGGTTGTGGTTCTTTACGACATCAATGATGATATTAAGGATTCCATCAATTAACTCCGAGCTCTGATGTCTTAGTAGAGCTTCTGATGATACACATACATGAGAGATTATGGAATCTGCTTTAGGAAACACTGGTGATGACCATGACACCTAGTTGTTCCAGCTGTCAGCACCTTAACACGACATAAACACTCAGCATATGGTAATCCCCTGAAAGGCATCTTTATTTAGATTGGGAAGGTCAGAGAATGAATTGAAGACAGCTTGGTAGCGATTATCCAAGGGGAAAACACAGATCATAAATTGTTCCCATTGGAAATGTACCTACATGTCATTTCCATGTCAGATGCTGGGCTGGAGCACACAGATGTTGCCTTTTGATTTTTTTTTTTTTTTTTTTTTTTTAAATTTCTTTTTTATTCAATATTTTTTTTTATTTTTTTTTTTAACTTTTGTTAGAAGTAAGTACAATACTGTGGTACCTCAGTAACTAATACTTGTTGACATATTACATTTCATTACATTTCATATACAACTTATTTTTAATTTAATAGCAAAACAGGAATAAGGAAGAAAGGAGTAGAAAATAAGAGATTGACAAAGGAAGAGATTGAAGAAAAGAGTAGAAAAGAAGAGTGTTGCTTTTTGATGCGATGATAAACTGTAAAGCAATAAACATTGCTTATTACAACATTATGTATTAAACTTTGAGTGTTTCGTGCAGCTTTAGACTGAATGGCAGTTCAGATGAAGAATAGGAAGGATGTTATGGTACCGAGGTATATTCTCGGTACCTTTTAGACTTCCAATTTCAACAACGTAGAAAGAGATGAATCATCCACAGATGATTCACAACATTCTTGGGCTTTTTAATAGCGTGGAGAGCATGGGCCTACTTTTTTCAATGTAAAAATATAGTTCACAGATCTCTTCATAAATTAATACAGTTTTCCACCACCAGTTTATTTGGTCAATGTCTCGCAAACCACATATTCCGCATCGGTATCTTACAACCCAACAGTCTAAACATTGAATTCTCCAATGTTATTTAACAAATCCCCTCTCCTTCATCTTCCACCCACCTGGGTGAACACACATTTCTCCCACTATTTCGCCCTCTTTTTCCCCTATCCTTTTCCACCAATATCACATTGTGCCTTATCATATATAATTTGTCTCCATTTCATCTCTAGCCATTGTCCATTGATCTGCAGATGAAACCCCTCTCACTTGCCAGGCTTTGTCCCATCCCCTTTTCTGTCGCAGCTTTCTTCCCCATGCTACAATCACTGATGAAGAGTCCTGACCCAAAACATCTATGTCTGCCAGAGATGCTACCTGACCCATTGAGTTACTCCAGCACTTTGTATTTTGCTTAAGATTCCAGCATCTGCTGTTCCTTGTTTTTCTCACTCTTGCAGACACTTCAGTCTTTTCTTTTCCCCAGTCACAGCAAACAATGCCAGCATCCCAGCGCTATGAAAAATTAAGTTTGTACTGCCATGCTTGACTCAGTGTTGCAGTTTCGTAGTTGAGAAAATGATCAGACCATTCGCCTCAGTCATGGACTAAATTGCTAATGCTGAATTCTATGTGATCCATACAAAAATAGTAATCCCAGTGTTAATTCTGAACAGTGGAAGGTTCACATCATTGTCTTAGCTTAATGTGGCTAGACATACACAATTAACACCCAATTTTTACACTCATTTTTACAAACAAACATGTCAAAAATGTTGAACATTCATATGCAGACACCTTGCAAACAGAGGTGTTGAGATCACAGGCTTAAACAGCACTATTAATCATGCCAGTAAGACTGCTGCTAATAATACATCTATGGCCAAACTGGTTGTGGACCGTTGGTTTGTAATGTTGCCAGATGCCTGAATGGAAAAACATCCCAGCCTCAAATCCATCCAAGCTCCATTAACGAGCCATGTGGGTGGGTTTACTGCAGAGTCTTGCAGACATGCCTTGGCTCAGCAGTACCAGATCTGCAATGGAGCATTGATCCAGCTCCAAACTTTCATAACAAGGTATGTTATTTTGGAGTCAGCTCAATCATTCATGCTTGTGGCACAAAATAATATCTCTGCAGTGCAGAAATTGTGAGTAGTTTCTTGACCATCCGATAATATTGGGAGAGTTTTACTCCAAGAAGAAATGATAGTTTGATAGAATGGTTTTTAATTTCTGCTTTGTGTCATGCATACATTTTGTTTGTGGGGTGGGGTGGTGGCGGGAAGAGAGAGGGGGGATTTGCTTTGCTGAATCTAAACTCAAGTACTGGCATTGGTTTCTCATGGAAGTGTCCTCAACATTGCAATGCCCACTTACCTTGCTTGATGTTAAAACATTTTTATGGTCTACCCAGCAAGACAAATGGAGACCATATTAGACGTTAATCTGTCACCTCTTCCAAAAGCAGTAAAGCATCACAAAATCAGAACCTCTTTTCTCTTAGCTAACTAATTCATGCTTGGGAAAAATTGCAATACATATTTATGTCATACTAAACAATTTAAATAAAAATGATATGTCAAAATATTAAACTTTTTTTTCTTTTCTTGAAATCTTCAGATTACAGGAGCTTGTCAATCTTGCCTGATTTCCTCTGTTGGATGCAACTCTACTGCCAAGATTTGGAACGGACCTACCACTATGACACACTCTAAAATTCTGCTAATACTTCATCAATGTGAAACATCAACTCTGTTTCTCCTTCCATAGATGCTGCCGTTTTGAGCATCGCCAGCATTTTCCATTTTTTGGTTATCGTCTTTGGCTTCTGGAGTATTTTACTTTTCCAGCTATGTTTGAACCTTTCAAATTAGAAGTACCAATAAAATAACATTTACTTTGCCGTAAGACCTTACAGAATGTCCGAAAGCAGGTTCTAACCTATTAAGTATCTTTGTTACGTGGGAAACATGGCAGCCATTTTTGAAGAAAGTTCAATGTTCCGCAAACAGCAAAGCAATAAAAACAGGTAATTAGTCAGAACATAAACTGACTGCTGAAGGAACACAGCAGGCCAGGCAGCAACTATGGAGGGAAATGGCTAGACCACATCTTGGATCAGGACCTTGCTCAGCCTGATCCAGTAGATCCCACTGTTAACTTTAATTGCCATTTGTGCTTACACACATAGGAACTCTTGTGCGGCTATTCAGAGAGTCAAGTTAAGTTAAAAATTTAAATTAAAAATTAAGAAATTTAAAAAAATTAAAAAAGACACACAGAAGACACATAGAGCATTGTAACTTGCACAAACACTATATCAGGACATCAGTTCATTTTGTTGTGTTTTGGCCAAGAGTCTCACTGTTGCAGGGAAGAAACTCTTAAAAAAGCGTGTTCTATTTGTGGCGATACTGTCCGCTTGTCTGTGCCTGAGGTTGTATGTGCAGTTTTTGTGTTTGAGCAGGGAGTGAGCTGGATGTAGTGTGTCTCTAATGATTCTCCCTGCTCTTTTTTGACAGCGCTGTGTGTAGATTGTGTCCATGGAGGGGAGTTCAGTTCTGATGATCCTCTCTGCAGTCTTTATGACTCTTTGCAGAGCCTTCCTCTCTGTCTGTGTGGTGTTTCCATACCACACCGTGATGCCTGTGGTGAGGATGCTCTCTACCAGTCCTTTGTAGACCTGGGTGAGAGGGCGACAGTGCAGACCAGCTTTTCTGAGCAGCCTGATGAAGTACAGTCTCTGCTGGGCTTTTTTCACTGTGGCTGCAGTGTTCAAAGTCCAGTTCAGATCTGATGTTATTTGTAGTCCCAGGTATCTGTAACTGTCAGCCCTCTCCACCACAGTCCCCTTGATGATGAGGGGCTGCAGGGGGGGTGGATTTTTTCTGAAGTCCATTATTATTTCTTTTGTCTTGTCTGTGTTGAGGCTTAGGTCGTTCACCTCACCATAGGCAAGAATGTCGTTCACCAGACTCCTGTAGCCCGACTCGTCCCCCCCCTTGATGAGGCCCAGGATGGTGGTATCATCCGCATACTTAATAATGATGGTGTTTTCCTGGGTGGAGACACAGTCGTGTGTGTACAGGGTGAAAAGTTTGGGACTGAGACAGCAGCCTTGTGGTGATCCTGTGCTGACGGTGAGCTCTGCAGACACCCTCCTTCCCATCCTCACCACCTGTGGTCTTTCAGTCAGGAAATCTAAGATCCAGTTGCAGGTGGGAGTCGGGACGCCGAGGTCTGTCAGCTGAGGTGAAGGGGTTGGGCAACAGATGGCGAGTGATTGGTGGATCCACGTAAGAAGGGTTTGATAGGCAGTTACGTCAGGTGGGGAAGAACCTACTCATCTAACCCCCACCCCCTTTCCTTCCATTCCCCCAACCCCGTCACCCTGTTCTTTATCCGTCCTCCACCTCCCTCCACTCATTTTCCTTCCACTGCTTTACCCCCCTCCCATTTCCCATCTACCTACCATTCCTCCCTCAAGTTCTACATTTCACTGCTCACCTTCCTTTCATCAGATTTAACCATTTGCATCGCTTTTGCATTAACTTATCTCCTCCAGCCTTGATTTATTGCTTTCTCCACCCTTCTCCATTTCACCTATCTCCATCTCAACTCATCTGTCAATCAACCCCTCCATACCTCCATACTCTTGCTCCCTCCCTTTCCCTCATCTCTTTCTACCAGGGTTCACCCCAATACTCCATAAGTCTGAAGAAAAAGTCAAAAACATCATCATCTGTTCATCTCTCTCCAAAGATGCTGCCTGACCTGCTGAATTCCTCCAGCAGTTTGTTCTTTGCACACTACTCCAGTATCTCCAGTCTCTTGCATCTAATCAGTTAGAACATTAAGGAAAGCAACCCCGCTTTTAAATCTCCAAAATGGTGCCATGATATCTTTAAAATTCCATGCAGATGGTTTCTCAGTTTAAAAAGCATCCACAAATTGCCACCACTAACAATGAAGTGCTTTCTTGGTACTGCAGTAGGATTGTCAGCCAGCATGTAATGTCCCTAACATGTCAGGATGTTCTGCTGAATATTACTTGCCACTGAGTAACAGAAACGCCACCAATCTATTTTCTCCAGCGATACTACATGACCCGCTGAGTTACTCCAGCATACTGTGTCTATCTAACAGATAAAGTAGATTGACAGATACTAGAGGGAAAAAAAGCTGAAACGAAAAACTGGAGCTATCAATGATATAAGCAGCATTCCATCTTAAAATGGACAACCTCATACATATACGTCCCTTGATAAGTACTATTGAGCCTCATCCCTGGTGGATTAGGTGACTCACTGGACAATAGAGGTAGAAAGTACCTCAATGCAACAAACGTTGCTGCATAGTGACCTAGAAACCTGTTGAACAACATTGAACTTTAAATTCATTTTAAAGAGCATATCTGCACAGATATGGTTCAATACTAAACAAATGCAAAAAAAACTGTAGTGGTCTTACATAATTGACACTAAATAAAAATGAAGCAGCTCTTGATGGATGGGTTGCAATTTGTACAATGTATCACAACCAAAGCCAGCAAGTTCACAAAACTTGACCCCAATAAAATCATCTGCAGATCCCAACTGTGGACAGGCTGCATCTAATGAATTGTCAATTTATAGAACAGGGGATAAATAGACCACTGCAGTGAGCACCAGGAGAAGGCAGATGGGCTCCGTGGAAAAGTATTGTAATTGGTTGGATTGAAACCAGATCTATGGTGCCATCATCTGCATACAATAGGCCATGCAAAAAAAAAACTTTTTACAAGTAAAATATTGACACATTTCAAAGAGGCATTACAATGGTCGCATTACAATAGAAAGGTCGTCATTAAACTGGAAAGGTTGCAAAAAAGATTTACAAGCATGCAACTGGGTCTGAAGGGTTTGAGGTATAAGGAGAGGTTAGATAGGCTTTTTTTCCCCTGGATTTCAGGGGTAATCTTAAAGTGCTTATAGAGGGGTAACCTTACAGAACCTTAATGAGAGACATAGATGATGTGAATAGCCACAGTCTTTCTCCTGGGCTAGGGGAGTCTAAAACAAGAGGGCATATGTTTAAGATGAGATAAGAAACATTTAATAGGAACCTGAGGGACAACTATTTTACACGGAGGGTGGTATATACATGGAATGATCTGGCAAAGAAAGTGGTAGAGTCAGATACAAATATAACTTTTAAAAGACACTTGGACAGGCACTTGACAGGATAGGTTTGGAGTAATATGGGTACAGGCACAGGCAAGTGGGAGTAGCTCATGGGATAACTTGGTCAGCATGTATAAACTGGGCCGCAGGGCCTATTTCCATGCTGTATAGCCCTCTGACTCTGTTCAGACATCCTACTTGTCCCGAACTATCCTGGATAACAGCACCAACTGCCTCAATAAGTGGATATGAATGTTGCTCCTTACTTCTATAATGTTTACAGAGCCTCTTTTATTGAATTAATTTAGAGGATGGTGACAAGTTTCCTTGAGAAGGTGCTGGTGAGCCAGGATTTTAAATTGCAGCTGCTGGTGAAGGTGACTGAATGCCAAGAAATAGACACAGCAGCAATGAAGAAACAGAATTATATTTTTACATGTCAATAATATGTTAGATTGAATGGGAACTTGCAGATGATGGCATTCCCTTGCACCTGCTGACTTTGTCTTTATTGGTGGTACAGGTCACTGCTTTTGGAAATGTATTTGGGGAGTTGCTGCTGTGCGTTCTGTGGCTGGTACTACACACTGCGGCCACTGTGGTGGGGGGAATACATACCTCGTGGTGGATTGAGTGTTAATCAAGTGGTTGTCTTTCTCCTGGATGGTGTTGAGCTTCTTGTGTGTTATTGAAGTTTAAATCACCCAGGCATGTGAAAATATCAGGCATGGTCCTCCTGATGTGCTTTGTGGAACAATTTTGGAGAGCTCGGAGGTGTGCCACTTGCCACAGATACCCAACATCTGACTTGCAATTATGACCACAATTTTATTTAGCTGCTCCAGATGAATTTCTGGTCAATGGTAAGCCCCACAATATTGATAGTGGGGGATTAAATAATGGTAGCCACTGATGGGGAAAGGGCAAGAAGTTAGTCTTCCATATTGAAGCTAGCCATTCTTTGGCTACCCATGAGTCTATTTTTGAATGTTGTCAACCTTTTCCTTCTTCGGTAAATTGCTTCATTTTCTCAGGAGCCTTAAATGGATTTGATCATTGTGTAATCAACAACTCAGCATCCGCAGCTCTGAGCTAATGATGGAAGGGAGGTCACTAATAAAGTAGCTGAAGATGGCTGGGCCAATGACATTATCTTGTCTTGCCTACAACATCGTCTTGTTGGAACTGACAATGCCGTGGGTGGACAGCCTGGAGGAGGCCCACGAGAGGAAGATGGCCAAGTATGAAGAGCTGGTCATAGACTGCCGCAAGCAGGGCTGGAAGGCAAGGTGTATGCCCATCGAGGTTGGCTGCAGAGGTTTTGCAGGGCAATCGCTCTACAAAGCCTTGAGTGCACTGGGCATCAACGGAATGGAGAGGAGAAGAGCCATCAAGAACACCACTGAGGCAGTGGAGAAGGACTCGAGATGGCTCTGGATCAGGAGAGGAGGTCCATGGGGAGGAGTGAATGCCACTTGAACACGTCGTGGTCTGATTAACCACGGCTGGGTCACCTTGGTGAGGGTGTCTGATGTTGAAAGACCCGAAACACCCAATGACCCCAGGTTACATCTGTTCAGGAGCATCAATAGATGTATTTTTTATCAATCATGATGACTTCTCATGCTCTGTGTCTTCCAATAACCACAACCCATCACTTTTCCATGAGCTGACTCCAAGGATTGGAGTTTTCTCCCCCCTTATGACCATTTTTTCCAGATCTGTCCAACCTCTGGAATTTAACTATTTGACTAAGACTTTATGTTGAACTTTAGACATAAGTAGGTATTCAAAGTGGCATTTTACATTGGTGAACAGATTATGGTGAGTAGGTGTTATTTGATAGAACTGTTGGCACTTTCCTATATTTTCCTTATGATAGACAATAGTTGGGATTAATTTGTTTCTCATGGATAGGATATATCTGGATAGGATATATATTTCCACAATGTTGAGTAGATGCCAATATAATTACTGTATACTGGAACAGAACGTCTGGAAGCATAGATAATTCTGAAGCACAAGTTCTCCGTATTGGAGCTGGTTTTGATGTCTGGTACAATAGTCTTTGCAATATCCAGATTTTGTTGTTGTTCCTAGACATAATGTGGGGACAGTCAAACTGATACTGATGGTGAAAACCGTACACAAAAGCAAGATGGATAATCCATTCAGTTTGAGTTCAATTTTATTGTCATGTGCAGATTAAAGATGATCAATTATCAGTTTAGTTTATTGTCACATGTACTGAAGTACAGTGAAAAGCTTGTTGTTGCGTGCTAACCAGTTAGCAGAAAGACAACATATGATCACAATCAATCTAATGAAAAATCATGCTTGTAGGATCATCACAGGCACATACTGTAGATTTGGACAAGTGAGTCTGTGTCTACAATACCAAAAGAAATTCCACATAAATTATAGGAAAGTTACACATAAAATTCTAAAAGAAACATTGTGCAAAAGAAACGGGGCATTATTGCAAAACATAATAAGAAAAGAAACAATCCAAGAACTGATCTGCACAATCTGATAGACGGAGGAAAGCAGCTGTCCCTGAACCTGGTGGTGTGGGACATCAGGCTTCTGTAGCTCCTGCCCAATGATAACAGTGAGAAAAGGGCATGGCCCACATAGCAGGATTCCTCTTAAGGCAGCAGCTCATGCAGATGCTCTCGATGGTGGGGAGGGCTGTGCCCAGTGATGCCCTAGGCTGAGCCCTCTACTCTCTGCAGCCTCTTGCCTTCCTATTTATTGGAATTGTCATACCAAGTTTCATATGAAGAAAGACTGGATAGACTTGGCTCGTACTCGCTAGAATTTAGAATATTGAGGGGGGATCTTATAGAAACGTACAAAATTCTTAAGGGGTTGGACAGGCTAGATGCAGGAAGATTGTTCCCGATGTTGGGGAAGTCCAGAACAAGGGGTCACAGTTTAAGGATAGAGGGGAAATCTTTTAGGACCGAGATGAGAAAAACATTTTTCACACAGAGAGTGGTGAATCTCTGGAATTCTCTGCCACTCTGCAAGCTGTTGGGAAGTATGAAGCAAGCGTGCTTGTTGCAAATGGAGACCTTGAACTGTATTTGGTTGAAGATTGACACAAAATGCTGGAGTAATCCAGCGGGTCAGGCAGCATCTCTGGAGAAATTGGATAGGTGATGATGATTCGGGTCGGGACCCTTCTTCTGGAACATTTTGAAATTTAACATCAAAACATTTACAGTAAAGATTCAATTGTACCTGCTTTTAAACCTCAATGTAAAATCTGTTTAATTATATACATAAGCTAATAGGAATAGCGTGAGGTAGACACGTGACAGATTTACAGACATCACGATCTAAATTGCATTAAAATGTACTTAACGCATATCTCTTTCTGGCCATTTGTCCTGTCTCGAATCCTACAGAGGTGCTCTGAGTACCCAACTCAAATGATGAGTTGATATTCCAGTGTTTTGAAGACCGAACCCGTATCGGACAGACATGGCCTAATTGCCGCAGTTGAAAAGTTAGTGCAGATCCGAGATGATATGGGGTACATGTTAGTCAGTCACAACGGAAACAGCTTTAGGGTCGGAGAAAGAGCAACTGACCAGGCAGAAGTATGTGTTAAGTACATTTTAATGGAATTTAGATCCTAATGTCTTTAAATCTGTCACATGTCCACCTTGCACTATTCCTCTTAGCTTACGTACATAATTAAACCAATTTCACATAGGGGATTAAACATAGGTATGCAATCTTTACTAGAAATGTCTTTATGTTAAATTAAAAATATGGCCCTGGTGCATCATTTGGATTTAAAATAAGAAATCTTTAGACACAGCAAGTTTCAGAAAATGACTCGCTTATCGCACATCTCTCTTTCCATTGATTTCAGGCCATTTTTAGAAATCTAAGAATAGATAAAATGACTAATTGCAGAAAAGTGCAAAAAGTTTATATCAATTTCAATAGTCAGCAAAAATCGACCTAGAATGATAACAACACACATTCCTCTGTGACGGCCATGATCGTACCTTCTGCTCTGTGATCCCACGGTCAGTTTCTACATGTTGCTGCACTGGCCTCGCTACAAGAAACTATATGTCAGAAGCACCTCAAAGTTCCTCATAAGAATGCAAGCTGATACTAAGCCAAGGGAAATGCTGGGGACAATGTCTACAACTTAGTGAAGAGTTACATTTTAATGACGGTCACTGAGGATAGAGTAAAGGTCCTGTCCCACTTAGGCGAATTTTTAAGGCGTCTACAGGTGACTAGGCTGTTGCCACATGCTCGCAGGTTGACGGCTGTATGGCCGTGAGTTGTCTCCTCAAGTCGCCTAGAGTCGTAATTTTTTTCTTGTTACCGCTGGATTTTGAAATGTTCAAGACTTTTCGACGACTGTGGGCTTGACGTAGCTTGTCTTCTCCTGTCATAGGTGCTGTCCTAGGTTGTCGCCAAGATGACGCAGGTTGTCGCCAGGTGATGTAGGGTGATGACATCGGTGAATTCCACTGGCGACTACCTACGTCAACCGGCGACTGAATTGTCTTCAGTTGTCGCCGGCAGGGTCGTAGTTTGTCGCGGGTGGACGTAGGTTGTCGTAGGTGTGGTCGTAGGTTGTCACCTGTGTGGTCGTAAGTTGTCGTATGTGTCGTCGTAGGTTGTCGTAGGTGTGGTCGTAGGTGGAAGTCCTAAGTCGCGAAGAATTGGGTCGCCGGTTGTCATAGCTTGACGTCGACTAGGTGGTAGGTTGTCGTAGACATTGTCGTATGGGCGGTTTTTCGGCGACCTGCTACCATATAACCATATAACAATTACAGCATGGAAACAGGCCATGTCGACCCTTCTAGTCCGTGCCGAACACGTATTCTCCCCTAGTCCCATATACCTGCGCTCAGACCATAACCCTCCATTCCTTTCCCATCCATATAACTATCCAATTTATTTTTAAATGATAAAAACGAACCTGCCTCCACCACTTTCCCTGGAAGCTCATTCCACACAGCCACCACTCTCTGAGTAAAGAAGTTCCCCCTCATGTTACCCCTAAACTTCTGTCCCTTAATTCTCAAGTCATGTCCCCTTGTTTGAATCTTCCCTACTCTCAGTGGGAAAAGCTTATACACGTCAACTCTGTCTATCCCTCTCATCATTTTAAAGACCTCTATCAAGTCCCCCCTTAACCTTCTGCGCTCCAAAGAATAAAGCCCTAACTTGTTCAACCTTTCTCTGTAACTTAGTTGCTGAAACCCAGGCAACATTCTAGTAAATCTCCTCTGTACTCTCTCTATTTTGTTGACATCCTTCCTATAATTAGACGACCAAAATTGTACACCATACTCCAGAATTGGCCTCACCAATGCCTTGTACAATTTTAACATTACATCCCAACTTCTATACTCAATGCTCTGATTTATAAAGGCTAGCACACCAAAAGCTTTCTTTACCACCCTATCTACATGAGATTCCACTTTCAGGAAACTGTGCACAGTTATTCCCAGATCCCTCTGTTCACCTGCATTCTTAAATTCCCTACCATTTACCATGTACGTCCTATTTTGATTTGTCCTGCCAAGATGTAGCACCTCACACTTATCAGCATTAAACTCCATCTGCCACCCTTCAGTCCACTCTTCCAACTGGCATAAATCTCTCTGTAGACTTTGAAAATCTACTTCATTATCCACAACCCCACCTATCTTAGTATCATCTGCATACTTACTAATCCAATTTACCACACCATCATCCAGATCATTGATGTACATGACAAACAACAGTGGACCCAACACAGATCACTGTGGCACCCCACTAGTCACTGGCCTCCAACCTGACAAACAACCATCCACCATTACTCTCTGGCATCTCCCATTCAGCCACTGTTGAATCCATCTTGCTACTCCACCATTAATACCCAACCATTGAACCTTCTTAACCAACCTTCCATGAGGAACCTTGTCAAAGGCCTTACTGAAGTCCATATATACAACATCCATCGCTTTACCCTCATCAATTTCCCTAGTAACCTCTTCAGAAAATTCTAGAAGATTAGTCAAACATGACCTTCCAAGTACAAATCCATGTTAACTGTTCCTAATCAGACCCTGTTTATCCAGATGCTTATATATATTATCTCTGAGTTTCCTTTCCATTAATTTGCCCACCACTGACGTCAAACGAATAGGTCTATAATTGCTAGGTTTACTCTTAGACCCCTTTTTAAACAATGGAACAACATGCGCAGTACGCCAATCCTCCGGCACTATTCCCGTTTCTAATGACATTTGAAATATTTCTGTCATAGCCCCTGCTATTTCTACACTAACTTCCCTCAATATCCTAGGGAATATCCTGTCCGGACCTGGAGACTTATCCACTTTTATATTTCTCAAAAGTGTCAGTACTTCCTCTTCTTTGAATCTCATAGTTTCCATAGCTACTCTACTTGTTTCCCTTACCTCACATAATTCAATATCCTTCTCCTTGGTGAATACCGAAGAAAAGAAATTGTTCAATATCTCCCCCATCTCTTTTGGCTCTGCAGATAGCTGTCCACTCTGACTCTCTAATGGACCATTTTTATCCCTCGTTATCCTTTTGCTATTAATATAGCTGTAGAAACCATTTGGGTTTACTTTCACCTTACTTGCCAAAGCAACCTCATATCTTCTTTTAGCTTTTCTAATTTCTTTCTTAAGATTCTTTTTACATTCTTTATACTCCTCAAGCACCTCATTTACTCCATGCTGCCTATAATTATTGTAGATCTCCCTCTTTTTCCGAACCAAGTCTCTAATTTCCCTTGAAAACCATGGCTCTTTCCGATTTTTACTATTTCCTTTCAACCGAACAGGGACATAAAGATTCTGTACTCTTAAAATTTCACCTTTAAATGTACTCCATTTCTCTTCCACATCTTTCCCATAAAACAAAATGTCCCAATTTACTCCTTTTAAATCCTTTCGCATCTCCTCAAAGTTAGCCTTTCTCCAATCAAAAATCACAACCCTAGGTCCGGTTCTGACCCTCTCCATAATTATATTGAAACTAATGGTATTGTGATCACTGGTCCTGAACTGTTCCCCAACGCATACCTCTGCCACCTGACCCGTCTCATTTCCTAACAGGAGGTCCAGCACCGCTCCTTCTCTAGTAGGTACTTCTATGTATTGCTGCAAAAAACTATCCTGCACACATTTTACAAACTCCAACCCATCCAGCCCATTTACAGAATGTGTTTCCCAGTCTATGTGTGGAAAATTGAAATATCCCACAATCACTACCTTGTGCTTACTACTAATATCTGCAATCTCCTTACATATTTGCTCTTCCAATTCTCGCTCCCCATTTGGCGGTCTATCATACACCCCTATAAGTGTTGCTACCCCTTTCCCATTTCTCAGTTCCACCCAAATAGCCTCCCTAGACGAGCCCTCTAATCTATCCTGCCAAAGCACTGCTGTAATATCTTCCCTGATAAGCAATGCAACACCTCCACCTCTTGCCCCTCCAATTCTATCACACCTGAAGCAACGAAATCCTGGAATATTTAGTTTCCAATCACAGCCCTCCTGCAACCATGTTTCACTGATCGCCACAACATCATACTTCCAGGTGTCAATCCAGGCTCTGAGTTCATCCACCTTTCTTACAATGCTCCTAGCATTAAAATATACACATTTAAGAAACTCACCCTCTCTTATTCTCTGTTTATTGTCTTGTTCTTCTCTCTCCCCTACATTTTGGGTCAGAGTGCTACCATTCTCTGCCTCCTGCCTCACACACTGACTGCTAGCTTTCCCAATTTGAGTCCCTCCCCCCAACCATACTAGTTTAAAGTCTCCCCAGTAGCCTTTGCAAATCTCCCCGCCAGGATATTGGTCCCCCTCGAGTTCAAGTGCAACCCGTCCTTTCTGTACAGGTCACACCTTCCCCAAAAGAGGTCCCAATGATCCAGAAACTTGAATCCATACCCACTGCACCAGTCCCTCATCCACTCATTTATCCTCCACCTCGCTCCATTCCTACTCTCACTGTCGCGTGGCACAGGCAGTAATCCTGAGATTGTTACCTTTGCAGTCCTTCTCCTTAACTCTCTACCTAACTCCCTAAATTCTTCTTTCAGGACCTCTTCTCTTTTTTTACCTATGTCGTTGGTACCTATATGTACCACAACCTCAGGCTCCTCTCCCTCCCATTTCAGGATTTCTTGGACACGTTCAGACACATCCCTGACCCTGGCACCAGGGAGGCAAACTACCATCCGGGTCTCCTGTCTGCATCCACCGAATCGCCTATCCGACCCCCTGACTATAGAGTCCCCTATTACAATTGCCCTCCTCTTCTTTTCCTTACCCTTCTGAGCAACAAGACCGGTCTTTATGCCAGAGGCCCGGCCGCTGTCGCTGCCCCCAGGTAGGCTGTCTCCCCCACCTTTACTCAAACATGAGTACTTATTTTCAAGGTGTACAGCCACCGGGGTACTCACCAGTCCCTGCCTCTGCCCGTTGCCCTTCCTAACTGTGACCCAGTTTTCTGTCTCCCGTGGTCTTGGAGTGACCACCTCCCTGTAACTCCTATCTATGACCTCCTCGCTCTCCCTGAGCAGACAGAGGTCATCAAGTTGCTGTTCCAGGTTCCTAACACGGTCCCTTAGGAGCCCCATCTCGACGCACCTGGCGCAGATGTGGACATCTGGAGGGCACTCAGACTCCATGACCTCCCACATCTGACATCCAGAACAGTAAACTGCCCTGGAACTCATTCTCCCCCTTATCCCAATACAATAAAGCCTTACCCGGGATACAAGCCAATCAGCTGCTTCCTCTAGTCCATTTGACCAATCAGAGGCTTCCACCAGACTCCTTCTCTGGAAGTGAGATGTGCGAATGGAACGTTGCAGATTTTGGTTCCTCCCTCTGTCACGGCTCCCGGGCCTCTGTTGAGACAAGCCCCGCGATGGGTTTTTAACTCGCCACACAGAGGTCGCTCCTCCCTCTGTCACGGCTCCCGGGCCTCTGTTGAGACAAGCCCCGCGATGGGTTTTTAACTCGCCACACAGAGGTCGCTCCTCCCTCTGTCACGGCTCCTGGGCCTCTGTTGAGACAAGCCCCGCGATGGGTTTTTAACTCACCACACGGAGGTCGCTCCTCCGTCTGTCACGGCTCCCGGGCCTCTCTGCGACTGTGAATGTCACCGGCAGTCGCTGAAAAAATCGCCTAAGTGGGACAGGCCCTTTAGTGGCTTAGAACTGAGAGCTTAGGTCACGGAAATGAGTGTCTTTATCTTACGGAATGCAGGAGGCTGGGTAAGCACAACAGGCCAAATTTGGAGGAAGGCAGAGCGCAGTATGCAAATAGTGAGAGAAGAGGCTCAAAATGACAAAACATGAGTGGAGCTGTAAATACATGAGAATTTCAATATCAATTGTATTGTTCCAGGCAGGGCCGGCCTTAGGAGGTGCGGGGCCCAATTGGGAAAATTTTTCATAGAAATAAAATTAATAATTATAAAAGAGTTACATGTCGTGAGTAATATGATAATTCGGGGGAGAGTTCCTTTCACAGCGTACAGCCTACCACAGCTGTAACCAGGGGTAAAGTTGCGGGAGAGCAGGAGCGTTGAGAAGGAGGGGGTCGATTTCATGCCAGTAACTCACTCACTCACCGCTGCCGCGGCACTCCGGGCGCGGATCTACCACATTGTGGCAGCGGAGGGAAGCAGCTCGTGTGGCTACGAGCGGCCGCCATCACCGGACAGTGGAACCGACTGCCATCTCAGCGCCTTCTGCCGCTCACCTCTGGCAGTGCTCTCCGTCTGAACAGTGAGGGGACCAGCTCAAGAGCAAAGATCATAGAGTGGAGCGGGTCAGCGGGTGATGGCTAACATCACAGTGGGCAGTGGAACTTACTCCTGTGTCAGCGCGAACAAGGGATCAATTGAGGTTACTCGCACTGACATATGGAGTAAGCTCCACCGCCCGCTGTCCAGTTATCCATCGCCCGCTGACCCGCTCTTGAGCTGGATGATCCCCGGCCGACTTCCTCCTTCTCAACGCTCCTGCCCTCCCCGCATCTTTACTCCTGGACAGACTACCCACACGCTCTGAAAGGAACTCCCCCCTCCCCCCCAGCAGCGCTGTCCTTTTACAGCCGCTTCCCACTTTACAGCCGCTTCCCATTAGCTGCTAGCAATGAGGGATAGCTTATCCCTCAGTACAGCAATATCGTTCTTGATGTTGCTGTACTGAGGGATAACAAAGTCTATCTTTCTTGGCTAACAACCTAACCTTCGGCCTCCAAGATGCAGGTACATTTTCTATCAATGTTACAACATTTTGAGATTTTCAAAATCTAGTCTGCAATTTATCCCATCAGATAAACCATAAAAAGAAGTTTAATTTGACGCCTAATTCACTTTCATATCTTCAGTATTAAAAAAAGTTATGGCCATTTTCATACTCGGAAATTAGCATCTTGTTCGCTATTGCTTTTCCATTGACTTAACACAAAAGCTGTGATCGAGGACAGTCAAAAGCCCATAACTTTCTTAAAAATTAAGAGAACTGAATGAAATGTTCAGTTATTATAGATTGAAGCATTCTGAAACAAATATAAAACATCTTACTTGGATGACTTGAAATTGAAGCATATAATTAGTTAATTACCTAATTGTAGCTAATTACAAAATTGACCGTTGTGACAGAAATAGTAATAAACACCCAGACTGCCTTGAAAATTCAAAAATGTGATATTTTCAAGATCAGAACTTTAATATTATCGTATTATATGTAAGTCCGAAACAGATAGGTAAATAAATTACAATTTCTAGCATTAGACCAGGTCTTTATGGAGAAGATCAATTGCTAGTTGGTACATTGGCATATCATAATCAGTAGCATCATCATATTCTTCAGATTGTAACCAATAAGCAACTCTGTACACCTTGTTTTTCCTCAACTTTTCAATTTTGGCATTGTAAACTACAAGTTTTTGCTCTTCAAACCACGCATGACGTGCCTTTCTGCCCATTACGTTCCCATTAAGAATGTTCTGTAGATTCTGAAGAAAAAGATAATTTTTAAACACAATACTCCAGGTGCAGTCTCACTAGAACTCTGCACAACTGCAGAAGAACCTCTTTGCTCCTATATTTGATTCCTCTTGTTATTTAAAAAACAAAATTTTTTAAAATATTTTTATTAGAAGTAGACATATTATAAAGTATAGTTACATATTATAGTAAAAAGACTTTTCATTTACATCAGTCATACATTATTAAAATTTTCAATTATCAATTACTTCTACTTCTAGTGTTTTTATTTTTTATAGAAAGAGAGAGAAAGAGAGGGTAGACAGTTACAAATTTAAAAAAAACCAGAAAAACAGAGGAGGTGGAATGGGTTACCTGTAATACGTCAATGGAGATAGGTTCGCAGATTATAAAGTATAGCTTTTCATCTGATCCTGAGTTCAAGTTTCAGTTGGGTCCTCGTGCTGTGCCAATCTATCCCTTCAGATAGTTAATGAATGGAGCCCAGGTTTTATCGAAAATGTCTTGTTTGTCCATTAAGACAAGTCTAATTCTTTCTAAGTATAGGGTCTCCGACATTTCCGTAATCCACATATTAATTGTGGGGGTTGTAGGGCCTTTCCAAAATTTTAATATAAATTTTTTCCCGTTTATTATACTGTAGTCGAGGAAATTTCTTTGGTTTGTTGTGAGTGTTAAACTTTGTTCTGATATTCCAAGTATTATTAATTTTGTGTTTGGGTCCAGTTTTGTATTAATAACTTCTGAAATTATTTCAAAAATATCAGTCCAGAAATTTTTAAGTTTTATACAGTTTGCAAACGTATGTGTTAAATTAGCCTCTAGATGTAGACATTTATCACAAATAGGAGAGATTTGTGGGAAGATTCTATTTAGTTTTATTTTAGTGTAGTCTATGTAAGACCTTGAATTGTATTAAAGTACGTCTGGCATTTAATGAACATTGATGTATTTGTTGTAAACTTTCATCCCACATATCTTTCGTTATAGGGTGACCTATTTCATTTTCCCATTTGTATCTATATGGTTCGGTCGGTGGTATCTCGTTGTTTAGTAGGGTGTTATAAATATGAGCTATTAGTTTTTCAGGATTCCTCTTGTTATAAAGGCTAACATGCCATTTCTTAGTGCTAACGGCAGGTACTTGGGAAACGTGGTAACTCGTGAAGATTTTTCAACATGTTGAAAAATGTCCACGAGTAAAATATACTCAGGATGTAAAAATTTGATACTTTTTAACACGTAGTCATACCGTAGTAGCTCGTGAGTTTACCGTAGTAGGACCTGGTGTCCTATATCACTATTGTATGTTCATGATGGAAATAAGAATACTCTGTATATTCATTACCTTTGAATTGTAATTTTTGCAGCCATGTCAGCAGCGCATCCGTTTTTTCAACTTTTTAAATTTTTTAAATATGTTTTAAAGTATGTGCTTAATGTTCCTTCGTGTGTTTTGTGTAGGGGGTGGTGTGGGGGGGTGAGGGGGAAACCGCTTCGGTCGCCTCCTCCATGGAGAGGCGACTTTTTCCAGGTCGCCTCCCCCGTGGCCTAACATCAAGGATCGGCGCGGCCTTTCCCGGAGAGGCGCCCGAGACTTCAGCGGCGGGCGCAGCGTGGACTCTCGTTGTGGAGCGGGTGAGCCCTCGCTGGGGCTCGCTGGAGGGGAGCGCTCCGTTTCGCTGGCCCGGGGCAGCTGGCAGCCTGAAGTCGCAGCCTGAAGAGGTCTGCAGAGCTCCAGCTGGTGCGGCGTCTACAGCCCGGGATCCCTCGTGGGGGACCCGGGGGAAGAAGAAACCATCACTGCCGGCCGCGGCCAACTTCTACCGCGGGGCCGGAATGGACTTACCATCTCCCCTGGAGGGGAGCTTCGACTGCCGGCCCTGCAGTCTGCGGTGCTTCTGGCTGCGGCGGAGACTTTAAATCTCGACCGCCGGCCTGCGGCCTACAACAACTTAAAGCCGTGGTCTCCGGTGAGGAAGAGCCGATCCTGGACTGACTCTGGACTCTGGTCCTGTCCACGGGGGGGGGGGGGGGGGGGGGGGAATGGAGGAGGACTGGCCAAATTTTGTGCCTTCCACCACAGTGATGAATGCTGTGGTGGATGTTTGTGTTACATTTTTATTGTGGTTGTGTGTTCTTTATTATTGTATCGCTGCTGACAACCCAAATTCCACAGACCCTGGTTGTGTGGTAATAAATTCTATCTAAATTCTATCTAATCCTCCCATAATTTCTGAGTTCCATTTCACAATATCTATCAGACATACAGAATGTTGCAAGGTAATATCTTGCCCAAACTCAGTTGTATCTTTCTATCTCAATAAATATCACAAAATATGCCATTGTTTCAGCCACATTATGACAAAATATAGAATGTAGGTTATTTGTTATCAGTCACCCCATCCCAGAAACAACAGTGCTTAAAGAAGAACATTTGTTTTACTAATTTACGAGCATGTACCATACAGAGTCCATTGATCCATATCCAACAAAATGTTGTGATAATTGCATAAAAGGTATTATTGTCTAAGAAATTTGGTGTGGAATGATAATCCATCTCTGTATTCATTTAGGCAAGTCCCAAGCTATACATATTTTTCCCCCACCCCCAATCCCCTCGCCCGATCTTCATTGACCCTACCAATTGACCAATCTTTTACTCAGCTGCTGTAATGTTTCCTTCCTATCAAAATCTCTGTGTAGCATCTCTGTCTTCCAATTCCCACTTTGAAATAAAATACAACTTTCGACTTAAAAAAATTCGCAGCAGGATCGCTATATAAATGCAAATATATGGTATTTTATCCTAGCATCCCCCCCCCCCCCCCCCCACCACACAAGAAGCGTAACTTGAAGCGTTTGCATTTGGAGAAGTTCGATACGGACCAGGAATGAAAATTAATAGCTATGAATCGATTAACAGCGAGCTACGAGGTTAGATTGAAACACCTGTCAGAGGGCTAAGAAACAATCCTGAGTTGACGGCGTATTGTTTTAAGTGAGCATTTTGCAGCGACCTCACCTTATATTCTGGTACAATATTCTTTCCACGGAAATCTCCTATTTCACTTTGAAATTATATTCATTTATAACCGTTTGTAACATCAGTAACCACCTTAATGTTCGTACATTTAGTACCGGGTATGCTTGAAACAATTTATTGTAATGTGCTGTATCTTTATTAAAAAAAAACTACATCAACCAGGTGTGAAATTTACACTGAATCGAACGATGATTGAAAATGCGTGGGAATCGACTAATCGCGATCCTGCTGCGAAATTTTTAAGATGGGGACAGAGATGCTGCACAGAGATTTTAAACTCTTGGGTGAACTCGCATAGTGGGACAGGGCTTGAGGCAGCATCTATGGAGCGAAGGAAATAGCCGGGTCTGAAGAAGGGTTTCGACCCGAAATGTTGCATATTTCCTTCGCTCCATAGATGCTGCCTCACGCACTAGGTTTCTCCAGCATTTTTGTCTACCGCAAAACGGCAATGATTCCGGGAATGCCGAGAGAGCCAGAGACAGACGAGCTGGGGAATGGGAGAGAGAGTGCGTGCGAGAGAGAGAGGGAGGGAGAGAGCGAAAGACAGAGAGACACATCGTGGGTCGTTAGATAAATTGAATATGGTACCTGCTGCAGACCAAGAATCTCACCAAGAAGAAGTCCTCAATCATGATGGTGAGTTCTCAATGTGTCATCAATGCATCGATCTACATTCCTCAGTAAATGTAATTATATTTTGAAGAAGTGTTAATGACGCCGCGTGAATTGTATTCAAAGGAACGCAGCGTCATTAATACTTCTTCAAAAACACAATTACATTTACTGAGGAATGTGGATCAATGCATTGATGACACATTGTATAACTACTTGTTAACTACTGGTTGTTAACAAGTGCTACAGTAGTAGTTAACACATTATTTGTTTCTGATGGCCGTGCAGCGCCTGTTATCCATGTAGGTTTTGTAAAAAATCCGTATGGTGAATGTTTAAAAAAAAAATCTTTATTTAACAAAGCAAATTTGTATTTCCATATGAAATACGGAAAATTAGCGCGGGGCCCCCCTTGGGCGCAGGGCCCAATTTGGAAAAATCGGTCCAATCGGCTTAAGGCTGGCCCTGGTTCCAGGAATACAATGAGCAGAAGGCTTAGAACTGTACAGTTGTACAGGGCCTTGGTGAGACCACACCTGGAGTATTGCGTACAGTTTTGGTCTCCTAATCTGAGGAAGGACATTCTTGCCATAGAGGGAGTACAGAGAAGGTTCACCAGACTGATTCCTGGGATGTCAGGACTTTCATATGACGAAAGACTGGATAGACTCGGCTTGTACTCACTAGAATTTAGAAGATTGAGGGGAGATCTTACAGAAACTTACAAAATTCTTAAGGGGTTGGACAGGCTAGATGCGGGAAGATTGTTCCCGATGTTGGGTAAGTCCAGAACAAGGGGTCACAGTTTAAGGATAAAGGGGAAATCTTTTACGACTGAGATGAGAAAAACATTTTTCACACAGAGAGTGGTGAATCTCTGGAATTCTCTGCCACAGAATGTAGTTGAGGCCAGTTCATTGGCTATATTTAAGAGGGAGTTAGATGTGGCCCTTGTGGCTAAGAGGATCAGGGGGTATGGAGAGAAGGCAGGTACAGGATACTGAGTTGGATGATCAGCCATAATCATATTGATTGGCAGTGCAGGCTCGAAGGGCCGAATGGCCTACTCCTGCACCTATTTTCTATGTTTCTATGGTTCAAGTTGAAGTTCTGCTGGGAAGCATGAATAATCAAGTTTGAAGGTTAAAGGTGAGGATAGGCTGCAAGAATGATTGAGGCAGGGGCGAGGACAGGAAACATGGTAAATGCAGGTTGGAGATCTTAGATGTTGAGGATTGGATATAGAAACATAGAAAATAGATGCAGGAGTATTCAATATGATCATGGCTGATCATCCTAAATCAGTATTTAAGAAGGAACTGCAGATGCTGGAAAATCGAAGGTACATAAAAATGCTGGAGAAACTGAAGAAGGGTTTCGGCCCGTAACGTCGCCTATTTCCTTCGCTCCATAGATGCTGCTGCACCCGCTGAGTTTCTCCAGTATTTTTGTGTACATCCTAAATCAGCACCCCGTTCCAGCTTGTGTAGGAAAGAACTGCAAATGCTGGTTTAAATCGAAAGTAAACACAAGATGCTGGAGTAACTCAGCGGGGCAGCATCTCTGGAGAGAAGGAATGGGTGACGTTTCGGGTCGAGATCCTCCTTCAGACTGAGATGCTGTCTGTCCCGCTGAGTTACTCCAGCATTTTGTGTCTACCCCCGTTCCCGTGTCTACCCCTTAGCTCTAAGAGTTAAATCTAACTCTCCAGTGAATTGGCCTTCACTGCCTTCTGTGGCAGAGAATTCAGGAGCTTTATATTCAAGGTCAGGTAAGACATGTCGGTTGTGATCAATCTGATTCAATCCGCGACTGGCGGTGGGAAGGCGGATAGAATCAGTGACGACCGAACGATGGGGGGGTTGTAACTGAATTGCAGACATTGGCCTCAATCTTTAATCTCGATTTTTAATTAACGACTGGATTTGGGGCGCGAGGGAGATTTTTCCTTTTCTACCTTTCCAAACAATTAATCAGTGTAATTGATAGATTCGGATCCCATTACAATCTGTGTCACCACATGAAAGGAGATGATGCAGCGCGCTGGGTTACACGCAGAGTGTAGCCGTACAGTGCGTGGAGCGGCGTTGTGTGCGGCGGATTCACCGCTGTGGCGGGGGCGGGGGCTGGGCTGGGGCTGGGGCTGGGCTGTAGGAGCGACGCTGGGCCGGGCCTGCGATTGATAAGTCTGCAGCACAAACGCTGCCACTGTGGGAACCAGAGTAAGTGTACGGCAGCAGGCGACACTCCTTTCGTGCAGTAGATACAATAAACGGGGCTCTGAAATATTTGTTGCAAAAATGTAACCTTGGTCGAAGCAGATACGTTAGTTGCATTTAAAAGACTTTTGGACAAGGCATATGATAACGGAGGAATGGGGGTGGATAGACACTGTGCAGGTAGATAAGTGATGGTCTTGACATCATATTCGGCACAGACAGTGGGCTGAAAGGCCTGTTCTTGTGCTGTACTGTTGTTCTATGTTCTATAATTCCATGGATAACCACAGATACAGGGTATGTGCAAATTTGATACAATATAATACGCTGTGCACATTGTATCCTTCTGATCCATTGCCTATGATTAATGAGGTACAAGTATTTAGTTGGGCGAAGTGATCGCCAAGCCTGCGCTTGGTCTCACCGATGTAGAGCAGTTGACACCTAGAACAGCGGATGCAATAGATGAGGTTTGTCTACCTATGATTAATGATGTTTGTCTTAATGTATGTTGTGCTGAATGCAAGCTAATTGGGGGATAAGTCGATCTGTTATTTGCAAAGTAACCCTGACCCGTGTCAATTATGGATGTTGCCTCAGATGGAGAAAGGGACCAAAATGCGTGATGATGGATAGTGGCCCATTTAAGGACCTGCTGGTGCTTTTTGTTTGCAGAGAATCCACTGCTGGAGGCTTTAAAAAAAATGAGTGCCTTCTACTTGAGTTTTTTTCTTTTGTGCACCTAAAGAGTGCTTCTTTCACGAAGAAAGGTGGAGGAGAGAGGACTGCTCAAAAGGAAGTAAATTATTTCATTGTCTTTATTCTACTGTGGCAATAGAAAAGAAAATCTCAAAACAAGCTCTTAACTCTCAAAACAGATGAGATTGCTGGACAATGTTCTATACAAATCCAGACCAGAGTGTTTTGGTTATGGAAATCTGTCTAATTCAACGACGGGACCAGTTCCAACTTTTTTTTTCTCCATACTTTTTGTCTTTTATGGAAAGAAGGTAATTTCTGTAAACCAAAATTTGAAATTGCCCTGGATGTAGGATGGTTTGGGGAGGGGATAGAGCGAGTGCTTCATAGCAAATTGTAATTGGATAACCAGTTTTATCACCCATGTCCTAAACACTTACCCTTTGGCTTCAATTAAATAGAATATTAAGGTAGGTGGGTAGTGAAATAAAATTGGCCGCTAATCTGTTTTCACCTCATTTGTACCATTGGGCAAGAAAAACAAAACCCTTCCAAATTTTGCAAGATACAAGAACTTGTGCCATGATATATGCTGTACAATTTAATTTTATTCCCTGCTTTAAAACAACTGATCGTAAGAAAATAAATGGATCATTTGGCTCCTTTAACCTGTTTTGCCAATAATTTAGATCATTCCAGACCTTTATCCAACTCTGTTTCCTCATGCTGGTTTTCTAAGCTTTAATACACTTGCCTAACAAACTTAGTTTTGAGGTTGTAAGCCACAGAAGCTTCTTGGAAGAATTCCAGAGTTCCTTTGTCCTTTGCATGAGAAATACTTCCTGACAACGGCCCAGCTTTCACATTAATTCTATGCCCCTTCATGCAAATTTTTTTTTTTTACCAGAAATAGTGTATCTTGATCTACCCTGATGAATCCTTTAATCAATCATCCTGTGCATCTTAACTTGGGTAACCCATAATCTCCAATATTCAAAGGAGTGCCTGCCTATTTTGTGTAACAAATCCTTGTAGTGTAATACCATTAATCAAGTGTTTAATTGTCATATGAACTGACAACAGACAATCTAAAATGTACTTGCAGCAGTAGAACAGGTCTGTAAACACAGTACTCATAGATAACATAATAAACAAACAATTAAATAAATTAAAAGCCCCAATACTAGTGCAAACGGCCCAAAGGCCATACTACAATCAAGACAGTTCATTACTCATAGTATATTTAGTGTTATGTCGTTTTCAACAGCTTGATGGTTGTTGGTTGCGAGTATTGTGTTTACATATCTGTTGTGCTGCTGCAATTAAGAATTTCATTATTCTGTTTCGGAACATATGACAATAAAAACACTCTAGACTCTTGAAAGATGCTGTGCTTGAACCAGAAAGTTCAAGTCACAATATGAATCTCAGCCGGTGAATTACATTTCAACACCTTGCTTACCCAATGCCAGTACAACTTTCCTAACGTGCAGTTGTCACGAATGAACATGTTGAATGTGATGGGGCAAACATTCAGCTCTATACAACTGTAACACAATTTCAAACCTCCCTTTCTGATACAATATAACTGATCATTTGGACTATTTAATTTTTGGGGGGTTTCCAGCTCCAAGTCCAGTGTCTCAATCTCTCTGCTGTTATTTTTTTCACTATTTGGATATTCAGATTTTGATATGATCCAAAGTAGATTGCTTAATACTTTTCTTCATTGAAGTCCATCTGCCATCATTTTGCCCCCTCTCTTAATTTGATAATGTATTTCTGCAATCTTCTGCATTTATAAACATAAGTTTTTATATCACCTAAGCTGTTTAATCAGCAAAATTTTTAATACTTTGCATCTCAATCCCTTATCATAGCCTTTTATACATACAGTGAAAATCTATGTCCCGAGTATAAATATGAGGGACACCATTATCCTTTATGCTTCCTAATCAGTTCCTTATTCAAGCCAATAGGTTGCCTCCAATTCCACATAGTGTCAAAGATTTGGAACTAATTGACGGCCTTCTCTTATTCTCTATAAGAAGTATCTATCTTCTACATCTACCATGTTAATTACCCTACCTTTGGAGAAGGTGGTGGCTGATGTTCACTTTACTCTCCTAACTCTTGGGGAAAAAAACTGATCAATGTATTCAAAGTAAGGTTATAACCCAGATTTACAGCTGTGGAGATGTTCTCTTTCTGCTGCGTGGAGTCAAGTCAAGTTTATTTGTCACATACACATACAAGATGTGCAGAGAAATGAAAGTGGCAATGCTTGCGGATTGTGCAAAAAACTATAGAACCGAATCAGCATTTACATATTAGAAAAACCCCAGCAATTTTAAAAAGACACAACACAACAGTAAATTGGTACAGTAAATTAGTCCCTGGTGAGATGAGAGTTTACAGTCCTAATCTCTGTCTCATACCATATATATTAATGATTTGGAAGAGTGAATTAGAGCAACACTAGCAAGTTTGCGGATGACACAAAGCTGGGTGGCAGTTTTAACTGTGAAGAGGATGTTAGGAGGTTGCAGGGTGATCTGGACAGGTTGAGTGAGTGGGCAGATGCGTGACAGATGCAGTATAATATAGATAAATAATATATTATAGATAATATAGATAGATATAATATAGATAAATGTGAGGTTAGAATGGCAGGCAGTGGCGAGTGGAGTGCCGCAAGGCTCGGTGTTGGGGCCGCCACTGTTTACCATATATATTAATGATTTGGAAGAGAGAATTAGGAGCAACACTAGCAAGTTTGCGGATGACACAAAGCTGGGTGGCGGTGTGAACTGTGACGAGGATGTTAGGAGGTTGCAGGGTGACCTGGGCAGGTTGAGTGAGTGGGCAGATGCATGGCAGATGCAGTATAATATAGATAAATGTGAGATTATCCACTTTGGCGGCAAAAACAAGGGGGCAGATTATTATCTCAATGGGGTTAGGTTAGGTAAGGGTGAGGTGCAGCAAGACCTGGGCGTCCTTGTACACCGGTCACTGAAAGTTGGCTTACAGGTACAGCAGGCAGTGAAGGAAGCTAATGGAATGTTGACCTTCGTAACAAGAGGATTTCAGTATAGGAGTAAAGAGGTTCTTCTGCCGATGTATAGGGCTCTGGTGACACCACATCTGGAGTATTGTGTACAGTTTTGGTCTCCTCATTTGAGGAAGGACATCCTTGTGATTGAGGCAGTGCAGCGTAGGTTCACGAGATTGATCCCTGGGATGGCGGAACTGTCATATGAGGAAAGATTGAAAAGACTAGGTTGTATGCACTGGGGTTTAGAAGGATGAGGGGCGATCTTATAGAACCATATAAAATTATAAAAGGACTGGACAAGCTAGATGCAGGAAATATTTTCCCAATGTTGGGTGAGTCCAGAACCAGGGGCCACAGTCTTAGAATAAAGGGGAAGCCATTTAAGATTGAGGTGAGAAAAACTTTTTCACCCAGAGAGTTGTGAATTCATGGAATTCCCTGCCACAGAGGGCAGTGGAGGCTAAGTCACAGGATGGATTTAAGAGAGAGTTAGATAGAGCTCTAGGGGCTAGTGGAATCAAGGGGTATGGGGAAGAAGGCAGGCATGGGTTATTGATTGGGGACGATCAGCCATGATCACAATGAATGGCGGTGCTGGCTTGAAGGGCCGAATGGCCTCCTCCTGCATCTATGTTTCTATCCTCTCTGTTTTCACAGCATGACAGCGCAGGCATTTGCCTGACCATAACAGCTAGAACAGTCCGTTGCTGGGGTGGTTGGGGTCCCCCATAATGTTGCTGGCTCTGGATCTGCACCTTCTGATGTATAGTTCCTGCAGGGGGGCGAGTGTAGTTCCCATAGTGCATTCGGCCAAACGCACTACTCTCTGGAGAGCCTTCTTGTCGTGGGCAGAGCAGTTCCCAAACCAGATTGTGATGTTGCCAGACAAGATGGTTTCTACAGCCCCTGAGTAGAAGCACTGAAGGATCCTCAGAGAGACTCTGAATTTCCTCAGCTGCCTGAGGTGGTAAAGGCGCTGTCTTGCCTTACTCACCAGCGTGTGATGTCCATGTCAGATCCTCTGTGATGTGGACTCTCAGGTATTTATAGCAGCTCACCCTGTCCATAGTAGCCTCATTTATCTCCAGTGGCGTATACATCCTCGCATGTTGTGCCCTTCTAAAGTCCACAATCAGCTCCTTAGTTTTTTATGACATTCAAGAGGAGGCTGTTGTCCTGACTCCAGAGTGCCAGATCACCCACCTCCTCCCGGTAGGCCTCATTGTTATCGGAGATCAGGCCCACCACCACAGTGTCATCAGTAAACTTGATTATAGAGTTGGAGCTGAACCTGGCCACACAGTGATGTGTGTACATGGAGTACAATAGGGGGCTGAGGATGCAACCCTGGGGGGATCCTGTGTTCAGGGTGAGGGTGCTCGATGTATTTCTTCCCATCTTGACCACCTGGGGCCTGGCGGTGAGAAAGTCCAAGACCCAGGCACACAGGGGAGTGTTAAGCCCCAGTTCCAGCAGCTTCTCGGCCAGTCTGGTGGGGACTATGGTGTTGAAGGCTGAACTGAAGTCAATGAACAGCATCCTCACGTAGCCCCCCTTCTGGCTGTCAAGGTGAGAGAGAGCGGTGTGCAGAACATGGGAGACCGTATCGTTCGTGGATCTGTTCGGACGGTATGCGAACTGTAGTGGGTCCATGTTGCGAGGGAGGAAGGCGCAGATGTGGTTCTTGACCAGCCTCTCGAAGCATTTCATGACTACCGAGGTGAGGGCCACCGGTCGGTATTCATTCAAACATGCTGGAGAGGCATTTTTTGGTACTGGTACAATGATGGATCTCTTGAAGCAGGCAGGGACCACGGACTTGGCCACGGAGAGGTTGAATATTGTGGTGAGCACTGGAGCTAGCTGCGTAGCCATCGGGGCCTGCAGCTTTCCTCGTCTTCACACGTGTTGGAGCCCTCCTGGTGTCGTGCTCGGACAACGAGATGGTTAAAGTCCGTAGCCCCTGCCAAAGGTGTCTGGTGTCCTGCTGCTCCATCTGTGACTCCATCCTGTCACTGTACCTCCTTTTTGTGTCCTTCACCGCCCTTCGCAGTCGGTAGGACTCTACCTTGTAGTCATCCATATTTCAGGATGCCAGGCCGGAATTGTAAGCAGCAGTGCGAGCATTCAAGGGAACGCAAATGCACCTGTCCACCCTGGTTTTTTTCATTAGGAAAGATACTAACCCTTACCGTGGGAACGATGTTATCGGCTATTGTTGCAATGAAGTCCGTGACCGCTTCCACGAACTCACTGATGTCACTGGAACTTGCTTGGAACATATGGAACAAGTCGACATCTGTCAGTGCATCTTGCAGCATGGCCTCTGACTGGTCGGACCATCGCTTTACGTCCCTCGTCTCTACCGCTTCCCGTACTATCCGTTGTTTATACTCCGGCAGCAGGAAAATGGCAGCATGGTCAGATTTTCCTTGGGGAGGGAGTGAAATGGCCTTGTAGCCTTTCCTGAACGGTGTGTAGCAGTGGTCCAAAGTTCTCTCCCCCCTGGTGGTACACGTGATGTGTTGGTAGAAGTTAGGCATGACCTTCTTGAGATTTGATTTATTAAAATCGCCAGCCACCACCATAGCCGCATCAGGGTTCTTGTTTTGGTGTCAACATAGCACATCGTGTAGGGCCGATAGTGCCACGTCGGAGTCCGCATGCGGTGGAATGTAGACGGCTGTGACTATCACTGAGCTGAACTCACGGGGAAGGTAGAATGGACGGCATGAGATCGTCAGGTGCTCCAGATCCGGTGAGCAGGAACGAGAAAGCGTCTTAATATTTTCAGAGTAGCACCAGTTATTATTGGTCATGAAGCAGACTCCTCCACCCTTGGATTTCCCAGATTCTTCTGTTCTGTCGGCACGGTAAACAGTGAAGGACTCGGTTGGGCAGATTACCTAATCCGGCACCAGCGAGGTCAGCCATGTCTCGGTCAGAGAGAGGATGTTGCAGTCTCTTATGTCTGGTCCTGAGGTCATCCAGCTTGTTCTCCAGGGACTGGACGTTTGAAAGAAGAATGCTGGGCAGAGGTGGACGGAAGGCTTGGGCTCTCAGCCTATTCCGAATCTCCCCCCCCGCCCCCCGGCTTACCCCGATGCTTTCTCCGGCTTTATCTCGGAGCCGCGTTCCCACTGTTGTTGCCGCGGCGCGCTCTGTTGTTCTCTGCCGGCCACGCTGGATCGGTGAGTACAGTGTTTAAAAAGTCTCCGGTTACGTTAAAGTTTAGTTTTACGAGCGTTTCCCAGTCGTACGTTGTTAGTGCTAGAGTGTTAGTACTTAGAAATAAATTTAAAATCAACATACATTAAAAATACGCACAGTCTCCGCGGAGCTACCACGACGGCGACTGGACCCGGCCGCGCCATCTTGAGATGTTGAGTATGCATGTTCCCCTTGTCATTGCATTGGCGTTCCCCCAGTGCTCTGGTTTCCACCTATATCCCAAAGATGTGTGGGTCAGTTGATTATTTGGCCATTGTAAATTGTTCTGAGCGATTGATTTAGAGCGATTGATGGGAATGAGGGGAGAATTAAATTGAATTCATGCAGGAGTAGTATAAATGGATGCCTCATGGTCGCCATGGATTCTTTGGTCTTATGATCAGGCTTTGCGACTCTGTTTATGAATGAAATTGCATATTAAACGGCGAAAGAAAGACAGTTAATGCAGTGAGATGCAAGCCACAGAGGCATTGAATCTATTCTACAAAGGGCAATGTATCTTAATGGAATCTGGTCATATCAGGGTTGAGCTGTTGGAAGTGTTTTCTTGCTCAGTTGTGTGATGTGTATATTGTGAACACACAATGGCTCTGTAATGGAATGCCTAACCTTCACCTGTGCAGTGCTTTGGTTGAAACAATGACGTTTGATTTCTGCAATAAATTGATCTGCAAATGTTTATCTGTTCTGTTAAGACTTGCATCTGATATTTTCTCTCCACTTTCTTTAAACCTTCAGGTTTGGGATTGGCTGAATCAATGGTGCTGCAAGGTGACTGAAAGCCCTGCCATTCTTTAACTCTGTCCCAGATCTGTCTGATCTTGGCAAGCAAATACTGGTAAGGTTACAATGGACTGTTAACACCAGCAATAGATATAGGCGTGCACAAACACACACATTCGAACGACCAATATGTAGTTAAATACGGACAACATGTTAAACATTGAGACCAGAGATTTTTAAGATAATCTGATAGTTTAATGGTCATCATTACAAATATTAGCATTTTATTTCATTAGTCGTACAACACAGAACAGACCCTTCTGCACAACTCACCCATGTCTACCAAAAAAGTTCCATCTAAGTTAGTCCCATTGGCCCACATTTGGCCCACGTCTCTCTAAACCTTTTCTCTCCATGTCCAAATATATTTTAACTGTTGTCATTTAACCTATCTCAACTATTTTCCTGTTCATATATCCAGCACTTTTTGTGTGGAAAAAGTTGCCTCAGTTTCCTATTAAATCTTTCCTTCTCACCTTAAACCTATGGCCTCTAGTTCTTGATCCCCCTACACTGGGAACAAGTTTTACACTTGCCCTATATATTTCCCTCATGTTCTTGTACACCTCTGTTAAGATCACCCTTCAACTTTGTGCACTAAGAACTAAAGTTGAAGCTTGCTCAACCTCTTCCTATGGTCCAGACCTTCAAATCCTGGCAATATCCTCATAAATCTTCCCTGCCTCTTTCTAGCCTAATGGCTTCTTTACCATATGAGGTGACCAAGACTGAACATAATACTCCATATGCGACCTCACCAGTATCATTTACCGATGTAATATAATGTGCCAACCTTTGTACTCTGTTCCCTGACTAATGAAGGCCAGTGTGCTGGAAGCCACCTTCACCACTCTGTCTACCTGCGATATGACATTAGGGAACTTTGTACTTGTAAGGCTATGGGATTTAGGAGTGCAACACTCCCCTGGGCCCTACCGTTCAGTGTGAAGGTTCTGGCTTGGTTTGACTTCCCAAACTGCAACACTTCGCAAATCTGAATTAAACTCCATTTGTCATTCCTTAGCCCACTTGCCAGCTGATCATGCTTAAATTCACTGTCTAAGGTATCACCTATTTTAGTATCAGCTGCAAATTCACATATCATGCCTTGTACATTCTCATCCAAATCATTAGTGTAGATGACTAACAGCAGTGGGCCCAGCACTGATCACTGAGGCACATCATTAGTCACAGGGCTCCAGTCTGAAAATCACCTTTCACCACTCAATGCTTCTTACCTTGAAGCCATTAAGTGTTTAAGAAGGAACTGCAGATGCTGAAAAATCGAAGGTACACAAAAATGCTGGAGAAACTCAGCGGGTGCAGCAGCATCTATGGAGCGAAGGAAATAAGTAACATTTAGGGCCGAAACCCTTCTTCAGACTGATGGGGGGGGGGGGGAGAAGAAAGGAGGAGGAGGAGCCCGAGGGCTGAGGGATGGGAGGAGACAGCCCGAGGGCTGAGTAAGGGGAGGAGACAGCAAGGGCTAACAAAATTACCTTGAAGCCAGTTCTGTATCTCTCCTTGGATCCCACGCGATCTAACTTTCTAGCGTAGCCTACCATGCAAAACCTTTTTTTTTTTTTTAAATAAGGCCTTGCTAAACTCCACATAGACTATGACTACGACTCTGCCCTCATCTGACGCCTTGGTTACTTCTCCAAAAACTCAATCAAGTTCTTGGGACATGACCTCCCTTGCACAAATCCATGCAGACCACCCCTGATCAACCCCTGAATGTCCAAATGTGTGTGCATCTTACCCTCAAAATCCACTCCAGTAGCTTTCCTACCAGAGATATTAGACTTACCAGTCTATAGTTCCCAGGTTTTACTTTGCAGCCCATCTTAAAAGGCATCAAGAATAATTTGAATTCTCCAAATGAGATGAGATCCAAGGCCAGATTACCACTTTAGCTTTGCTGTAACTAGTGTCCACAAATTCCTCTGTTTATCGTATTGTCAGATAGAGATAATTTCACAAACATTATTTGAAGAAAGCTACATGTGACAAATATTTAATATCAGGTTAACAATATCAGTTTGCAGCACCTTTGAGACCTGCCATTTTCTATGGAAAACCAGAATAATGGGTTCCTTTAGATTCAGAAATTATTTTTAGTATGAGACATAACTGCACACCATCCTTGTTGTCAGAACAATAATAACCAAGCTCTGACTATCTTCCCATTGGTTTTAGTGCCACCTACCTTAGACACATACATTTGTTTGTGGGGAGAACAGTGTTAATCTCCCCTTGTTCCTACCTTCATTCTATTTAAACAGACACTTAAAGGAGGTGCCACGTGGGAAGGTGTAATGAGTGTGTGGAGGCCAGTGTGTTGTCGAGCGGAAAGGGAGGATATCGGAGCACGAAAGATACCGAAGAGAAGGGAGGGGTAGAAGATGCCTTTGGAAAGGAATGAGTTTGAGTGGTGGAAAGGACCTGACACCCAGGATATGCCAATGTTATCACAGAGTTGAAAATGAGTGCAACTGGTTGTGAGGATTCCAGGTCTGCAATATGAGGAGAGATTAAGTAGGCAAAGCTTCTAATCTCTACTGTTTAGAAGAATGAAAGCAGATTTTATTGTAACATACAAGTATCTTATGGGTTTGCTCATCAGTTTCAAGAACTGACACTATCCATGTTCGCCAGGGATGCTGCCTGACCTCTAGTGACTCTAGCATTCTTCCTGATGGATTGAATGGCCAACTCCTGCTCCTAGTTCTTGTGTTCTAAGTGTTGTTAACTGCCAGGCAGAGTGTTCAGCTGTGAAATCCAGTTCTGATGCCTGTATACAGAATCTTCAAGATGAGAATGACCTCATAAGTGATAGGAGCAGAATTAGGCTATTCAGCCCATCAAGTCTACTCTGTCATTCAATCATGGCTGATCTATCTCTCCCTCCTAATCCCATTCTCCTGCCTTCTCCCCATAACCTCTGACACCCGTACTAATCAAGAATCTATCTCTGCCTTGAATATTGTCACTGCTCAATTATGTTATCCACTCCTGAAAAGGGTGTCAATAGTGAACTAATAGTGAACATGTCAATGTGCAATCGTTCCTCAATGCCAAAATAAAATGGTGCAATGAAAAGGGCAGCCTGGCGATCTAGTGTCAAATTTCTTATAATATACATTGTAAAGGTCTTTTCAGAGTTTACAAGAGCAGTTGGGATGTACTGGTGCTCTAGTATTTTTATATTGTAGAAATAAGCACAAACTTAGTGGTATTTGCCCCTTGTAGAGGCACCAAACGTGGTGAACAAATGGGCTATTTTATTCAGGCATAATAGGTTTGTTATACATGCACGTTGGTCCTCTAACATAAAGTTGTTGTTACTGCTGTGAGGCTGTTGCCTCGTGGGCTCGAGCTGAGCCCCTGCTGAGGTGCACAAAATTGCTGGAGAAACTCAGCGGGTGCAGCAGCATCTATGGAGCGAAGGAAATAGGCGACGTTTCGGGCCGAAACCCTTCTTCAGACTGATGGGGGGTGGGGGGGTGAAGGAAGGAAAAGGGGAGGAGGAGGAGGAGCCCGAGGGCGGGCGGATGGGAAGGTGGGTGGGGGGAGACAGCTAGAGGGTTAAGGAAGGGGGGGAGACAGCAATTTTGCTAGCCCTTGCTGTCTCCCCCCCTCCCCCCCTTCCTTAACCCTCTAGCTGTCTCCTCCCACCTTCCCATCCGCCCGCCCTCGGGCTCCTCCTCCTCCTCCCCTTTTCCTTCCTTCTCCCCCCCCCCCACCCCCCATCAGTCTGAAGAAGGGTTTCGACCCGAAACGTTACCTATTTCCTTCGCTCCATAGATGCTGCTGCACCCGCTGAGTTTCTCCAACAATTTTGTGTACCTTCGATCTTCCAGCATCTGCAGTTCCTTCTTGAACCCCCTGCTGAGGTGGAAGGACTCGCCCCTAGAGAGAAGAGAACTGGTCAGCTCGAAGTAAGAGAGAGAGGAGAGAGTTGTCCCAAGGTCCGTTATATATCCCAGGACACACCCCTGTACCCCGTTACAACACCGCCCTGCCATTGCCCAGTCACGTGACCGACTGCTGAGTGTTCGTGTAGCTAGTGGCCCAACCACTGGGTGCCGCCACAGGACCCCCCCCACTCCCCCCCCCCCCCCCCCCCCCCCCCCCCCCGAACCAGAGGCAGGAAAACGGGCAGGCTGACAAAACGCGGCAGCCTGACTCGTAAACTAACAGGCAGACCGTGAGGGCAGACGTCGAAAAGGGATAGAATGTGCGCGAGCATGGTCGCGGCCGGCTCTTGCACGAAGGTCGGGGGCAGTCCAAAAATACTAGATTTCCATGCATACAGCATAATTAAAAAAATAGTGGTTGGATTAAATAAATGGAGATAATTGATTGAAATATGAAGCATGGAAAGCAAGTCCTAGTGCCCACTGTGTCCACACCTACCATTGATCACCCGTTTACACTAGTTCAATGTTATTCCACTTCCTCAACCACTCTCTGCACATTAGGAGGCCAGTTAACTTACAAACCTGCACACGTTTGGGATGTGGGAGGAAACCCATATAGTCATAGGGAGAATGTGCAAACTCCACACAGACAACACCCGAGGTCAGGATTGAACCCAGGTCTCTGATGCTGTGAGGCAGCAGATCTACCAGCTGCACCACTGTGCCGCCCACTGATCTGTTAGTTTGTATAAATTGGTGGGATACAATTATATAGGAAAGAGCTAATTACATAATTATGATGTAATTTTCCGATAAGACTGTATCTGAGCATCATGTATAATTTTGGTACTGTATCACAAAGAATATATTATCCTTTGGAGAAGCTTTGCACAACATTTGTGAGGATATTAGAGGACAAAAAAAAAAAAAAATAGAGAGAGTACAGAGGAGATTTACTAGAATGTTGCCTGGGTTTCAGCAACTAAGTTACAGAGAAAGGTTGAACAAGTTAGGGCTTTATTCTTTGGAGCGCAGAAGGTTAAGGGGGGACTTGATAGAGGTTTTTAAAATGATGAGAGGGATAGACCGAGTTGACGTGGATAAGCTTTTCCCATTGAGAGTAGGGAAGATTCAAACAAGAGGACATGACTTGAGAATTAAGGGACAGAAGTTTAGGGGTAACATGAGGGGGAACTTCTTTACTCAGAGAGTGGTAGCTGTCGAATGAGCTTCCAGTGAAGGTGGTGGAGGCAGGTTCGATTTTATCATTTAAAAATAAATTGGATAGTTATATGGACGGGAAAGGAATGGAGGGTTATGGTCTGAGCGCAGGTATATGGGACTAGGGGAGAATACGTGTTCGGTACGGACTAGAAGGGTCGAGATGGCCTGTTTCCGTGCTGTAATTGTTATATGGTTATATTATATGGAATTGGTGTGTATATACACAGGTGTATATTCCCTTCAATATAGAAGTTTAAGGGTTAATCTGATACACCCTTAAATATTCTTTTAAGATCTTAAATGGAATTGACAGGCTAGAGTGAGAGAGACCTACTCTGCTAGGGGGTAAATCCTGCATGTTGTGGTTTTTATGTTGCTTTAAAACCAAAACTAGGTCATTCAGAACAAACATTACAAAACACGTTTTCTTCCAGTGTAGTGCTCCCTTCCACAAAAAAAAAAGCTGTAGATATTGACTTTAAGATCTGGGATTGATAGAATTTTGCAAACCAAGACTAAAGCAAAATATATGATACAGTTCCGCCTGGTACATGTATCAGAAAAGTGAGCATCCATGGGAAAGTTGGCAAGTTGAACTCCAAATGCGTAACAGCAAAGATAAATGACGGGCAGAGGTTTTAGGAATTGAGAGCTGTGTGGTAAGGTTAGAGAGGACTTGATGCCAGATTGTTCCATTTTTGTGGGTTATATAACCATATAGCATATAACAATTACAGCACGGAAACAGGCCATCTCGACCCTTCTAGTCCGTGCCGAACACGTATTCTCCCCTAGTCCCATATACCTGCGCTCAGTCCCATATATGTATCAATGATACAGACAAACAAATGAGCTACGATGAAGTTTTCACCAAAGCCATACTTGGCACTGTTGTGGATAGTGAGGAATATAATTATGGGCTGTCAGGAGCTCTCAGCCAGTTCATTGAGCACCAAAATGGCGGGTTTTATCTAGGGAAGGATAAAATAAAAGTTTTCCAATGGAGAGCCGTTGAATAAGAAGAATCTGCAGGGGGAGTGTGCAGGAAATATGTGGGAAATGATAAGATAAGAAGTGGAGAGGATTAGTTGAATTCACGAATGGAATCCCTGAAGGTAGCATTTATTAGCCAAGGCATAGAATATAAAATCAGAGAGATCGTGTTGAAATTGTGTAAATGCTTCTACAACAGAAGTACTGCTTTGCAGATCTGATCATCACAAAATACAACGGACATGTTAACTCATTAAATTAAAAAAGCTGCAGAAGAGATTCACAGGATGCAAGAATTTTATTTTTCAACGGAGACTATGTTTTAGTTTAGTTTAGAGATACAGTGCTGAAACAGACCCTTCCACCGAGTCCACACTGACCAGCAATCCCCTCATATTAACAATATCCTACATACACTAGGGATAATTTACACATACACCACGTGTACATAGAAAGAATAGGTGCAGGAGTAGGCCATTCGGCCCTTCAAGCCAGCACTGCCATTCAATATGATCATGGCTAATCATCTAAAATCAGTACCCAGTTCCTGCTTTTTCCTCATATCCCTTGATTTCTTTAGGCCCAAGAGCTAAATCTAACTCTCTCTTGAAAATATCCAGTTAATTGGCCTCCACTGCCTTCTGTGGCAAGGAATTCCACAGATTCACAAATCTCTGGATGAAAAAGTTTTTCCTCATCTCAGTCCTAAATGGCCTACCCCTTATTGTTAAACTGTGACCCCAGGTTCTGGACTCCTCCAACATCGGGAACATTTTTCCCACATCTAGCCTGTCCAATCCTTTAAGAATTTTATGTTTCTATATGATTCCCTCTCATCCTTCTAAATTCCAGTGAATAAAGCCCAGTCGACCCATTCTCTCATCATATGTCAGTTCCGCCATCCCGGGATTTAACCCAGTGAACCTACGCTGCACTCCCTCAATAGCAATAATGGCCTTGCTCAAGTTAGGAGATCATAATTGCACACAATACTCCGGGTGCAGTCTCACCAGGGCCCTGTACAACTGCAGTAGGGCCTCCTTGTTCCTATACTCAAATCCTTTCGTAATGAAGGCCAACATGCATTAGCTTTCCACACTGCCTGCTGTACCTGCATGCTTAAGTACAGTGTGGACTGTAATGGGTCAGGTGACTTTATTTCTAGTTTAGTTCTAGTTTCACAGTGCGTGCATTGCAGCACCATCTCCAGAATAAAATGTACCCAGAAATCTTTGCAAAGCTGCAGCATTGCAAATTTAGGTCGGGCAATACAAAGAAGTTATTGATTGACTGGCAATAATCCTGGAAAAGAGGTTGGGCACGAAGCTATGGGAAAATAGTTTAATGTCTGGCTCAGTAATATCAAATATCCCTCATCTTCATCACAAAATATGTGCAAACCTAGAATATCAGTACCTAATAAACTTCCAACATTCTTCAATACCTCTACTCGTGGATCAGTGCTGTTACATTTGTGCTGAAGTGAAAATGGAGAGCCGTTGAATAAGAAGAATCTGCAAGGGGGGGGGGGGGGTGAAACGGGAAGAAGCCTCTGTTCACACAAGGCTAAGAAAGCTGAACATTCAACCTATTTTGATGTGAGGAGTGGCATGGAAAAATCCAAGAGAGTTGAGGTGCTGGAGTAAAGGGCCGGTCCCACGAGCATGCGACTCCATGCGGCAAGCGCAACCTAACGTGGTCGCTTGAGCCATACAGCCTCGCGGGGCCGGTCCCACTTTGATCGCTGGAGCCGTATGGAGTTGTGCGGAGCTGGTCCCGACATCGCTCGGGGCTCCGAAAAACTGACCGTGTTCAAAAATTCCGCGCGGCAACGGCCTGCCGGCCCGCAGCCACCTCAACGCCATACGTCACGCGTGAACTTCCGCGGACTTCGCTCACACTTCATGTCACTCACTCGACCTCCGCGTGGCCCCCGCTTCTGGTTAGGTCACACTTGCCGCATGGAGTCGCTTGGGTCGCGCTTGCGGCATGGAGTCGCAAGCTCGTGGGACAGGCCCTTTACTTAGCCGGTCACTCAGCATCTCTGGAGAAAATAGATAGGTGACGTTTCAGGTCGGGACCCTGCTTCAGATGGTTACCATTCGGTGAAGCTATGACTGAGGTATAAAATATGGAGCTGTCATGAGAAGCATCACAGGAAACCTGTGAATTTATGAGAAAGATAGGCAGCGAATGGGTGTGCAGCCATATGTCGTTCTATTCTGAGCTCACTAATGCAATCATCATTGACACAAATAGCATTCATGACTAAAACTTTTGTTGTACTTGAGAAAGAAACATTTTGCACTGTTTTATTCATTCTGGACACAATGATGGTTCTCAGCTCTTTTCAGTGCTAACATTTGCTGCTTGGCTGTGAAAAAGTTGACCTTGTTTTTATTTCTATCCTTGTTCTTGTCTCACAGGGAGTTGGAAGAGTACCCATGTGATCAACTTTGGGAGGCCAAAATTATGGGAAATCATTTTAAAAACAATCGGCAGCTTGAGTAGAATAAGAGCGATGCATATTTAAAAAGAAAACATCCAGCACTTCCAGTTTTAATACTAATCTAATGTAGGTGAAGGTGGAGAGACCCAAATATTGAAGTTTGGTTAAAATTAAAACATCTTTAAAATAAGGATAAATCTAACTGTTCTGAAAAGGGTTGTATAATACAGCAGAAAATGTGAGATTAGAGCTGGTAGGGGCATGAATACTGAAATGTACTGAAGCATATTTTGTAGTTGGGAGAAGGTAGGTTTGTCCACTGCCTCTTGTCTGCAAATGAATAATGCTTTTCATATGAATAGTTTACTGCAAAATGTAATATTCAACTTAATTACATGATTCTATCATCTGTTGCTGTTGCTGTTTTGACCTTAAATATAGCAGAACGAAATGTGTCAATCCCTTTATGTGTTTGTATTTGTAGATGATAGCTCTTTATTCATACTTGTGCAACAATATTTTGTTAAACCATGTACCATTTATTTCTAGTTAATCAGAATGACAATCCCTTCTACCTACAATCCAATCTGAATTCCCACGCCTATGGCCTACACATCTATGGGATACTTTGCTGTTGAGAGAAAAACTTCCTGTAAGAATGCATCTTCATTTATATGGTGGGAGTCCATAGAAGGGAGGGGGGGGGGGGGAGGAATAAGATTTGCGTCTATGAAAAATCATGTTACAGACAATTTCAAGGAAAGCAACTGCTCCGTAGTGCAGAGGTACACTGTTCTGAACTCTGGCAAAGACGCCCAAGGGTCTTGCTCGTAGTGGTGGATCTGACACCTTATCACTATGGTATTGGTCCTGGAGGCTTCCTAGAGAGGAGAGAAAAGGAATGATTTTTCTTGGTCAAGGAGACCATTCTGCTTCCCAGGCACTCTCCCATTTTGCATCTGATTTACACATCTTATTCCACTCTTGATTTGCATCAAATTCCATTGCTCATCACCCTTGGCTCATTGACCTCTATTGGCTGATCTAGCATATATTATAATTCTATTTTATGTTATAATTACAAAATTCTCATGCTGGTTCCAACACATTCTTTGCCACATCCCTCTGTCAAGCCCTGTCTTCGAGTTGTGGAGAGATTCAGCATGGAAACATGCCTTCAATTCAAATCCCTTGATCTTCACTTCCAATCACTGGCCTGTTTCCTTTATCATCGTAACTTTTTTTGCATATCTTTCATTCATTGTTCTTTATCTCTCCACATCACCCTCTATATCTCTCGTTTCCCTTATCCCTAACCAGTCTGAAGATGGGTCTCGACCAGAAACGTCACCCATTCCTTCTCTCCAGAGATGCTGCCTGTCCCGCTGAGTTACCTCAGATTTTTGCGTCTATCTTCAGTTTACACCAGTATCTGCAGCTCATTCCTACACCTTCACTCACTACTCCATTGGCAACCATCCTTTGGCTTGCTAACCCAGGATTTTTTTTCCTGACAGCTCTCTGCCCTTCCAATTAGATTTAATTACCAATAACACATCCTTATAGCTTAAAAAAAAGACTTTGTGGTTTGGTTTCAAGTTTTCTTTTGCTACTTGTGCTGCGAAGTGCTGCTAGGAATGTTTTACTAAATGGAAGGCAGTATATTAATACAAATTTTCAATGCTCCCTCTTTGTCTCCTTTTGAATGCCCCCCTGTTAAGGGATGCAATTCAATGTTGTAATAAAATTGTTGCCTAACAAAACTATCTTTTTAAGGGTCTACACTTCTGCCTTGAGAGGGGCCACGTTGCCATCGCCTTGCTGTGGTACTCAGCACCCAGCGAGCGCTCCATTTATAAATCAAGCTGCAGAATGAGCATCGCAATCATTTTCAACGCTCTGCTTGTGTCCATCCTGGCTGCAGTACTGTGGAAGTATGTCAAGTTGTGGGAGCATGCCACTTCACTAGAGGAAGAATTGTTGCTCTCCCAGCAAACCCAAGAGTTGTCCCAAGTGAAGATTGACTACCATGCTGCCCTGCAAGCTCTTACGGAAAATGGCACTAGAATGGTTTGCACAGGGAAAATGCATACTGAGCGGATCTGTCGGTTTGAGTCACTCTGCTATACCACTGAGGCGGAAGAGTTTGTCTTCTTCCATGGCAATGCCTCTGTAATGCTGCCAAACCTGGGCTCGCGACGGTTCCAGCCCGCTCTGTTAGACCTGACTTCAGTCGAAGATCACACTGCACAATACTTCAATTTTGTGGAATTGCCTGTTGCTGCACTTAAGTTCATGCATAAGCCAGTCTTTGTGCCGGATGTTGCACTGATCATGAATCGTTTCAATCCAGACAACCTTATGCACATCTTTCACGATGATCTGCTCCCAATCTACTACACAATGCAGCAGTTCCCAGACTTGAATGAAGATTCTCGATTGGTCTTCATGGAAGGGTGGAATGAAGGGTTGCACTTTGAGCTGTACAAATTATTTAGCAACAAACAACCTCTTCTGAAGGAACAATTGAAAAGTCTTGGAAGTTTGCTTTGCTTTACAAAGTCTTACGTTGGGTTGTCAAAAATGACAACTTGGTATCAATATGGTTTCATCCAACCTCAGGGACCAAAAGCAAATATTTTAGTATCTGGAAATGAAATTAGGCAATTCACACAATCACTTGTGGAAAAGTTAAACATTACTGCAGGCTCCAGTGGCGAAGAGTATATTGTGCTATTCAGTCGCTCAATCAACAGGTTGATTTTGAATGAAGCAGAATTAATCCTAGGTCTAGCGCAGGAGTTTCAGATGAGGACTGTTGCAGTGTCTTTAGATGATTATTCCTTTGGAGATCTTGTTAGGCTGATCAGCAGGGCCTCAATGTTGGTCAGCATGCATGGATCGCAACTGGTGATGGCACTGTTTCTGCCCCGGGGTGGTGTGGTTGTTGAACTCTTCCCTTATGGAGTGAACCCAGAACATTACACACCCTATAAAACGTTGGCATCTCTCCCGAGCATGGACCTTCAGTATGTTGCCTGGCAGAATACTAAGGAAGAGAATACTGTTACCTATCCCGACAGGCCCTGGGAACAAGGTGGAATTGCTCACCTTGAAAAGGCTGAGCAAGAACGCATAATGAAGAGCAAAGAGGTTCCTCGTCACTTGTGCTGCCGAAATGCCGAATGGCTCTTCCGTATTTATCAGGACACCCTGGTAGATATTCCATCTATGATGACCGCAATTCATCAGTCGGTGATTTCCAAACCACCTCTCGGGAAGCTTAAAGCAAGAAGTATAATACATCCTGGGAAAGTGAGAGAATCCATGTGTCAAGCGTCTGTCCAGAGCGCCAGTGAGGCAAAGTTGTCGATTTCATGGCAAGTACCTTGGAATCTGAAGTACCTCAAAGTAAAGGATGTGAAGTATGAGGTTTGGATCCAGGAACAAGGTGAGAACACATACATGCCCTACATCTTGCCTCACCAGAACTACACATTTGTAGAAAACATTAAACCATTTACAACTTATTTGGTTTGGATAAGGTGCATCTTTAATAAAAACCTCCTCGGTCCATTTGCAGAGACGCTGACTTGTAACACATAAGGCAAGATTGCTGGGTGGGCAAAGAAGAAACATCCTGTACTTCACTATGTTGTGTGGCTCAAAAGTGTGTAATTCAATATTCTGTTAGCCCTGTAGTTGAAAAAGTGTGTAATGAATACAGAACTGATCTTAAATAACGAGTTATTTTGGGGCTTTAAGCACAGTTGTGATCTGATGCATGAAACGCAGTTCAAATGGCAACTGATCTGATTGAAATGAAATCCGCTCTGGTTGTGATGGCTCGCACTAAAGCTTAGTATTAAGCATTTTGACTGGCTTTTAGTAAATGTTGGAAATGACTCTAAGGCATCCCAAATTAGAAGTTTGGTGTTGATGGTTCAACTGTGAACATTAATGGTGCCACTGCATCTTGTATTATGTGATCCTGTGGAATTGTGAGTGTTTAAAACCTCATAAAGAAGCCACTGCTGGAGTTTGGAAATATATCAGTTACCCTGTTCTTGTGAATGACATCTATGTATTACGCACCAATTGAGCAAAGTGGGAAAATAACAGCTAAAGGTTGATCAAGAATCACGAGGCAGAGCTGTTGAGAGTATCGAGCATGGTTCATGTGATCCAAGACACGGGCAATAAAGCATATGTGTCAGTGTGGAGATTATGTAAAGTGAACCTGGTGGTTGTAATATTTTGTGCTTTTGTGAAACTTGTTTTGATCCAACAGCAATTCTCATTGTAACAACTTGTTCTCTCCAATTGCAAACAACTTCATTCCTGACTGGTGGAAACAATCAGTGGCCTGTGAAACTGTGACCACCTAATCCGAACCCACCTTCAGATGCTAGGAAAGTACCCTCTTCACCCTTTCTGGTCCTAATCTTCATAGATTCATTGTTCCACAAAATACAAGTGTTCCGTGGAACACAAGATAGACACATGACTGTTGCCATCAGTTTTCCATTGAACATTTAAAAAAAAAAAACCTCTTGGTTCTGAAATTCTGTTAGTGTCTTTAAAAAAAAAAATAAAAAAAAAAAAAAAAATCCGTTTTCAAACTACAATCTTTTAATCTTCTTTCAAATTACTGCAGCTTTTCGGAAAAATGCATGCAACTGAACACGGGACATTGACGTGTATGAAGATAAACATTTTGTCCAGGAGCAGAGACCACAGAGGTAGAATGAGAAAGATTCATGGAAGTCACTTTGTAGAAAGCAGGAAGCCGCCTTCAAATTGTTCCTGAAGCAGGGTTTCAATCCGAAACATGGATTTGCACCCTCTGTCCCCAAAGGGTTCCTCGAGCATTCTGTTTAAATTCAAGATGTAATCTTCATTGGCTGTATCTCCAAACCAACAGAATTTACCAACACCACAACTAAATATAATTGTAAAATCTTCACTTCTATGGTATATCCTTGCTCCACATGAACAATTATGTGTTTAATCTGAGTGGATTAGGTGCAAATCTGGATCTGACATGTATATCCCCTTAGTCTGGTATCTGCATTGGAAACCACAGAGCAGATGGTAAGGGTTTTTTATTAAATCCCCAAGATGGGTAAAAATACCACGTCTATTGCTGGAACATCTATTAATGAAAGCCTATGATCCTATGTGGTTTAAAATGTTTCATTGGCAAGCCATTCAGCACATCAACAGTCATCACAACGTGACCTCCAACAGAATAGTCTTCAATAGGCTAATTGATCTTGTGGGGAAAAAAATGTTTGGATACCAACAGAAATTTTCTGGTTTCCAGAGACTTGGCAGGTGACAAAGTGAGTTGCATGGATTTCATTTATTATGACAAATTTAGAATCGGCATATTTTCTTTCTTATGAGGAAACTTGAAGATAAATTATTTACCTTAAACAGGAGAATGGGAATTCTGCAGCTGGCGACTCCCTTTCTGGCTTCCCAAAAATTTTCCAACATCTGCAAAGCACAGGTTCGGATTGTATTGAAATATTCTCCATTTATCTAGATGTCCATCGGCACACACGAACCATTCAGGACAAGGCTACCTATTTGACAAGCTTGAACATTCACACCCTCATCTACAAACTGAGACATTGACAGCACTTCTTAAATCTGTGACCTCCACTGCTTTGAAAGACAAATGTAGCAGGTGCATGGGAGCACCATAGCTTGCAGACCCCCCTCTAAGTTGCATACCATTCCAACTTGGAAATATACCACCATTCTATTATCACTGGATCTAATCCCTAGTTGAGTTAATGACATATGTTTAAAATATGATAACTGCAATCAATATTGGATCCATGAGTTAACCTGATGCAAGATGAAATTCACATCTTATCTACATTCATTGCTGCCCAGTCTTAATGCTGATCATTCCTGGTGTCAATGCAATAGGGACTTCATGGATCACAGGAAATCATCACCTTTGCGATGATGTTATTGATCTTACCAGAAATTGAATTTAAATATTGAATGTGTATTGTTGTAATTGTCCTGCAGTCCAATACTCAAGGAAAGGAATTTTAACCCTCAATTGCTTGCTTGAAATTACTGTACTATTTCAGTGTGTGTTGATATGATGTTCAATAGATAATAGGTGCAGGAGTAGGCCATTCGGCCCTCCGAGCCAGCACCGCCATTCAATGTGATCATGGCCGATCATCCACAATCAGTACCCCGTTCCTGCCTTTTCCCCTGGCTCCGCTATCTTTAAGAGCCCTATTGAGCTCTCTTGAAAGTATCAGTTCAAAAGTGTTTTTGACCAAATGGTCACGAATCAGTTCAAAAGTGTTTTGAACTGAAAGTATTCAGTTCAAAACACTACAGATAATCATTTGCTACTCAATTTGGATTGTTGGGGTAAAAGCTGATATTTTTCCCAGTATTCTTCTGACATCACAGTCATCAAATTCCATAAAACCGATTTGTAACTTACTTTGAGATCACCTGAAGTTTGGTAAGACATATTTTAAAAATATCAAAGGTATACATTAGCAACCAGAGAAATTAATTTATGAGATTACTTTTGTTGGAGGAGCGAACTCTGTGTGGGTTGGGTGGGAAGGGATGAGTGAATCAAGGACTTGTGGAGAGAGTCGTCAGAATCAAAAGCAGAAAGGGATGGGGATGAGAAGTTGTCACTAATGGTGAGATTATATTGAAAGCCGCCCCCTCCCCTGGTATCCCCTGCAACCATACCAATTCCTACACTTCTCTCTCTCTCCTATCCATGGATCCCAGCAGCTCTTCCAGGTGAAACAGAAGTTCACGCATTCGTGATTTGGCCTTTACATCAGTGAGACCAAGCAGAAATTCATGACCATTTCGTCAAACACTTGCACTCTGTCTGCCAAGACCTGCTGGATCTCCCAGTTGCTAACCATTTTAAATCCCATTTCCATTCCCTTACTGATCTTTCTATCCTTTGCCTCCTTCATTGGCAGAGTGGAGCCACTGGAGGAACAGCACCTCATATTATACTTGGGTAGCTTACAACCTAACATTGTGAACATTTAATTATTTAATTTCATGTAAGAACCCATCCACCCTACTCTATCTTTCCCAAGTCCCCCCCCTCCCGAGTATGGACAGATTCCCACCATCTCCCACCTGCCAGTCACCATGATCTTTTATATAATTGAGCTGGTGAAAGTATGATCCTTTGCTTATCATGGTTAAAGTGAGGTCTCTTATCTCTCAAGTGGACATAAAATACCCCATTGCACTACTTGTTATCCTTAAAACAGTATCAGCAGCTGATTATTACATTCCTGCTTGCCGGAGCAGTATTGGCTGCCATATTTCAGCACATTGCAGACTTCAATAGTACATCACTTGCTGTACTACATGTACTCTGCTGCTACCATAAATATGTATTTTTAAGTCAGCATGCTGAGTGATGTAGGTGTGAGTTTGGAAGTGAAAATGGTTCCACAATCTTTCTCCTTTCATCCTTACCCCTGTCCCACTTAGGAAACCTGAACGGAAACCTCTGGAGACTTTGTGCCCCACCCAAGGTTTCCGTGCGGTTCCCGGAGGTTCCAGGAGGTTTTTGTCAGTCTCCCTACCTGCTTCCACTACCCGCAACCTCCGGCAACCACCTGCAACCTACGGGAACCACACGGAAACCTTGGGTGGGGCGCAAAGTCTATAGAGGTTTCCGTTCAGGTTTCCTAAGTGGGACAGGGGCATAAGTGTGACAATTTGTGTTATTGAAAAGTAGTGTCAGAATACATTTGGTGAGTCTCTGCACTTCCATCCTTGAATGGTTCATACTCATTGTACTCCTGATTTAAGAGTCACATGTTGAGTTAGATGCTCGTCTGACAGAATGTCTCTCTGTAGATAGTGATGAACTACTTGGGTCATTGTGTTTGTAAAACATTTGGGTAACTATCCAATCTAGCACATGGAAGTTAATGGAGGGCACCAAGCAGCCATCCAATCTCACTCATGAAAGGATATCAAGGATCCTGGGAGTGTGCCAGTTTACAAAGTTTTCAATGAAAGGCCTGATCTAGAAGCAACCATCATTGCCACTGGCCAGTGATGCACCCCAAAATATCAACAGCATAGGACGTAACATTGAAGATAAGGTTGTCAAACTATTGCAAAGGATTTTATTGTTGGTCAGCAGCAGGTAGTGTACATGTAATGGCAAGTTACTGTGTGGATGGAGACTGTATTTCCTATTTTAGGTGCTGCTCATGCGTGATTGCTGAATAGCAGTCTATTGTTAACATCGAACATAGAACAGTACAGGAACAGGCCACAGGCTCCAAGCTTCAGGCCACAACGCCTGTGCCGAACAATATCTCTTCTGCCTGCATGGGATCCATATCCTTCCATTCCCTGCAAATCTATGTGCCTGTCTAACAGTTTCTTAAACACTATCAGCTTCCACCACCACCACCACCCATGAGAGCGTGTTGCAGGTACCAAAAAAATACTTGCGCCTGCATATCTTTTACATTTTGTCCCACTCACCCTGAACATATGCCCTTTGGTCTTGGACATTTCCACCCTGGGAGACTGTCTTCCCTATCTATGACTCTCAAATTTTATATATTTCCATCAGGTCTGTCCCATCCTCCAGGGAAAACAAAAGTGTGTCCAACTGTTCCTTGTGGCTAATATTCTTTAATGCAATCAACATTCTGGTAAACCTCTTCTGCAGTGTTCTATACAGTTACACAATAGTCACTTATGTAGTGACTCTCTTGCCTCAAATGAATTGTGGTTACTGTTACATTGAAGGAACCTACTCTTGTCATATTGATTGTAGTAATATTGATTGAAGGATCAGTGTTGCCGAGTAGACTGGAACCTGCTCCTGAACTCCATTGCTCTTCTTTAACATAGTGAGAAGTTTTATATCAAACTAAACGAGGTCTTGAAGCCACAGTTTAATATTGCATTTGAAAGATGTGGTCAAGTTTCTGGAATGGAAATGCTGATTCAAAATGAGTCAAGGCTAGCTTCTTATGATTGGGCCTAAATTCTGTGATGTATCATTGATTGAATGTGAATGTTGGTAAATGACATCAATTACAGTAGATCAATAAAGAAAATCACTTCCATTTACCTAGCTCCTTTTCTTGGCCGCTCAATATTCCAAAGCATAGCAAGAGTAAATAACACTGGGATTAGAAGACTAATAACGTTCCACTTGCTCTGGTAGCACAATGGATTGGCAGACACCTACGTGAACATTTTTAAAAATCATCAATTTTGAGAGCCAAGCATAATCAATATTTTCAAATGAATGTGAAAGTGCATAGAAATAATGCAAAGCTACTGTACTGTGAACAATCTGAAATGTCTATAATATGTCTGTTTTGTAATGTATGTTTATGTTTTGCTCTGGGAAATGTCTATTTATTAATAAATTGTATTGTTATATTGGTCGGGTTGTCAAGAAATGCACAACATATTTGGTCATTTTGGTGTGGCAGGCTATTTAATATTGTGTCCAGATACATTTGCACATTTTGATTCTTTCAGTAAAATATGAGCTGAATGCAGTGTGATTTTTTTTATTCATTTGCACTGTTGATAGAAATCTCATGTGACACTTCTGTTCTGGATTATTAAATATTAGACAATTCAAATTTCATCTGGATTCTGATCTATATTTCTTACCTATCTTTTCAATATGCAAATTTACATTGAAAGTTTGAATTGTTTCAAAGGACTTTGGCAACATACTCAAACTGTATTTATTGAATACATTGCAAGATGCAGTTTTGCAAAAGACCCCCTGCAACCTCAACCTCAACCTCAACCTCAACCTCAACCTCAACCTCAACCTCTTCCCTAAAGGTGATTGCTGTAATTTTTAAATCCTCATCCTTGTTTTCAAAATCCCTCCAAGGCCTTATCTCTCCTTATCAGTGCAGTATTCCCCAGCAGTACAGCACTCAGATCTCTGGTATCCTACACTACCACATTGCTGAGCATCCTTGATTTGAATTACTGTGGGCCATGCCTGTACCTCCCACAGCATATGCCTGTACCTCCCACAGCACTAATCCCTCTCTGCTGTTCTACCTCTTTTTAAGCCCTGCCTTGATTATTAATATTATTATTGGTTCCATCAGCTCCTTTGTCAAGCTGTGCTTTAAAAAAAATATTGGTCTGATGTGTCCTGCAAGTCTTCAGCCATTTATGAAGCTGTGCAAAAGACAAAGCTGCACATTTGCAAGAACATTTGACCCAAAGTGCTGGTGGAGTTGTTTCTTTATCCAAAATCTCCTCACTTGGCTTTTAGGATATTCTCTTAACTGTTCACCCTTATATTAACAGAGGAAAAGGGTCCAAATCTGAGGAAAGACATTCTTGCCATAGAGGGAGTACAGAGAAGGTTCACCAGACTGATTCCTGGGATGGCAGGACTTTCATATGAAGAAAGACTGGATAGACTCGGCTTGTACTCGCTAGAATTTAGAAGATTGAGGGGGGACCTTATAGAAACTTACAAAATTCTTAAGGGGTTGGACAGGCTAGATGCACGAAGATTGTTCCCGATGTTGGGGAAGTCCAGAACAAGGGGTCACAATTTAAGGATAAGGGGGAAATCTTTTAGGACCGAGATGAGAAAAACATTTTTCACACAGAGAGTGGTGAATCTGTGGAATTCTCTGCCACAGAATGTAGTTGAGGCCAGTTCATTGGCTATATTTAAGAGGGAGTTAGATGTGGCCCTTGTGGTTAAAGGGATCAGGGGGTATGGAGAGAAGGCAGGTACAGTATACTGAGTTGGATGATCAGCCATGATCATATTGAATGGCGGTGCAGGCTCGAAGGGCTGAATGGCCTACTCCTACACCTATTTTCTATGTTTCTAAATCAAACACTTTTTTCCTAATTTGTTGCTTAAGGTGTAGCTGGATTAATGGATGCACTTCTGGCCAGTGCATTTCAGAAAGGAGTCAAGACCTTGTAGAGAGTGCAGAAGGTACTTAAGAGGATGGCTCTTGGACTATGCAGTGTGGGTGACAGGAGAAGTTAGTTGTTTTTCTTGGAACATGAAGATTAAGAAACATGAAAAGCGTTTCATACGGTAAATAAAGAGAGAACGCTTCCAATGGCAAGCATGTGGCTAGTGAACAAAGATCTAAACTGATTGTCCAAAAGAAGAGAAGATATCTTACTATATGCAATCTTTTAGCTAAAGCCTGCGAGGGTTTTATCTGAAGATGATTTGTCTGAAGAAGTGTCCTGACCCAAAACATCCATTCTTTATCTCCAGAGATGCTGTCGGACTTGCTGAGTTATGCCAGCACTTTGTCTATCTTTGGCATAAATCAGCATCTGCAATTCTTTGCTTCAACCTGAAATTCATTGACTGAAATGGTGGTGGAAACACGAATAACTTCGAAAATGAAAAAAATTGTTGATTAAATATTGACAACAATTAAAGAAGGATCAGAGTGATCATGTTGATTGGAGAGTTATTTCAGCACATCTGTGCCGAAGCTGCATCTGGTGCTCAGCTTTATCTGTTGCTCATCACACATTTGGAAAATTGCAAGCTGGCTTCTGGAATATTCTTGTTGATGTGGAGTCCAAATGTTTTCAGGTTTTATGCAGCTGGGATATGGAGATTGCTTCCTGTTTATTGATGGTTTTGGAAGAGAAGCAATGTGTGCGTGTTCTGGTCACCAGCTACAGTGCCCTCCTTAATGTTTGGGACAAAGTCCCATCATTTATTTATTTGCCTCGATACTGCACAATTTGAGATTTGTAATAGAAAAAATGACATGTGGTTAAAGTGCACATTGCCAAATTTTAATAAAGGCCATTTTTATACATTTTGGTTTCACCATGTAGAAATTACAGCAGTGTTTATACATAGTCCCCCCGTTTCAGGGCACCATAATGATTGGGACACAGCAATGCCATATAAATGAAAGTAGTCATGTTTAGTATTTTGTTGCATATCCTTTGCATGCAATGACTGCTTAAAATCTGCGATTCATGGACATCACCAGTTGCTGGGTGTCTTCTCTGGTGATGCTCTGCCAGGCCTGTATTGCAACCATCTTTATCTCATGCTTGTTTGGGGGGCTAGTAACCTTCATTTTTCTCTTCAGTTTTCTCTTCAGCATATAAAAGGCATGCTCAATTAGGTTTAGATCAGGTGATTGACTTGGCCACTCAAGAATTGTTTAACTTTGAAAAACTCCTTCGTTGCTTCAGCAGTATGTTTGGGGTCATTGTCTTGCTGTAGAATGAATCGCCGGGCAATGAGTTTTGAGGCATTTGTTCAGAATTCATTATGTTACTACCATTAGCAGTTGTATCATCAATTAAGATAAATGAGCCAGTACCTTCAGCAGCCATCCATACCATAGACATAACATCCCCACCACCGTGTTTCACAGATAGAAACATAGAAAATAGGTGCAGGAGTAGGCCATTCGGCCCTTCGAGCCTGCACCGCCATTCAATATGATCATGGCTGATCATCCAACTCAGTATCCTGTACCTGCCTTCTTCCCATACCCCTGATCCCTTTAGCCACAAGGGCCACATCTAACTCCCTCTTAAATATAGCCAATGAACTGGTCTCAATTACCTTCTGTGGCAGAGAATTCCAAAGATTCACCACTCTCTGTGTGAAAAATGTTTTTCTCATCTCGATGAGGTGGTATGCTTTGGATCTTGGGCAGTTCATTCTCTCCTCCATACTTTGCTCTTGCCATCGCTCTAGTATAAGTTAATCTTCGTCTCGTCTGTCCACAAGACTTTTTTACAGAACTGTGGTTGCTCTTTTAAGTACTTCTTGGCAAACTGTAATCTGGCCATCCTATTTTTGCGGCTAAACAATGGTTTACATCTTGCAGTGTAGCCTCTGTATTTCTGTTCATGGAGTCTTCTGCGGACAGTGGTCATTGATACAAGGATACAAAGGACATTTATTATCACGTACACCAATTGGTGTAGTGAAATTTGACTTGCTATTGCAGCACACGAATAAAGATAAGACACAACATTAAAGAATTTAACAATAAACATAAAAACATCCCCCACAATGGTTCCTACTGTGGGGGAAGGCAGCAAAGTCCAGTCCCGTCCCCTGTTCACCCATAGTCGGGCCCATTGTGGCCTCCGCAGTCGCCGCAACGGCAATCCGATGTTTTCAGGCCCTCTTGCCGGGAAGGTGGAACTCCGGCGTCGGGTGAACACTCCTCAGCGGCTTGCTGAGCCCCCTCCTCTACTCCCTCTTCACCTACGACTGCACACCTGTACATGGTACTAACACCATCATCAAGTATGCAGATGATACAACGGTGATTGGCCTCATCAGCAACAACGATGAGTCGGCCTATAGGGAGGAGGTGCAGCGACTAGCAGCATGGTGCTCTGACAACAACCTGGCCCTTAACTCCAAGAAGACCAAGGAGCTCATTGTAGTCTTCAGGAAGTCTAGGGGCGGCACGCACACCCCCATCCACATCAACGGGACGGAGGTGAAACGTGTTTCCAGCTTCAGGTTCCTGGGGGTCAACATCTCCGATGACCTCTCTTGGACCCACAATACCTCAACTCTGATCAAGAAGGCTCACCAGCGACTCTTCTTCCTGAGGAGACTGAAGAAGGTCCATCTGTCTCCTCAGATCCTGGTGAACTTCTACCGCTGCACCATCGAGAGCATCCTTACCAACTGTATCACAGTATGGTATGGCAACTGCTCTGTCTCCGACCGGAAAGCACTGCAGAGGGTGGTGAAAATTGGCCAACGCATCACCGGTTCCTCGCTCCCCTCCATTGAGTCTGTCCAAAGCAAGCGTTGTCTGCGGAGGGCGCTCAGCATCGCCAAGGACTGCTCTCACCCCAACCATGGACTGTTTACCCTCCTACCATCCGGGAGGCACTACAGGTCTCTCTGTTGCCGAACCAGCAGGTCCAGGAACAGCTTCTTCCCTGCGGCTGTCACTCTACTCAACAATGTACCTCGGTGACTGCCAATCACCCCCCCCCCCTCCCCCCCGGACACTCCTCCCACAGGAAAAACACTATGTCTGTATACATGTAAAAAGATTTATTTATTGAAATCATATTCTATGTCGCTCTTCCAGGGAGATGCTAACTGCATTTCGTTGTCTCTGTATTGTACACTGACAATGACAATTAAAGTTGAATCTGAATCTGAATCTGAAATGTCTGGAGCGGCCGCTTCCTCCCCGGAGACCGCGGCACCCGAAGTCCTCAGGTCGCGCTGGTTGGAGCTCCAACTCTGGCGATCTCGGATCCCAGGCTCCGCGGTGTTTTAAATCCAGCGCCGCCCGCGGCTGGACGCTCCGCAGCCACAGCTCCTCGATGTTGGAGTCGGCAGTCACAGCACTCCGGAGCTTACCGCACTGCGACCCGGTTTAGGCATCGCCCGCTCTGTGATGGTGCCCCTGCGTTGTGCCGCTGCCAAAGCTGTAGTCCCGGCCGGTCCCGACAGGAAAGGCCGCTCCAGTCCGATGGTAGGCCGCGAGGAAGGGGCGAAGAAGCAGCTCGGAGGGAAGCCACCTCTCCGACCAGGTAGGGACTAGGAAATAAAGTTTCCCCCTTCCCCTCCCCCCACCCACCACATAAAAGACTAGAAGACCTCCAAAACAAACGCTTTTAACTCAATTTAAAAAAAAGGGTGAAAGGACTAACAGCTGCTGGCAGGCAGCCATACTCGACGACGCCCCCTTCGAAACCCACACCTGACAAATCCACACCTGACTCCTGAAGAATGTTTCTGATCTGTCGGGCAGGTGTTTGGGGATTTTTTTTTATTATAGAGAGAATTCTTCTGTCATCAGCTGTGGAGATCTTCCTTGGCCTGCCAGTCCCTTTGCGATTAGTAAGCTCACTAGTGCTCTCTTTCTTCTTAATGATGTTCCAAACAGTTGATTTTGGTAAGCCTAAGGTTTGGCTGATGTCTCTAACCGTTTTATTCTTGTTTCTCAGTCTCATAATGGCTTATTTGACTTTCATTGGCACCTTTGGTCCTCATGTTGATAAACAGCAATAGAAGTTTCCAAAGGTGATGGAAAGACTGGAGGAAAGACGGTGCTCAGAGCTCTCCTGCATTAAGGAGGCAATTAAACACACCTGAACCATTACAAATGCCTGTGAAGCCATGTGTCCCAAACATTATGGTGCCTTGAAATGAGGGGACCATGTATAAACACAGCTATAATTTCTACATGGTGAAACCAAAATGTCTAAAAATGGCCTTTAATTAAAATCTGACAATGTGCACTTTAACCATATGTGATTTTTTTTCTATTACAAATCTCAAATTGTGGAGTACAGAGGCAAATAAATAAATGATGGGTCTTTGTCCCAAACATTATGGAGGGCACTGTACATGAGGAATGTCATTACATTAGAAAGGGTGCAGTGTTACAAAATGGTACCTGGGCTTGCAGGTTTGACTTGTAGGGAAGGGTTGGATAGGCTATGACCTTTGGAGTGGAGGCCGAGGGGTGACCTAATTGAGGTGTGCAATGAGGGACATGGATAAAGTGAATGGTCACAAGATAGATTTCAAATTAGCATAGCATAAAATAGTAAGATTAAACGAGAACTTACCAGTTTGAAGTTTGATCTGTATTTTATGAGGAGTTACGATGAGGGATTACGTGAAGAACCCGCTCAGTGCGCAGGCGCGGCATACTTCCAAGCAGCGGTGTGGAATCACAGATAGACACAGTTATTTGAAGTAAACATAGTAAAGATAAGGAGACATCAATTTATTAGTTTGATCCATATAATGAGGGTGGGAGCGGAGGGCACGTAATCCCTCATCGTAACTCCTCATAAAATACAGATCAAACTTCAAACTGGTAAGTTCTCGTTTAATCTTACTATTTTACTTCGGAGTCACGTGAGTGACTACGTGAAGACTTCAAAGCTCTGTGATTTCAAACCGTGTAACAGTTCATACTTCACTCGCTGCCGAAGTCATTCGAGGGAGGAAGTATGTTATCGTAATCAACTATGAATCTGTTTGTAAAAACAATAATGGTGTTATTAACAACAACAAGACCAATTGCTCCCCCGGGCTTAAATTATATATTTTTTGCAGATTCTTTTTCTGCAAACGATACAGGTTCTGTCAGTGGTTTGTTATAAAAGTTTGGAACGTATACTCCCTAGACCACCCTGCAGTAGCCAGGATGTGGTCCATAGGCTCGTCCATCCTCTTAGTTACTGACGTGGAAGCTGTCCTGGTGGAATAAGATTTTATACACGTTAGTATTTACTCCAGCAACTCCCAGTACCTGCTTGAGCCACTAGAGATAGTTTAGCTCGTCACCCGACCATGAGGTTTCCTGTGGCTGACCCATAAGGCTTTTTCCTCTCCCTCGGTATTCCTTATTGTGTCGATCTCTAAGTGGGTCATGACACATAAAACGTGGTTCAGGTGGGTATGCCCGGAATTTCATGACTGGACCTGATGTTCCTGGTCTGTTCTGTTTGGCCAACCCTTGAATGGGCATGTGACGCTATCTGGTGTTATAACCATGTTGTCCCATCGCAGTAGATGGGAGAGCTGGCTCTTTGTGTTGATGTAAGGCCACCAGCATGTCCATCTTCAGGGTAGGCTGTTCCAGGGTGAGTGACCTGGCTGGTGATCATCCCCTAAGGTATGTCAGGATTTCACTGACATCCCAATTTGGGTGTACCTATTTCTGGGGAATGGATTGATATACCTCTCCTGTATCTGATCACCAGTGAGCGGTACCCAAGTTGAGTAGGCTAACAGAACATGTCCTTCATTGTGGTGAAGACCTGCCAGGAGCTCCAGTACAGTTTTTTGTTATAGTTGAATGTGTAATTCCTGTTTTGGAAAACAGTGTACCATTTCTTGATGCTCCTCAGGTATGTTCCCTAGGATATGCGACGGAATGCTGTCATCAGGTTGATAGTGCTCCTGATCCAAGCACAGCAATGGTCTTCCCAATTCTGCAATTCTTTTAATGACCATGTCAAGGATCACTGGGAACCATGCTTGTGGACTTGGTCCACTGTAATTTGCGTAGTACCCGACTGATGAAGCCGTAGTACCTATTGAAGAGGTAGAAGGAAAGGAAAACATAGAGATTAGGTTCCCCCCACCCCTCAATACGCGGGAATGTCTCCATTGCCGCTGCCTTGAGATTGGTTTCATGTGACGTAAGTTAGTACGTGGTGATTTAATTGGATATAAGGAATCGATATCTGGTGTCCATGTTGCTTAGTGATTTCAGCAAATATTTTTGGTTTAAATGTATGTTTACAGTATTTAGCTCACCTGATAGGCGAGTTACTGATGGTCAAACATGTTTGACGACATACGGTTTCCAATTGTTAATAAATTGTCACCTAATATCGATGTTCTCCGCCCAAGTGGTTTGGTATATGCCACCACTGATGTTGTTATCTTATAAACGAACATGCAAATTTGGTGGATTACTGAGCAAATGCTTCACTAGAATTAAGTAAGTTAATATATAACATGTTTAAGTCAATTCATATTGGCATTAAGTATTACAAGCTCAGTAACACATCAGGACACATAAGATGTTACTCAAAACAGGTGGAAGTGTACAACCATAATCCTTCCTGCCGATAAATTCCATGATAACACTACAGATTAATCCATTTGCCCCATATTACAGGTATGGAGATAGTTTTGAACACTAGTATCTCAGCTCATAGGAAAGGTACAAAGTTCAGTAGCTGGTAATGCTGCTATATCCCAATTACTTTGCCACGTAGTTGATTGGTGGTTAATGCACCATGACTGATAGTCTTAATGAATACCAGATAACAACGTTGTGGATGGTCAACGTAAATATCTGGATATATATTTTGTGCACCGTTCCCAGAGGCACTGCAATACTGGGTCGATGCGTGGAGTGGACGGAGCAAGCCCCTATTCCATCTCCCTGTTCCAAAATTCAATTTAATATATGGTCCCTAGATAAGGGACGTATCAGATTATTAAACTGATAAGAACAGATACTACACTTGATCTTAGCCAAAAGGCCGAGAAGCGATGCAGCTAAAGCTGTATCCAAGGATAGTTTGTCGTTAATATATAGACATGCCATGACGGAATGTTTCTAAGTGTCAGGGCTAGTTGATTCTGGATAACTTTGACTTAAATGCCGCAACGCTCATCATGGTTACTCCATCCAGGTAATTGCGGTATATCCGAAACTTATATGAGAAGGTACTGAATAGTGTGCATCTTCAAGGTCGATGTCTACCATAAAGTATCCTTGGATCCATGGTAGTAGTTACAAATCCCATGAATGGGTATACCTGGTGAAATACTCAAGTGGTTTATCAACGATGGTGCGACATTCACCATCGTGGGAAGGTAGACCACTTAGGGTGCTTGCTGAATTGGTGGCAAGATATTAATTCTATTCCCCTTGTATTTATTTTTTGGTATATAACTACCAAGAGTGATAGCTTCCTAACCAGGCGTGATTCATCCACCCCTTGTTAGTACAACCCTTAACCTTTATGTGATGGTAGGAACCATACTTATCTGTCTTCATTGTTGTTTTCTTCGGTTTCTGGTTCCTTGTTCTTGTAGGGACGATGTTTGTTGGGGGGTGGCGCATTTTCCCCTGGGGCCTGCTCTGGGCCGTGGCCTAAAATGCTACGGGTTTGGCATGCAGGCCCCGAGCTTTCACCAGTACCATGAGGTAGACGCCCCTGGTGGACACGTAGAGGTACTGCTGTCTGGTTTAGTGTGGTTCTCATTCCAGACTCTGCCCTCTTGTGCTGAATAGTTTGAACACTTCGTCCAGTTTTTTAGGACTGGTTTGGTAAGTGCCAGGTAGCAGGATCTGTGCTTGTGAGGTCGGCGTTCTCATAGTCCTGTTAATTTCATAGATTGAGGGCAGGTTTGTGAGTTCATTTGAGAAGTTATGAGGTATACGGTTGAACAGTAGGGTCAGGTGTTTTGCCATACTACCCTGCCCTTCTGGAATGAGCAGGTGGACATGATAGCCGATGTCAGGGTACCAAATGCATTTTTAAAATATTTAGGTTAAATGCGCTGCTCAATGTATCCCCCAATAATGGCGGGCACTTTGAGTAAATGCAATTTAGGGGAGGCGTGATAAAACCAACGCCTCATGGCTACCTGTCTTGGAGAGGTTTTTTGGAAAAAGACAGGTAGTAAGCTGGCCATCAGTTGAGACTGAAAAGCCATCTCGCTAGTGGTGGAGCCACATAGCGGCCACACCCAGCAGCTCTTCCTGATCCTGTACCTCAAGCATACTCCCGATATTGTTCAGCCAGTGACCCCTCTTCATGACCAGCCCAGCCACTGGTCACCCCAAAGCTAACCACACTAAGGAGGAAGCGATGGGCAGTGCCTAGGCACTGTGGAGGGTATGCCTGAACCCTCCAGCGAGACTGCCCCTCACGTAGCGTGTCTCGCAGGAGCTCCTGCTCCAGGAGCCGCTCCAGCGGCTCAGGCGGCTGTCTCTCTCCCATGCGGGTGGAGAGACGTCCCCTCCGACAAGTCGGAAGCCACCGGCCGGATGCCTCTTCGGATGGCTGAACATCCAGCCCGCAGCTCAGGCACTAGCGGGACTGGCTTCGGCGCGGTGTGGGGATAGCGGAACGCCCGGTCAATGTTCCTACCGCCTTCTTCTGGAGCTTTTGTGCCTTGTAGTAGCGAGAGCGCCCCTCAAGCAGCGCGTCTCGCAGGCACCAGCACCGAGAGCCGCTCCAGCGGCTCAGGCGGCTCTCTCTCCCCCCGTGCGGGTGGAGAGACGTCCCGTCCCAAATCGGGAACACCTGCCGGATGCCTCTTCGGGTGGCTATACATCCAGCCCGCTATCGGGCTGGGCTCGGCACGGTGTCGGGGAATTGCGGAACACCGGGTAAATGCTCCTACCGCCTGTTGCTGCCCCCCTTCCCCCCGACGGGAATACGTTCCTCCTTGAACGGGGGACAGTTTTGTTCCAGAGCCTTTTTCTCTGCCTGTAAAACACAAGCAGAAAAAGGGGCTCCCCTGTAAAAGAAACCCGACCTCAGGATACTCACCTGACGGTCCGTTTCTCTGTTGCGGGAGTGCCTAACTCCCGCTGCCGCTGTTGCACTGCTGGCGTAATGCCGCGCCTGCGCACTGAGCGGGTTCTTCACGTAGTCACTCACGTGACTCCGAAGTAAAATTAGCGATTTAAGAGGGACTTCAGGGTAGCTTTTTCCACTCCGAGGGTAGTCTGTACCTGGAATGAGCTGCCAGCAAACGCTGTATAAGTGGACACAATGATGTATTTTAAAAGATATATGGACAGTAAGGGTTTAGAGGGCTATGGGCTAAATACAGTCAAATAGGACTAGACCAATATGCCAACTTGGTCGTGGAAAAGGTGGGCCAAATGGTCTGTTTCTGTGCTGTACAGCTCTGTTTCTAAAGCTTCCAGGTTGCTAGCAATATGGGTTTGACTGTTTTTGTCAATGTAAACCATGGGATTTGTGCTAATATTTCCATTAGCTTGTTTTTGTACTGAAACTTGTACATGATAAACCATATAACCATATAACAATTACAGCACGGAAACAGGCCATCTCGACCCTTCTAGTCCGTGCCGAACACGTATTCTCCCCTTAAACTTAAAGAGATTGGAGGGATTAGCTGCTCAACTTTAAAGTGGTTTAACATTAATTGACATTTGGACTCCATAACTGACAAGGTCTGTAATATAATGTATAATTTAGGTGCCAAAGCAATGTTCCTCGTCCTGAGTGCAAAATAAATCACAGTCGGCAATGTTGCAAATATTCTGGCATGGCTTTTCACTACATCTGAGCAGTTAGAAGACTAAGCACTTTTGTTTCAGATTTCCAGTGTCTGCAGATTTTTGATTTGTGTGTTAAAATCCGCCTTCTACTTGCCTAAGATTAAGCACCAATACCACAGTTAACTAATAAATGAACCATTTTGGGAGGTTTAGAGATACAGCGTAGAAAGAGGTCCTTAGGACACTGAGTCCACGCTGACCCGTACTCTTGTTCCATGTTATCCCACTTTCACATTCTACACGTTAAGGGAAAATTACAGAAGCTAATTAATCTACCAAACCTGCATGCCTTTGGAATGCGGGAGGAATCCGCAGCACCTGGAGTAAACTCACATGGTCGCAGGGATAATGTACAAACTCCGCACAGACAACACTCTTAAGGGCCTGTTCCACTTGGGTGTCATTTGCACGTCAGACAGGTGGCGCGCGAAGATTTTGTGAATCCCAAAATCCTGCGGCACCGCGGGCGGCCACACGTCACTGCCTACGCCACCACGTCTCACCATGCGCGCGTAATGCACGCCATGCGGGCGTCACGTCGTGCGTCGTGACGCATAAATGATGTCGCGTAAATAACACGCAAATAACGCCCAAGTGGGACAGGCCCTTTAGTCAGGGCCGGGTGCCTGGTGCTGCGAGACACCAGCTCTACTGCTGCACATGGTGTCGGCATATGACTACTCTTCCTATCTCTTCCATCATAAATCACCTGTACTTATGATGCTTAACTCTTCTACAACATATTAGAAACATAGAAAATAGGTGCAGGAGGAGGCCATTTGGCCCTTCGAGCCAGCACCGTCATTCATTGTGATCATGGCTGATCGTCCCCTATCAATAACCTATGCCTGCCTTCTCCCCATATCCCTTGACTCCACTGGCCCCTAGAGCTCTATCTAACTCTCTCTTAAATCCATCCAGTGACTTGGCCTCCACTGCCCTCTGTGGCAGGGAATTCCATAAATTCACAACTCTCTGGATGAAAAAGTTTTTTCTCGCCTCAGTCTTAAATGACCTCCCCTTTATTCTAAGACTGTGACCCCCGGTTCTGGACTCGCCCAACATTGGGAACATTTTTCCTGCATCTAGCTTGTCAGGTCCTTTTATAATTTTATATGTCTCTATAAGATTGCCCCTCATCCTTCTAAACTCCAGTGAATACAAGCCTAGTCTTTTCAATCTTTCCTCATATGACAGTCCCGCCACCCCAGGGATCAATCTCGTGACCCTACGCAGCACTGCCTCAATCACATGGACGTCCTTCCTCAAATTAGGAGACCAAAACTGTCCACAATACTCCAGATGTGGTCTCACCAGAGCCCTATTGAAAAAGAAATGGCCTATTTGTTTTTATTTGTCAAGCAGCCTAATGATTAAAAATTCCAAATAATTTTTAAGATCACAATTTGTTAATGGTATGCTAGTCTGGTCCCCACCCCCTCCCCCCCCCCCCCCCCCCCCCTCCCCAGATTTATGTTCACAGCGGGGTATTAGAACTTGATCTTTAATTTCTGCTGACTCTGGGTGAAACCTGGAGGAGTAACAAGTGTAATTGGGAGGTATGAAACAATTGATAGGGGCGCTCGATTTCTCTTGTTTCCTCCTGGCTTGGATTTGGATTACTGAATAATGATGAAGTCACTGGCACTCAATGGTATTGAAGAGCAACTTATGGAATCCTCACATGAGCAGTTTAACAAGTAAATCACCAAGTTGCAGGCTGAGAGACCCTCTTTCCTTATGAATTTCACTACCTTGAGAAGTTATGAATAGACTCGACATTCAAACCACATTTGGTCAAGTTACATAGCAGTTACCATTACCAAAAGTTTAAAGGCAGCTATAAACTGCAACTTTGACACTGGGGCCAAGCTCTGGGCCATTATTTCAACAATAAAATAATTGAATTGATTTTCGTTGTGTATGTTGCATGATTTCCAAAATATGTCTGGATCTCAAATGGCTCACCCTCCAAGGTTACACAAAGTATATGAGACTTCAAAACCCAGAGGCTGAAATATCACTTTGCAATATTGGCACATTGATCGAGTTCTTAGGTAAGTTCTTCCTTCTGTTACATCAATAAAGAATTGAAATTCAAACCAAAAGCCAAAATAACATAAGCATTATCCCAATGGCAATGAAGTGTATTTCCATGCTGAAGGTACTGTAAGCTTTGTGGATAATCCATTTGACTGTGACATCTTTTATATACGAGCTAGCTTCTGGGCAGATATAAGGATGATGGATAGCATTTGCAGAAATAACATTTTACATAGTTTTCATCTCATTAATTACTTCTGGATTTACAGTTACTAAGTGTAGATTAATATATTATTGACATTTGTAACTCCAGAAACATCTCCTTGCAATAAGCGAGTTCAGTATTGCGACTGCACATGCCCAGGTCATAGGTCACAAGCGAAAAACACTTTCGGCAGCTGTGCCGCGGCATGGACACAGACCTGTGCCTCTTCCGCAGCTAGGATCGATCCTGGGCCTCCGGCGCCGCAAGCGCTGCCGAACCGCCACTGGACCATCCTCGTCCCCTCCCGAGTGCCCCACGTCCGGGGGCAGCCAGAGACGTCGGGAATCAGACGGGTGCGGCCCCCATAGGCCCACAGCCAGCGCGGAGAAGCAGCGCTCAATCCAGCTCAACTCTGCCTGTCCCGCCAGATTAACCTGATTGTAAGTGTCTGCCAATGGATATATACTGTAATGAGAAATGGAATCAGAAAACGAATACGTTTCAAGCATATCCAGTTGCTATTTCAGTTTAGAGGTACAGCACAAGCAGGCCCTTCGGTCCACCGAGTCCGCGCTGATCCCCGCGCATTAACACGATCCTACACACGCCAGGGAAAATTTACACATACCCCAAGCCAATTAACCTACATACCCGCACGTCTTTGGAGTGTGGGAGAAAACCCACACGGTCATGGGGAGAATGTACATACGCCATACAGACAGCACCCGTAGTCTGGATCGAACCTGGGTTGTAAGAGCTGTAAGAAAGCAACTCTTGCCGCCCCAACTATTTCTTTCACATAATTTTTGATGCAGGATGTCAACTATCTTGTAAATATTGTAAATCTGTTTGTAAATATGAGTTAGGAAATCCCTGTATTCGCTGACAGTCTTACTATTTCTTGCTTCATCTCTTAAGTTGAGGCTATTCACAGCAAGTTTAAAATGGCAGATGCAATCTCATGCAACAGTTTCAAATGAGCTCGACACACTTATTAATTGGCATATCTCTTCCGTTTCTGACTGATTTTAAAATTACATTAATCATTTTCTTTTTTCAGCTCACATCTGTTTGGAAGAACTGTCAGCATGCATGTAAAGCAAGAGCTCCAGTAAGATAGTTCAGAATGAAGCAGCTATTTCATGGCAAACCCATGCGGAAATTCCTGTTAAAAAATACATCTCCCTTTTTTCTTTGTATAGTTGATAATTTATTATTCCCTGAGCAAGCCCTAACTTCATTTTTTTCCTATTTTTGATTTTCATAGACTGTGTTTTCAGGGAATTCTAGCAAGTTACATACAGCAGCCTTTTTAGCATCTTTTTAGCATCTTTAGTGCAGTAAACCAGCCCCAAGCACTTCACAAGAGCATTACCAGACAACATTTTCCATCATCTGCTGGGGAGGTATTAGGGCAGGGGATTAAGTTTTAAGCGGATGAGAGAGGATAAAATTGGATAAAAAGCAAAGTCCGAGTTTAGGGTCCACGGAACAGAGGATACAGCGAACAGTAATGGAAATTAGAATTAGAGGAGGTGAAGCACAGAGTTGAAGAGATAAGGAAGGGCGACACCAAAGATTGAAGGCAAGAGACTGCAGATGTTGGATATTATGGAATAAACAGCAGAATACTGGATGACCTCAGCAGGTCAAGCAGCATCTGTAGAGACAAAAAGTTGTAGGTTAATGTTTCAGATTGAGACACTGCATCAGCACTGAGAGGGTAGGGGAAAGAGATGTATTCAAGAGAGAGATTTAACTCTCTGGGCTAACGGAATCAAGGGAAAAAGGGAGAAAGCATGAACGGGGTACTGATTTTGGATAATCAGCCATGATCATATTGATCATGACTCAAAGGGCTACTCCTGAACCTATTTTGCATGTTTCTGGAATAACATTATATACTGGCACCTTTTCCTCGTCACCAACAGTCTTGTTGCGGGGTCTCAACAGAAAATGTCGACTTGCATTCTGCCTCCACTGTCTGACCCGTCGAATTCTTCCAGCGTTCTGTTTTTTGAGGTAAGAGAATGATTAGAGCACAAAGATTAAACCATTGTAGATCTAACTCACCCACAAACTTACACGAAGTTGCAGTGTCAAAGAAAGATGCTGGTATTTCCATAGCAGAATATTTGTCATATATGTTAATGATTAGGATGACGATGCAGTTACCTTTGTTCATAAATTTGAGGATGACACCAAACGTGGTGGTAGAGTGAACAGTGATGAAGACTATCTAAGTTTATTAAAGCATCTGGATCACTCTACGGAATGGCAGAAGGAATTTAATTTTGAAAAGTGTGAGGTGATGCATTTTGATAAGTCAAACCAGGGTAGGACTTAAGAGCCTGTCCGACTGACGTGACTTTTCAGCTACTGTCTTCGACCTTCAAGCTCGAGGGCACTCGCCTGAAAAACCTAGAGCTGGATCAACCATCAGCGATGAAACCGCGAGCCAGATCGACCGTCTGCACGCGTCAGCGCGCACACACACACACACACACACATGCGTGATACCGAGTGAGCCTGTGGGCCGCCAGCGAAGACGGCGAAAAGCAGCGGGGGACCAGTTGATCTTTGGCTTCAGCCAGCGTGACAGGGGGTGGGGTGGGAGTGGAAGAGAGCCGGGCGGCAGCAGCCGTTATGGTCACACGGGAGACACAATGAGAAGATGGCCAGCAGGAGGCGACAAAATTAGTGAGTGGGTGGGGGGGAGGATTTTATTAAAGATGTGTACAGAAAAATTACAGACTAAATTTAATGAGGAGTGGATCAGCGAGTGTAAAAGTAAAATCGTGCCGTTTTTGCGTCTGGCTTTGGTGGAGTAACCAATCAAATGCAAAAATAATGACATACACCCACTCACACTCACACGCACACCCACACACACACACACACAGAGTTTTAATAGTATATAGATTTAGACAGGTGCATTATCGGGTCAAGGAAAGAGCGTTCACGTCCTCCACCAATCTTTCCACCACCATGCACAAGAAGCACAAGACAGACATCATTGTATGCAGATGCTGAGAAGTGTGTTCAGCTCTGGGTGAACAACTCCTAATCTTTTGTGTGGACTCGATAAGAAGAAGAAGGTGCATGATTAGGAAAGGTTTAGAGGGATATGGGTCTAATGTAGGCAAATGGGACTAGTTCAAATAAGCATCTTGGTTGGCATGAGGGAGTTGGGTTTACGGGCCTGCTTCTATTATGACTCTGACTCTAACCCCATCCAGATCCTGCTTGAATTAATTGGAGATAAACAGTTAGCACTGAACTGGAAATAGTCTTAACAATCTAAAGTACAGAGTCCTGATATAAGAGGAGAAGAAAAATAATTGTGATTACCAACCTCTGAGTTTGAAGGCCAGTGTTGAAATCCTACTCCAACAATTCAAATATAATACCTATCCTGATGCTCACAATATAGTTCTGAGGGAGAATTGCTCTGATAGAGACTGCATCAGGTTGATGTGCTGTATCACTTGAAGAAGCTAGAGTTTTACCTCCAATACACGCCAATCGGTCGGTGTCCATTAACCAACATTGCTGGAAGGTTATCAAGGCATTATCAACTTAACAATCTTCATCGCTGGAGTTTAGAAGAATGAGTGGCAGTGGGAGTGGGGGGGAGGGGGGGGACCTCATTGAAACATACAGAATAGTGAAAGTTTGGATAACTCGAGTGGATGTGGAGACGATGTTTCCACTAGTGGGAGAGTCTAGGACTAGAGGTCGAGAGGACCATAGCCTCAGAATTAAAGGACCTTCTTTTAGGAAGGAGATGAGGAGGAATTTCTTTAGTCTGAGGGTGGTGAATATGGAATTCTTTGCCACAGAACACTGTGGAGGCAAAGTCAGTGGGTATATTTAAGGCAGAGATAGATAGATTCTAGACTAGAGGTTGTCAGGGGTTATGGGGAGAAAGCAGGAGAAAGGGGTAAGGAGAGATAGATCAGCCATGATTGAATGGCAGAGTAGATTGGCCTAATTCTACTCCTATCACTTATAATCATATGATCTTCCAGCTTGCTTTGGATGGACTGGCTGCTGTGTTTCCAACATCACACCAGTGATTACACCTAAAGATTATTTTGTTGTCTGTGAGAAGTATTGGGATGACCCCAGATGGCGAAAGCTGCTGTAGAAGTGCAAGTCTTTTGGTTACTAGCGGCACACGTGTCAGTTGTCACTCCATTCGCCACATGCAGATAGGATTGGTGTTATGGCTGGTGGTTCAGGCCCTGAGTCTCTCTTCAGTGCCTTGCCTTTCGTAACATCGCCACCTGCTGTTGAACGTGTCTCCTCTTCCAAACAGAATTCATTATGATTTGGATTTAAATAGCATCTGTGAAATTGGGAAATGTCCCAATTGGTTTGCAGGAAAATATTGTTGTACAGGTTTAGACACTGTACCAAAGCAGGCAATGTTAATAGAAGGAAGGCTTGACCATGGAGAGAAGTTTTAAGCAGTGTTTTAATGGAAGGGAGAGGGGGAGGGGATGCATGGGCTCAGGAAACAGACAGATAAAGCTACATCTACTAATGGTGGAGCATGGAGTTGAAGGATAGTGACAACTTCATTGTGGGGCAGGTGGAGGCCTTAGAGATTGAGATGCACCAGAGTTTGTTTGCTATAAAGTTTGTTGCTTGGTCCGTAAATGTTAGTAACAGCCACACTGTTCCCAAAATCATCTTTTCCTCTCCAAGTAAGTGCTGCAACACATGTCCGGAAAACCTCTTATTCTCAGATGGTTTGATAATAAAGAAATACAGGAGAAATGAAATAGCATAGATTTCATGGCACAAAGACAAGTTATTCAGGCCAACAGGTCCACATTTTGTCTGCTACAGCTTCCTCACACACATTTCTGCTTCCCAGTTTGTCTTTTCAATACCTTCACATCTTTGACCACGTCAGACATATTCTGGCCAACACCATCAAGTTCCTAGGAGTGTCAATATGACAGTGGTTGGATATTCTATGATAGAGATATGGAGCAAAAGATAAATGTTAGTCAGGAAATCTGAGTGAAGTTCACCACTCCTTGCAGTAGTTTAGTTTAGTTTAGAGATACAGCGTCGAAATAGGCACTTTGGCCCACCAACTCCGCACCAACCAGCGATTCCCGCGCATTAGCACTATCCCACATACACCAGGGACAATTAATAATAATAATAATAATGGATGGGATTTATATAGCGCCTTTCTAATACTCAAGGCGCTTTACATCGCATTATTCATTCACTCCTCAGTCACACTCGGTGGTGGTAAGCTACTTCTGTAGCCACAGCTGCCCTGGGGCAGACTGACGGAAGCGTGGCTGCCAATCTGCGCCTACGGCCCCTCCGACCACCACCAGTCACTCACACACATTCACACACATTCACACACAGGCAAAGGTGGGTGAAGTGTCTTGCCCAAGGACACAACAATACCTACATACCCATATGTCTTTGGAGTGTGGGAGGAAACCGAAGAGCTCGGAGAAAACCCACACGGTCACGGGTAGAACATACAAATGCTGTACAGACAGCACCCGTAGTCGCTATCGAACCCTGGGCTCTGGCAATGCAAGCGCTGTAAGGCAGCAACTCTACCACTGCGCCACCGTGTCCCCCCTAGTGACAATAGTTCCAAGATCCCATCTGCGCTTTTAATTAAACATAAAAATATCCCCTTTTATGTTCACGTAACCGAATAGACAGAATCTCGGATGAATGTCTCTTCTGAAGGATGGCACCTTCAACAATGCATACTCCTTAAGGCATACTCCTTCAGTAATGCCGGGGATGGTTGGCCCTGATTTTGTGGTTCATTTATCTAGCCTGCTATTTAAAGGCTCTCCACTTGCCACTGTGACATTCCTGTGACCTGACTGCTTTTAGTGAGTGGGTAGACACAAAATGCTGGAGTAACTCAGTAGACCAGGCGAATCTCTGGAGAAAAGGAATAGGTGACGTTTTGAGTCAGAACCTTTCTTCAGGCTAAAAGATAGAGAAGGCCAGAACAAAACAGGGCTGCCAACAAACAATCTCAGGAAGGGTGGCAGTCAACCAAGTCCAAATTCTTCTACCTGCACCAGAGAGGTGCATCTTTAGGGAGAATTAATACATTTTAATGGCTTTTGTGAAGCTGGAAGATTCATTAGGAACTCCCTGACTGTAACACATCAATCTCAACATTATTCAAAACATGATAAGGAGATCAAGAACAATATTTTGACAGACCTGTCCTTTCAGTCCCGAGGCTAGCAGCAGAGAAACATGCTAGCAGAATCATCTTTGCTTATTTTATCAGAGGTGTAGAGCCAATACGAGTGTGGAGAACTGTACAGGCAGCCTAGCCCATCATGCAAACCAGCCTCACCTTCCACCCCCCTGACCCATCAACTCCATCTATACCTCATGCTGTCTCAGGAAAGCAGCCAATGTAATCAAGAACCACTTACACCCAGGACATTTTTTCTTCCCCCCTCACCTGTTGGGCAGGAGATGCAAAGCTTTAATGCACATTTCACCAATATCCGCTGCTCTAGATGTCAGCTGATCTACATCGGTGAGACTAAGCGGAGGCTGGGCGATCGTTTCGCCGAACACCTCCGCTTGGTCCGCAAGAACCTACCTGACCTCCCGGTGGCTCAGCACTTCAACTCCCCCTCCCATTCCCCGTCCGACCTCTCTGTCCTGGGTCTCCTCCATGGCCAGAGTGAGCAACACCGAAAATTGGAGGAACAGCACCTCATATTCCGCTTGGGGAGTCTGCATCCTGCGGGCATGAACATTGAATTCTCCCAATTTTGATAGCCCTTGCTGTCTCCTCCTGTCCCTCAGCCCTCGGGCTCCTCCTCCTTTTTCCTTTCTTCTCCCCACCACCCCCCATCAGTCTGAAGAAGGGTTTCGGCCCGAAACGTTGCCTATTTCTTTCGCTCCATATATGCTGCTGCACCCGCTGAGTTTCTCCAGCATTTTTGTGTACCTTCACCAAATTCAAGGACAGTTTCTTCCCCGCTGTTATCAGACTCTTGAATGGAACTCCCATGTGCTGAAGATGAATTCCCGACCTTCCAATCTACCTCTTGCAACCCTTGCAATTTTTAAAAATCTGCACTTTCTCTGCAGCTGTAGCACTATATTCTGCACTCTTATTTTACATTACACTCATGTATGGTGTGATTTGCCTGGCCTGCACACAAAACAAAACTTTTCACTGTATCTCAGTACATGTAACAATAATAAACCAACATCTATATCAATAACGTTGCAAGTTAGCAGAGGCCTGAAATTTCAGTTTAGAAACATAGAAACGTAGAAAATAGGTGCAGGAGTAGGCCATTCGGCCCTTCGAGCCTGCACCGCCATTCAATATGATCATGGCTGATTATCCAACTCAGTAGCCTGTACCTGCCTTCTCTCCATACCCCCTGATCACTTTAGCCACAAGGGCCACATCTAACTCCCTCTTAAATACAGCCAATGAACTGGCCTCAACTACCTTCTGTGGCAGATAATTCCAGAGATTCACCATTCTCTGTGTGAAAAATGTTTTCCTCATCTCGGTCCTAAAAGATTTCCCCCTTATCCTTAAACTGTGACCCCTTGTTCTGGACTTCCCCAACATCGAGAACAGTCTTCCTGCATCTAGCCTGTCCAACCCCTTAAGAATTTTGTATGTAGGTAAATTTGTAGTGTTTAGTGTTAAACAACAAGAACCTGCAGGGTGGTGTGAGCGGCAGCCCTCAGAATGAGTCGTTTTTGTATCAGCCCCTAGGTAATGTAAAGATGTCTTTCACACATTTTGAATAAATATTGAAATAGAATTTACGGTTAGAGGTTATTATCTTTTATTATTTTCATTTAAATACATTTTTTTGCTGGTTGCCCGAGAATTCTGGTTGCATGAATAACAAAAGTTTCTGGATGTGTATTTTCAGTTGGCGTTTGTTAAGGTTACTTATGAAACAAGGACACGCTTTTATATTGTGCCTTTTATGTGGGAGAACATTCCAAGGTTTGACGGATTGTGTAAAGGCGATGAGTGAGGGGAATACGTTTCTAGATTATACAGCAGCAAATTTACAAAAAGTAGAACAATAGACAGGATTGGTAATGTATTCAGTAATGATGTATTGAGTAACAAAGTTACAATTGATGGTTTCAGCAGCACATGAACAGTGCCAGGTTATGGTCAGCCAAGATAACAGAGATGGATGTGACTGGGCTTTGTGATGGCATAAATGTGGTCAAAGCATATCTCAGGGCTGATTATAACAAGTGTCCTACAGCATATGTAACAACTTCTGCCTATTGTTAGCATCTGACAATATATTTACTGAAGGTACACAAAAATGCTGGAGAAACTCAGCGGGTGCAGCAGCATCTATGGAGCGAAGGAAATAGGTAACGTTTAGGTAATGTGTATTCAGACTTCAGTCTGAAGAAGGGTTTTGGCCCGAAACGTTACCTATTTCCTTCGCTCCATAGATGCTGCTGCACCCGCTGAGTTTCTCCAGCATTTTTGTGTACCTTCGATTTTCCAGCATCTGCAGTTCCTTCTTAAATATTTTTACTGATGTTCTTTTCAGGCCTAGAGTTTCTTGCTTTTGTATTGGCATTTTTTAATTGTGGCTGTGTCTAATTCCTGGAACCCTCAACTTAGCAGTGCTGTTGGAGTACCTTGCACAGAAGGATGGTAGCATCTCAAGAAGGGGATAACACTCCACCTCCTCAAGACTAGTTAGGTGCAAGTACTAAATGCTACTTTTGCTCGAAATTCTCACTTTCCGAGAAGTGAGCATGTAAAGCAGCCCCCAAAACTATAACGCTGAGGCCGATGTAAAGAAAGAAATGTACTGATATATTCATGTGCAGTGTGCTGTCATGGAGCAACAAAGAAATGTATTTAACTGTTCAACCACTGCACAACTTGAGCTCCACTTATTCAGTAATCCCATCCCATCCATTGGAACCCAGTGCTCCTCCTGCAGCCTTTTACCATGGTCCTGTATCCGAGTTAGGCATGAGAAAATCAAAGCCTTACAATTAACATGATTGAATCTGTGCAATCAGCATTATTTGTGTTGTGGCAGGACAACTAACACAAATTGATTTAATTTAGATTTCTCCTTGCAGAATTAGGTATATTTTTTTGTGTGTGGCTCGTTGGCTGAAACGTGAGCTGTTGATATTCTTCCAGGAGAATCTGGGACTTCATTTAAAGGCAAAGGGTGTGTCTCCTTAACCAATAGGCCGAGGGATTGTGAAAGTAATAGTGTGGGGAGGAAGTGTAAATTAGACGTGGTGAATTCAAGCTGAGACTGTGAGTCTGAAGACCCGAAACGTCACTCACTCATTCCTTCTCTCCAGAGATGCTGCCTAACCCGCTGAATTACTCCAGCATTTTGTGTCTACCTGTGTTTTGACAGAGATCCAAAACAAGGGAGGGAAACGTCCAGCCGCGAAAATGAAACACAAATGCTTTTTAAAATCTGTCGACTATTTTAATTTTAAAACTCTCCAACAATAATGAAAACCTGAAGGAAACGTCAGGCACTGTATCAAAAAGCTGAAACTGGGGCTTGCAGCAGAATTGCCTCTCTTGTCCCTGCATTCTGGTGCGGCTGAATTCTCTTGGCCTTCAAGTCTGGATGAGACTTCTTCCCCTGTGAATGAACGGCAACAAAAAGTGTTGGGCGCTCTTGCATCCGATCCTTGCCTCATTGTGTATCAGACGCCTGGCAGTGAGACGGGTAACAATTGAGACCACACCTACAATAAGGCTTTAAAAGATCTGGATTAAAAAAAAACGTGATCTAACCATTACCTAGAAAAATAATAGAGCTAAGAATTAAATGTAAAGGCTGCAGTAATCTTGACCAAGCACATTGAGATAATTTCCGTTGCAAGGAGCTGGATGGTCAAGAGCTGAGAGCTCTGCTCCTCCAGAAGTTCTAGTTCAGGTCCCATCATTGTAGGAAGAGGCTGACGTAGTTTTCGCAGAGAGGCCAAGCAAGAGAAAAAGGGACATAATTGTCAATAACTCTGCTAGAGGCAGGAGCAGGAGGTCTCTGAAATGATTGAAAAAATATCATACTTAATGCATTAGGATCTTTCTGCTTCTCAGACAGGTTTAAGGTGGTTTGCAGAAATGTCAAAATCAATAGCAAATTTTAATAATAATCTTTGACTAACAGCCTGTTTAGTTTTATTTTCGCTCCCCAAGACCCAAATTTCTTTCCCACCTGACAATGGAACCTTAGCTTTAATGCCCAAAATAATTTAATGTCCCTATCTAGGAGGGATGTGCCAGGTTGCACAAAAGCAGGAAAATTATTGTCCTCTGATCTGCTGAGCATTTCCGTTTTCGGTTCCCATTTCAGATTTCCAGCATCTGCAGTATTTTGCTTGTGGAGATATATGTGGTTTTCTGCCGCATGCCCTGGAGAAATCTTGATGAACAGTCAGTGTAATCAGGTCCATTGCAGCAAATGTACTGCAAATGACGAATTTGAGATCTGCTTGTTGCAGGACTCCCCATCATGAGTTGAACATAAGAATGATGCAATTAATTCCCAGGTTAAGTTTTCCTACTCTGGTTTCAAACAATTGGAGTTGCACATCACTGCAGATGTGCTACCTTCTCATTAGTCGTGAACTAATTTGATGTCTTTCTCCTGGATGTAGTTGAGCAGGATCTGAGCCCTTTTTTCTATGACCTGAACCAACTTCTTCAGCCCTTTGATCCCATTGTGGCTGTCCCAGAACTCCCTGTCCATATGCAATGATTTCAGCAATCTGCTCCGTAAGCAACCGGTCTGCATGAGTTTGACTGCGTGTGCAGGAAACCTACAGAGGAAAGATATATCAGAGTTAAAGAGGAAGAATTCATTTAAGTTATGGCGGGCGAATAAACAAGCCACGCGTGGTGAAAACAAAGAAAACTTAATTGCTCAGGTAAAGAGATCAACACACACGCGAATGGGGGAAGGCTGACCCCGGGCTCCATACTTATACTAGGGCTCCATACTTATACTAAACCTCGTGACAACTCTTTCCCGCCATTGCCCAGTCACGCGACCCTACCCCCGACTGCCAAGGGTTCGCATACAGGTGGCCTAACCACCAGGTGGCGCCACAAAGTCAAACTTCTCCATAATCTGCAGCTCATGAGATGCATAGATAGGGTAGACAGTCAAAACATTTTCCGCTGGATTGAAATGTCAAGGACATTGCTTTAAGATGAGAGGGGGAAAGTTTAAAGCAGATCTGCTGGGCAAGATTTTTACACAGAGAGTGATGAGTGCCTGAAAGCTCTGTTAGGGGTGGTATGGAGGCACCACTCCTGGCAGTGATATGTAAGAGGCTTTTGGATAGGCACATGGATATGTAGGGAATGGAGCAATATGGATTATGTGCAGGCAGAAGAGATTAGTTTAATTTGGCATCATGCAAGTACATTGTGGGTTGAATGACCTGTTCCGGTGCTGCACTACGATTTGTTCGATATTCAACCTAAACTCTTCTGTCCAAATTTACTCCAAATTCATATTCAACATACATCGGCTCCCAATCTTGCAACATATTAAAAAATTCTCATTCTTGTTAATTCCCAAGCTGACCTATCATTGTATTCACTCCCACTTCCATAACTCTTGAAGATCATTTTATTTCTCTAACTCTACCAGTCTTTTGTTCTGCTAGTATTCTGTGTTCTAAGCTCTAAAATTATCTCTCTAAACATCTATCGCTCTTTCCTCTAAAATCTTGCAATGAACCTACTCTATGAATAAGCTATTAAACAACCTCCAGATAAACTCTGAACTATATAGACTTGGGGGTATTTGTTTTGTCTTTTTGTACTATTATTGTCTATTTTTATGTGTATACTAGACCAAGTGGGACCTGTCCCCTCAACGCGCGTTTGCGGAGGGTGGGGGGGGGGGGGGGGGGGGGGGTGAGTGAGGGAGGGGGAGGAGGGGAAGGGGGGGAGAATGGGGTAAAGGGAGGGGGAGGGAGGTGGGGGGGAGGGGGAGCGAGGGGGGAAGGGGGAGAGAGGGGGGAATGGGGGAAAGAGAGGAGGGGGGAGAGAGTGGCTTCTGTGAGGGGAAGCCCACCCACCCGCTTGACAGACGACCTGGCGGGGGAGACAGAGAAGAGGTCGTCCCCTGTGACGGCCAGAGATCGTCAGGTGGGATCGGGATCACCAGCGAGGAAAAGGGTTCACGATTCCCCGAGTCCCTGCGATCGACGGAGGAACCACAGGTCGCCATAGACGGCCTGTCCCAGAGGGAGTAATGGCTGCCACGGCCACCTTCCCACCGCGCTGCCCCAAGCCCACGCGGCGATAATGACTGCTGCCGCCATGTTCTAGAACTTCAAGGAGCCCAGAGGAGAGCGCAGCACGACCTGAGCAGCAGTTTAAAAACGCTAAGTGACGATTTTAAAGAAGTGAAAGTTAAGAAGCCAAGAGGTACAGGAGATAGAACAGGGGTGACATCACACTCAGCGCGAGCAGAGGCAGTCAGGCAGATCCATTGTGACGTCATCAGTGAGACCATCTCGTTTATTTTCTAAGTTCGAAACATAGAAAATAGGTGCAGGAGTAGGCCATTTGGCCCTTTGAGGGGCTGATCATCCAACTCAGTATCCTGTACCTGCCTTCTCTCCATACCCCCTGATCCCTTGAGCCATAAGGGCCACATCTAACTCCCTCTTAAATTTAGCCAATGAACTGGCCTCAATTACCTTCTGTGGCAGAGAATTCCACAGATTCACCACTCTCTGTGTGAAAAATGTTTTTCTCATCTTGGTCCTAAAAGATTTCCTCCTTATCCTTAAACTGTGACCCCTTCTTCTGGACTTCCCCAACATCGGGAACAATCTTCCTGCATCTACCCCGTCCAACCCCTTAAGAATTTTGTAAGTTTCTATAAGGTTCCCCCTCAATCTTCTAAATTCTAGCGAGTACAAGCCGATCTTCATATGAAAGTCCTGCCACCCCAGGAATCAGTCTGGTGAACCTTCTTTGTACTCCCTCTACGGCAAGAATGTCTTTCCTCAGATTAGGAGACCAAAACTGTACGCAATACTCCAGGTGTGGCCTCACCAAGACCCTGTACAACTGCAGTAGAACCTCCCTGCTCCTGTACTCAAATCCTTTTGCTATGAATGCTAACATACCATTCGCTTTCTTCACTGCCTGCTGTACCTGCATCCCTACATTCAATGACTGGTGTACCATGACACCCAGGTCTCGTTGCATCTCCCCTTTTCCTAATAGTCTACTTTCCTGTTTTTGCCATCAAAGTGGATAACCTCACATTTATCCACATTATACTGCATCTGCCAAGCATTTGCCCACTCACCCAGCCTATCCAAGTCACCTTGCAGCCTCCTTGCATCCTTCTCACAGCTAACACTATCTCTTATTTGAGATTTGTGAACATTTTCATAAATAACTCCAGAAATAACGCATAACATTTTCAGATGAGGCGTTTTTTGACATCATGGCGTAAATCTCTATCTGAATATGTAAAAATTTCACCGTTAACACGTCGTGTTTTCGAGGAGATGTGCAACGCAGACTAACATCACACAATACACACACATCCAAGATCAGAGTTTTATAAGTACAGAGATATGTGTGTGTGTGCGCATGTGTGTGTGTTTGTGTGTGTGTATTTATAGGACATGTATACTGAACTTCTTGGGTTTATTATATTGTTTACAGAGTACTATGTTTACATATTCTGTTGTGTTGCTGCAAGTAAGAATTTCATTGTTCTGTCCGGGACTTGTGACAATAAAACACTCTTGACTCATCATTAGAGTCACCTGTCCCAAAATCTTGCAAGTACTTTTGATATCGTTCTGTAGTCTAAAAGTCATTGGATCACTATATTTAAAACCGTATGTAAATTGTTCAGAACAACCCCCCAAGAATACAATTTCAACAGCCTCTTCAACCTTTTATTTTTTAACTAACATGAAGTCAAGGACATGGAAGCAGGCCATTTGGCCCAACTGGTCCATGCTAGTGTTTACATTGTACACGAGCTTCCTTCTACACCAGTTCAGTTCATGGCCCTGTTATTGTGATCAAAAGCAAAGGGGTGAAACTCACTATTCATCATGCTGACAAATTGGACACAGATTTTGTGCTGCAGCTGTCAATAATTATAGTGTCATTTTTAGCACAGTGAAGTCTGCAAGCGATCTGGGAATTGTGTGCAGTTCAATCAATCATATTCACTGTGCGGAAAGATAAATAAAGGGAATGATAGAAATTAGCGATGGTAGAAAAATGAAAAAGCAAAATATAAAGATATGAAAAGTTTGAATTAAATCTTCAATAATTTTTGAATTTGAAGCTTTCTCATTTTTATCACATCAAGTTGGCTTGGTAAATGTTAAAAAATGTCCCTAGTGTGTGTAGGATGGTGTTAATGTGCGGGGATCGCTGGTCGGCGCGGACTCGGAGGGCCGGAGGGCCTGTTTCCGCGATGTATCTCTAAACTAAACTAAACTAAACATTCACCAGAATGATAGTAAGAATGAGAAGATAAAGGATCACCTTTAAGAATGAACTGAAGAGGATTTTTTTCCTCTCAGTTGTTTGAGAATCTTTGGAATTTCCTACTCCGGAGTGCTGATTATGTTATTAAATATATTCAAGGCTACAAGGGATAGAATTTTAGAATATGGTTGCAATTAAGGGTTATGGGAATTAGCAAGAAGATAGAATTGAATTTACTGAATGGTGAAGCTAACGCACATGTGGCTGAGTGACCAATTTATTTCCTTATTGTTGTTAATCCCCTTACAAGAGACTGTAGTTAATTTAGAAAACTTCCAAAAATCAGCTTCAAATTTCCCCTCTAGAAAAGAAAATGTCGAGGAGGACCCTTTGTGTGATTTTGTAAATAACTAATTGTTTTGAACCCATAAACAGTAAAAGAGAATGTTTTGCTGGAAGCCGAATCACTAACGAGGGATCTAAAAAAACAGATTATCAGCAGAAAATGAATGAGGTTAGAGATATTATTGTTTTGCAACTTATTGAAACAAGATCTTATGAAGAGACTACAATGACAGTTGAAAGCGAATTGGCTGAGTGCTTGATTAGGAACAGTATAACAATCAACCGAGGGAAAGCCAGGGCTTAGAACAAATAGTCCCAGGCAGCGATGACAAACAAAATGTGTCTTCTAATAATAATAATAATAATACATTTTATTTTCGGGCGCCTTTCAAATCTCAAGGACACCTTACAAAGATTAACAGAAGAGAAAAAAAACATATAGTCGGAGAAAAATAAATAATAAGGACATCATCAATATACAAATCGCTCCAAAGACACAAAATCAAACAAAATCAAAAAACACAATGTGAAGAGAGAGCAGCGGCAGCTAAAGCGCACCAGCGTACACTCTCACTTCCGTCTTCTAACACTTGTGTTTCATGATTCTATTGCAGCACAGTAGAAATCTGAGCAATGTAATCATGCAGGGCCGGTGCTAGGAATTGCGGGGCCCAATTAGAAAACTGATGGCGGGGCCCCTACTCTACAAAAGTAAAAATTTATGTATGTTTATATTTCGTGTAGTATGCTCGTCAGGGCCGGCCTTAGGGGGTGCGGGGCCCAATTGGGAACAATTTTGGTGAACTCCAGATTCCCAGCCAAGGTCTGTCAGCATAGTTATTTAGTATATATTATGAAATTGTACATTAAGTGCTATGGATTATACACTGTGTGAACCACTCCTGCTCCCTCCCGTTTGACTGTCAGTAGCTCCGCTGGCTTCCAACATTTACCGTAGCTGCTAATTATGTGATTGGACATAATGCCCTTGGAGACAGCGGCTGATTGGACGAGAGGAGACTACATTCAGCTCAACTACATTCTGTGGCAGAGAATTCCAGAGATTCACCACTCTCTGTGTAAAAAACGTGTTTCTCATCTCAGTCCTAAAAGATTTCCCCTTTATCCTTAAACTGTGACCCCTTGTTCTGGACTTCCCCAACATCGGGAACAATCTTCCTGCATCTAGCCTGTCCAACCCCTTAAGAATGTTGTAAGTTTCTACTAGATCCCCCCTCAATCTTCTAAATTCTAGTGAGTACAAGCCAAGTCCATCATTTCTTCATATGAAAGTCCTGACATCCCAGGAACCAGTCTGGTGAACCTTCTCTGTACTCCCTCTACGGCAAGAATGTCCTTCCTCAGATTAGGAGCCCAAAACTGTACGCAATATTCCAGGTGTGGTCTCACCAAGATCCTGTACAACTGCAGTAGAACCTCCATGCTCCTATCCTCAAATTATTTTGCTATGTGTCATGTGTCAGGGTTATGGGGAGAAAGCATGTAGATGGGTTTAAGAGAGGAAGATAGATCAGCCAACGATTCATAGCAAAAGGATTTGAGTTTTATAAGTTTCTATAAGATTCCCCCCCTCAATCTTCTAAATTCTAGAGTGTACAAGCCGAGTCTATCCAGTCTTTCTTCATATGAAATTCCTGATATCCCAGGAATCAGTCTGGAGAACCTTCTCTGTACTCCCTCTAAGGCAAGAATGTCCTTCCTCAGATTAGGAGACCAAAACTGTACGCAATACTCCAGGTGTGGTCTCACCAAGACCATGTACAACTGCAGTACAACCTCCCTGCTCCTATACTGAAATCCTTTTGTTATGAATGCTAACATACCATTTGCTTTCTTCACTGCCTGCTGCACCTGCGTGCCTACTTTCAATGACTAGTGAACCATGACACCCAGGTCTTGTTGCATCTCCCCTTTTCCTAATCGGCCACAATTCAGATAATAGTCTACTTTCCTGTTTTTGCCACCAAAGTGGATAACCTAACATTTATCCACATTATACTGCATCTGCCATGCATTTGCCCACTCACCCAGCCTATCCAAGTCACCTTGCAGCCCTCCTGGTTTAGAGGGGTTTAAACGATTTAGAGATGTTTAGAGGGCTTCAGATGGGTTCAGTTGTGTTTAGAAGTGTTTAGAGGGGGTATAGAGGTGTTCAGAGGGTCCCAGAGGGGTTTAGAGATATTATAAGCCCCCCGTGAGAAATTGTATTTCTCTGAAATTGAAGATAGACATAAAGCTGGAGTAACTCAGCAGGACAGGCAGCGCAGCGACTTTGGAGAGAAGACCCTTCTTCAGACTAAACTGAACTCTCGTCGGTGAGATTAGTTGTGATTGTCTGAAGAAAGGTCTCGACCAGAAACGCAACCCTCTCCCCAGAGCCCTTGCCCGTGCCGTTGAGCCGCCTTCAACTTCAGAGCCAAACAAAAAACACTGGAGTGCTGGAGGAACTCAGCGGGCCAGGCGACTGTCTCACCCGCTGGGTTTCTCCAAGCATTTTTGTCTACCGCAAAACGTCAATGATTCCGGGAATGCCGAGGCGACAGTGTGAGAGAGCTAGAGAGAGACGAGATGGGGAGCGGGAGAGAGAGGGAGGGAGGGAGGGAGGGAGATAGGGAGAGAGCAAAACACAGAGAGACACAACGTGGGTCGGTAGGTGAATGACTAACCTGCACACCAGGAAGAAGCCCCTTCTCGCGGTCCGGGGCCCTCACTCATGATGGTGAGTTTAAAGAAATTCTCAACGTGTCATCGATCTACATGTAATTGTGTTTTAAACAAGTATTAATGACGCCGCGTGAATTTTATTCAGAACACAACGTCATTAATACTTGTTCAAAACACAATAACATTTACTGAGGAATGCGGATGGATGCATTGATGACGTTGTATAACAACGTGTTAAGTACTTGCTGATAAGAAGTGCTAACAGTACTAGAGACCAAGCGTAGGTTGGGCGATCGTTTCGCCGAACACCTCCGCTCAGTCCGTAATAACCTACCTGAACTCCCGGTGGCTCAGCACTTCAACTCCCCCCCCCATTCCCAATCCAACCTCTCTGTCCTGGGTCTCCTCCATTGCCAGAGTGAGCAACAGCGGAAATTGGAGGAACAGCACCTCATATTCCGTCTGGGGACCTTGCGTCCTTATGGCATTAACATTGAATTCTCCCAATTTGGCTAGCCCTTGCTGTCTCCTCCCCTTCCTTAACCCTCTAGCTGTCTCCTCCCACCCTCCCATCCGCCCGCCCTCGGGCTCCTCCTCCTCCTCCCCTTTTCCTTCTTTCTCCCCCCCCCCACCCCCCATCAGTCTGAAGAAGGGTTTCGGCCCGAAACGTCGCCTATTTCCTTCGCTCCATAGATGCTGCTGCACCCGCTGAGTTTCCCCAGCAATTTTATGTACCTTCGATATTCCAGCATCTGCAGTTCCCTTTTGAACACTTTGTCTACTCCACTGCGATATCTCCTCAAGGTATGCCTACTTTGAAGAAGTTCTCCTCCTCTCTCCGGAGACAGTTTCACAACCTCCTCTCTAACTGCACACCTTCTGTGATCCCCCCTGCCCTCCAACTGTACGACCATACCCTTACCCAGACTCGATACCACAGCCACATTTGCTTCCTCGGGGCCTGCCTTCGCCATCATCTCATACCCCATGGCTTCCAGCTCCAGTTCCGTACCTCCCAGTTCGGACCCCAACCGGACCATCGGTACCGACTGGCTATCCACCGGCATACCCAGCAATTCTCCAACCGGGCACTGAGATCCACCCTGGTCGCGATGCGCCGGCACCAACAGGACCTCACATCGACACTCCCTGTACTTCAGGCCTCACTAACCCAGACCTGCAACGGACCCCAGCTGTATTTCATCCGCCGGAAGATCCACCTCTTTAATAAAAAATTCCTGGCCTACCTTAATTCCACCAAGGACCTTAAATTATCCCGACTCCAGGCCGCTCCCGACGCCTACACTCCGCGACTCGACCGCCCGCAGACTCCGGGCCCCAACTCTGGCCCGCATCGCCTGCCCGAGTCCCACGACGCCATCTTGGCCACTAGGAGCGACTTCCATACTCACCGGGACGCCGCCTTCACCGACCTCCACATCGATGCCGCCGACGACCCTCACCTGCCGACCGATGACGCCCAGCCTCGCAGCCTCTACGGTAACTTGGACTCCCTCCCCATCGCCGATTCCTCCGACATCGCCGCCCGACCCGAACTACCCGACATCGCCGCCGAACCGGGGCTCTCTCAACATGGCCGCCGCAACGCACCCGATTCATCTCGCCGCCGACCTTCCGCCCACCGGGACCACCCACGCATCGCCCGCGGACCCCGACTCAACCACCACTGGACTCCGACCATCGGGTCCGGTGACCCGCGCCACTCGACTCCGACCATCGGGTCCGTTGACCCGCGCCACTGGACTCCGACCATCGGGTCCGTTGACCCGCGCCACTCCACCCCCCTCCAGCAACCCACAGCCGTCGCCTTACCTGGAGCCTGGACTCTGCACTGGGCCTGCAGCCTCCACGCTGCTTACTCCCACTCTCCTGGACTTAACTCCACCGGGTCCTAGCGCCCGTCTGCCCAGCCTTGCCAACCTCAGTGGCTGCTCCACTGACCCTCCCCCATCCCCCCCCAACCATGTCACACCCGCTCTTCCCCACCCACATTACAGCCCTCTCTCCCCCCCACCCCCTGACCACCCACCACTCCTCCAACACCCACAACCCCCCCCCCGACACATCGCCCCGTCCCCAGTCTACCCACCTGCCTTCCTCTGGCCCCAACTCCCACCCCTGCCGGGTGTTCACCATCCCCCCCGACCTCCCCCTCTCCCCCACCCAACGGTCTGTCCTCAGCAGAGGTCTTACCTTTGTCCCCCTCCGTCCCCATCTCAATGAGTTCCGCGCCCACCATGACTTGGAGCGCTTCTACCGTCGTCTCCGCCTCACAGCGCACTTCCATGGGAAGGAGTCCTCGCCCCCCAATGATGACCCCTTTTCCCGTCTCCAACGCACCCCCTCCTCGTGGAACCCCCCTCATAAAGTCCCGGCTCTGGAACTCTTCATTCAGAACTGCCGCCGCGACGTCAACCGCCTCAACTTCTCCACTCCCCTGTCTCACTCTAATCTTTCCCCCTCTGAACGCACTGCCATCGAATCACTCCGCAAAAACCCAGATTGGGTCATCAAACCAGCCGACAAGGGAGGTGCCGTGGTAGTCTGGCGCGCCGATCTCTACAAAGCTGAGGCCACGCGCCAACTCTCGGACACCTCCTCCTACTTACCCTTGGACCATGACCCCACTGACGAGCACCAGGCCACCATTTCTAGCACCATCACCGACTTCATCAATTCCCACGCCCTACCTGACCAAGCCTTCCAACCTCATCGTTCCCCAGCCCCGCACGGCCCGTTTTTACCTTCTCCCCAAAATCCACAAACCCGGCTCTCCCGGCAGACCCATTGTCTCTGCGTGTTCGTGCCCCACCGAACTCATCTCCACATACCTTGACTCCATCCTATCCCCCTTGGTCAAATCCCTCCCCACCTATGTTCTAGACACCTCAGACACTCTCCGCCGCCTCCACGCATTCCACTCTCTGGGCCCTCACCCCCTCATCTTCACCATGGATGTCCGGTCACTCTACACCTCCATCCCCCACCAGGATGGCCTCGGAGCCCTCCGGTTCTTCCTCGACCAGAGGAGCAACCTATACCCAGCCACTGACACTCTCCTCCGCTTAGCGGAGTTGGTCCTCACCCTCAACAACTTTACATTTGACTCCTCCCATTTCCTCCAAACACAAGGCGTAGCTATGGGCACACGCATGGGCCCCAGCTACGCCTGCCTCTTTGTCGGGTACGTTGAACAATCCTTGTTCGAGACGTACCAGGGCCCCATCCCCGACCTCTACCTCCGTTACATTGACGACTGCTTTGGTGCCACCTCCTGCACCTACACACAACTGACTGACTTCATCCACTTCACCACCAACTTCCATCCGGCACTCCAATACACCTGGACGATTTCCGACACTTCCCTACCATTCCTTGACCTCACCATCTCCATCGCAGGGGACAGACTCCTGACCGACATACATTACAAACCCACTGACTCACATGGCTATCTGGACTACACGTCTTCCCACCCTGCCCCCTGTAAAGACTCCATCCCCTACTCCCAATTCCTCCGCCTACGCCGCATCTGTTCCCAGGATGAGACATTTCATACCAGGGCATCGGAAATGTCCTCGTTCTTCAGGGAACGGGGATTCCCCTCCGCCACCATAGATGAGGCTCACACCAGGGTCTCATCCATACCCCGTAACACTGCTCTCTCTCCCCATCCCCGCACACGCAACAAGGGCAGAGTCCCTCTGGTCCTCACCTTTCACCCCACCAGCCGGCAAATACAACACATAATCCTCCGCCATTTCCGCCACCTCCAACGTGACCCCACCACTCGCCACATCTTCCCATCTCCCCCCATGTCTGCCTTCCGCAAAGACCGCTCCCTCCGCAACTCCCTCGTCAATTCTTCCCTTCCCTCCCGCACCACCCCCTCCCCGGGCACTTTCCGTTGCAACCGCAAGAAATGCAACACCTGTCCCTTCACCTCCCCCCTCGACTCCATTCAAGGTCCCAAGCAGTCGTTCCAGGTGCGACAAAGGTTCACCTGTATCTCCTCCAACCTCATCTACTGCATCCGCTGCTCTAGATGTCAGCTGATTTACATCGGTGAGACCAAGCGTAGGTTGGGCGATCGTTTCGCCGAACACCTCCGCTCAGTCCGCAATAACCTACCTGACCTCCCGGTGGCTCAGCACTTCAACTCCCCCTCCCATTCCCAATCCGACCTCTCTGTCCTGGGTCTCCTCCATTGCCAGAGTGAGCAACAGCGGAAATTGGAGGAACAGCACCTCATATTCCGTCTGGGGACCTTGCGTCCTTATGGCATTAACATTGAATTCTCCCAATTTGGCTAGCCCTTGCTGTCTCCTCCCCTTCCTTAACCCTCTAGCTGTCTCCTCCCACCCTCCCATCCGCCCGCCCTCGGGCTCCTCCTCCTCCTCCCCATTTCCTTCTTTCTTCCCCCCCCCCAACACCCCATCAGTCTGAAGAAGGGTTTCGGCCCGAAACGTCGCCTATTTCCTTCGCTCCATAGATGCTGCTGCACCCGCTGAGTTTCCCCAGCAATTTTGTGTACCTTCAGTACTAGTTAACACATCGTTTGTGTCTGATGGCCGTGCAGCGGTTGTTATACACAAAGATCCTATAGTGGAGCTCTGCTAGAAGATCTTTGGTTATACATGTTCGTTTAAAAAAAAATCCGGATGGCGAATTAAAAAAAACTTTAGTTAACAAAGAGAATTCGTATTTCCGTACGAAATACGGAACATTAGTGCGGGGCCCCCCTTAGGCGCGGGGCCCAATTGGGAGCAATCGGTCAAATCGGCTTAAAGCCGGCCCTGTAATCATGATTAGAATCTCTGTAATCTCTGGTTTAACCTGCAGCAAAAAATCCTCTCTGTATTCCTGTCGTGCTTCTGTCATTTCTGTAATCACCAACTGCACCATATTACTTCCACATATCCCGCCAGTCTAGTCCTGGCTGTTTATCACCATCACTGACATCCGTGCCATGATCTCTATACAACTCGTTTCTCTTTTACATCACCAGGGATTGGAGGGGAAGTCATTGGGGAAGTTGGGGAAGTCCAGAACAAGGGGTCACAGTTTAAGGATAAGGGGGAAATCCTTTAGGACCGAGATGAGAAAAACATTTTTCACACAGAGAGTGGTGAATCTGTGGAATTCTCTGCCACAGAAGGTAGTTGAGGCCAGTTCATTGTCTATATTTAAGAGGGAGTTTAATGTGGCCCTTGTGGCTAAAGGGATCAGGGGGTATGGAGAGAAGGCAGGTACAGGATACTGAGTTGGATGATCAGCCATGATCATATTGAATGGCGGTGCAGGCTCGAAGGGCAGGAATGGCCTACTCCTGCACCTATTTTCTATGTTTCCTAATGCATATCTTCTTGGTCATGCTAATACCTTCTGCTCCTATGTCTAATGACAAATTTTGCTTTATAGCACTCTGTGCAGTGCCTTGAGATGCCATTGAGAAATAGGAGAGGCCAAGGATTAACACTGGAGGTAACAATGCAGATATCGGAAGTGAAACCCTTTTACATGTTAATGGATCAAACAGAGGCAAGCATGGTTCCACTCAGTCGGACAATGTTGGAGAGATGCTGGGGATTATTTTTAAGTAACATGAAGTCAAAAACACGGAAGCAGGCCATTTGACCCAACTGGTCCACTCCAGAGTTTACACTGTACATGAGCTTCCTTCTGCACCATGTGCCATAGAGTTATAGAGCTATACAGCACAGAGACGTATTTTCCCCTACATTTCCATGGGACAAGGACCCTTTTCCTCTCGGTAGTTTTTGAATTATCTACCCCACAGTCATTAAGTATATTCATGGTTGCGAAGGATAGGTTTTTTGGACCATAGGGGCAATCAAGGGTTTCGGGAATTAGGCAAAAGCTGGAATTGCACTTACTGAATGATGGAGCAGACACATGTGTGGCCCATTCCTTTCCTTATTTTTTGATGTCATCACTACAGTTAATTAGGAAAACTTCCTAGAATCAATTTTACTCCCTGGAATGGAGAACATTAATAACCATTTATACTGATCATATTCACCAACACTTGGTCCATAGGCTTCTGTGATCAGGCTAGTCAAAGAATATAGAAGGGTTAAGAAGCAGGAGGAAGCGAAGATTGCCTGTCCCAGTCACACAGAAGAAGACTTTAGTAAAGAGGTTTAGAGACTCCTGAGACCATAAAACGTGCTTTAGAAACAAGTTTGCTCAGTTGACATTGGATTTAAAGTTTAAGAAATAATGGTTTATTCTTAACCATTTATGACTCTAAAATATTTCTAAGGCTTTTTGTGTGTCCATTCCCAGAGATTCAATTGCATAATATTTTTTTTCCTCCCAGCGTTATATAATTGGAAGTTGTTTTTTATTTACCAGTTCTCATCTTGGCGTTGTTTCGAGTCGTTCTGACATGATCTGACCCAAACCCGACACTGTGGTCTGATCTCTTTGGATTTGGTAGTCAGGCTCTTTCCACACCTACCGCCCTCTGATGCCACATTCTAGTGTCTCCCTCCCCTCCCGCACCCTCCTCCGCCCCACCGGCCACCATGTGCCCGGCTGAAATGCCCAGTCATCGCTCCTCAATGATGAGACTTTGACATTCTATCTTTGCAACAGCTGTTGTGCTTGTGCATAGGTTGATTGTACTCAGGTATAACATGACTTAATTGGAAACAAAGCTTTTCACTGTATCACAGTTGATGCGACAATAATAAACTAATCTCATTAGCAACCCCCAGCCCTTACTGAGACTGGTCTTACAGTAGTGAGTGTCACATTCGCAAGCTCAGATATGTATAATGGCCAGTCAGTTGTGCCCCAAGTGGTTCCTTCTGTGTCCTGGCTTTGACCATCATTCGGGTTAATTGGAATTTTCTGGCCATGCCTTTTCTCTTTTTCTCAGCCTCTAGTATAGGAGTAAAGAGATTTGAGTATAGGAGTAAAGAGGTCCTTCTGCAGTTGTACTGGTGAGACCACATCTGTAGTATTGTGTGCAGTTTTGGTCTCCTAATTTGAGGAAGGACGTCCTTGCTATTGAGGGAGTGCAGTGTAGGTTCATGAGGTTAATCCCCGGGATGGCGGAACAGTCATATGAGGAAAGATTGGAAAGATTGGGATTGCATTCACTGGAATTTAGAAGGATGAGAGGGTATCTTATAGAGACATATACAGTTATAAAATGACTGGACAAGCTAGATGCAGGAAAAATGTTCCTAATGTTGGGGGAGTCCAGAAGCAGGAGCCATAGTCTAAGAATAAAGGGGAGGCATTTAAAACTGAGATGAGAAAAAACTTTTTAACCCAGAGAGTTGTGAATTTGTTGAATTCTCTGCCACAGAAGGCAGTGGAGGCCTATTCACTGGATGAATTTAAAAGCGAGTTAGATAGTGCTCTTTGGGTTAGCTGAATCAAGGGATATGGGGAGAAGGCAGGCATGGGGTACTGATTGTGGATGATCAGCCATGATCACAATGAATGGCGGTGATGGCCCGAATGGCCAAATGGCCTCCTCCTGCACCTATTTTCTATGTTTCTACAGAGATACCAAAACATTAAAAGCACCAGACAGGGAGCTTTAAACACTATTATGTTTGGGAAGCAGTGATGGATATTTGTTAAATGGATGCGTGAAGTCGGGGACATACTTACTCATCAATGCCCTCCAGCAGTCTGAAGTTGAGATTATCTTTAGCCTGCAGAAGCCTTGCTGCATTGTCTATGTAGACAAGCTGAGATGGATTGCCTTTTCGAATCTAATGCAAAAGTTTATGCCCATTAATGATCGCAAGAAGTTCAAGTTTAGAATCTAGAATCCTTTAATCAGCCAATACCCAAAAGGAGTGAACACTTTTTTCCATCAGCTCTGCCGGACCATGAACACAAAGGGCTGGTTTGGCATCAGTGCACTAACCAGGACCCCTCCCACCCCCCCCCCCCCCCCCATTTTCACCACCTCCAACGTGACCCCACCACTCGCCACATCTTCCCATCTCCCCCCCCTGTCTGCTTTCAGCAAAGACCGCTCCCTCCGTAACTCCCTGGTCAATTCTTCCCTTCCCTCCCGTACCACCCCCTCCCCGGGCACTTTCCTTTGCAACCGCAAGAGATGCTACACCTGTCGCTTTACCTCCCCCCTCCATTCAAGGACCCAAACCGTCGTTCCAGGAGCGACAGAGGTTCACCTGCATCTCCTCCAACCTCCAACCGCTGCTCTAGATGCCAGCTGATCTACATCGGTGAGACCAAGCGTAGGCTTGGCGATCGTTTCGCCGAACACCTCCGCTCGGTCCGCAATAACCAACCTGATCTCCCGGTGGCTCAGCACTTCAATTCCCCCTCCCATTCTGAATCTGACCTCTCTTTCCTGGACCTCCTCCATAGCCAGTGAGCACCACCGGAAATTGGAGGAACAGCACCTCATATTCCGCTTGGGCAGTCTGCACCCTAGTGGCATAAACATTGAATTCACCAATTTCCGGTAGCCCTTGCTGTCTCCTCCCCTTCTCAGCTCTCCCTCAGCCCTCGGGCTCCTCCTCTTCCTTTTTCCTTTCTTCTCCCCACCCCCCCCCCCTCCCCCACCCTACATCAGTCTGAAGAAGGGTTTCGGCCCGAAACTTTGCCTATTTCCTTCGCTCCTTAGATGCTGCTGCACCCGTTGAGTTTTTCCAGCACCTTTGTCTCCCCATGGTGTAATATGGGCATTGGACACTAGATGGTGCTTACCTTTTCGATCTAATTTTCTAATTAGTTTAATTAATTAATGTTGATCGTTTGCCACTGACGAGTTATGACTTCCTTCTCAATTATATTTTATCTAAATCTGTGCAAAATTTAATGTAGTTCCGAGACATGGATCACAAAAGTTGATTTCTAGACACATTTTTGATGCTCGGCCCACAGCCTATATGACTTTACCTATTTGTCCTCAAGTATTTGTCTGAGCCTTAATTAGAGGCAGAGATCACAATTCTAGCCACTGGTTCTCTATGGTAAGTCCGTAACAGATCAGAATCAGGCATCCAATGCTTGTAGGCAACGTATTTGAATCCTTCTCAACAACAATTAATGTAAGGAAAAAGCCCTACAAAACTTCACATGAGTGTTTTTAAAAAAATATATTTTATTTTATTAGAAGTACAATCATATGGCACCAAAGTGCCTAATATATATTTTCATAATACATGTTATGTACAGCTTCTTATTTTTTTTTGTTATAATAAAGAAGAATAAGAATAAGAAAAATAAATTAGATAGTAAAGGATAGAAAGACGTGGGATATATAGTGTGTGAAGAAGAAGAAAAAAGAAGAATGAATGAAGAAAGTTGAAGAAAAGAAAATAGGAAAAAGAGAATAAGGCATAAAGAAAAGAAGTAAGGAGATCATTGTTTATAATCTTGACCATCCCTCGTCTAGTCCTGAAACAGTTAGCTTTTACAATTGTGTTGCACTATATGATTCCAAAAAGACAACAAATGGAGTCCAACTCGTTATGAATTGGTCTGATTTATCTATTAGGAGGAATCGCATTTCCTCAAGATGTGCGGTGTCCAACATGCTTGTGATCCACATTTTAAGCGTTGGTATTGATGTATTTTCCAAAATTTAAGTATTAATTTTTTTGCTATTATTAAACCATAATTAAAAAATAAATTTTGAGATGAGTTCAATTTATTCCCATCTTCCATTACTCCAAATATAATCATTTCAGTATTAGGTTCCATTCTTATCTTAAATAATTTTGTAAATATTTCAAAAATATCACTCCAAAATCTATAAAGTTTTATGCAGGAAACAAAAGAGTGTGTTATAGTTGCGTTTTGGGATAAACATTTATCACAAATGGGGGATATATTTGGATAGAATTTGTTCAATCTTGTTTTTGAATAATATAATCTATGTAAAATTTTTAATTGAATTAGATTGTCTTTTTTTTTTTTTATATTTTATTTTATTAGAAGTAAGTACCTAAAGTGCCTAATATATATTTTCATAATACATTTTATGTACAACTTCTTTTTTTTTTTTTATTACACTGAAAAAAGATTAGAATAAGAAAAAGAAGTTAGATAGTAAAGGATAGAAAGATGTGAAATATATAGTGTGTGAAAAAAGAAAACGAGTAAATGAAGAAAGTTGAGAGAGAGAATAGAGAAAAGAAAAGAAAATAAAAAAAAAGAAAAGGAGATCATTATTTATAGTCTTGACCAACCCTCGTCCAGTCCTGAAACAGTTATTTTTTACAATTGTGTTGCACCATATGATTCCAAAAAAAACGACGAATGGAGTAAATATTTCAAAAATATCATTCCAAAATCTATAAAGTTTTATGCAGGAAACTAAGGAGTGTTGACTTGAAACTTGGCAGAGTGGATATATTTTAAAATGGTGAAATTATTTAGAAAGAATTCCAGTGGATAGGAATCACTGACCAAACATTCTCCATCAATGATGGATCAATGTAAAGAGGCAGAGGAATCGAAAGTTGGTGTGGATCCTGAACTCTTTCAGATCACAGTGATCAGGTGGGATGAGATCATACAGAAACCAACAGGGATTTAATATTTTGAGGTGGGAGATGGAGAGCACGAGGAGATCATTGGACACTAGGAAATTGGTGTGGGGATCACTATGTGCCCAATGTAGATGGGGAACAACTTTACACAAATTGTAGCATATGCTGGGTAGAGTTAATAGAAACATAGAAACATAGAAAATAGGTGCAGGAGTAGGCCATTCAGCCCTTCGAGCCTGCACCGCCATTCAATATGATCATGGCTGATCATCCAACTCAGTATCCTGTACCTGCTTTCTCTCCATGCCCCCTGATCCCCTTAGCCACAAGGGCCACATCTAACTCCCTCTTAAATATAGCCAATGAACTGGCCTCAACTACCTTCTGTGGCAGAGAATTCCAGAGATTCACCACTCTCTGTGTATAAAAAACTTCTAATAAGGATGTGGGGAGTATAGGATGAGTGTAGGATTAGTATAAATGGTTGGTTGATGGTTGAAGTGGCTCAGTAGGCTGAGAGGCCTGTTCCATGCTGTACCTCTCCATGGCTCCAGCAAGTAGGGCTGTGTAGAAGTGATAAAGGCATGCATGAGGGTGGAGTGACAGATGCAGTGCTCTATGACTGCATTGTGGAGGATGTGGTGTCTACAACCACGTCTAGGACAAAGCAGAACAGACGATGCTGCAATATTTTATGACAGGTTTCTGACTGATCAAAGGCTTGACACTGAGCAAACTGTGTGATAGCACGGAGGCAGCTGAGTTCACAGGTGGCAGTGAATAGAAGCCACACCTGTGAACTCTGACCCTATGGCTGTCGACATTATCATCAAGGGGCAGCCTAAAGATGAGGAAGAGGAATCCCCAAATCCCTCAAAGTGTGGTCTTTGGGATCCATACTTATTGCCCAAGAAGTTGCCTTGTTTCTGTGACAACCTACAGCCTCTGTGTCAATAAACTGGCCGCAGGGAAGGAAATGGAAAACTTTCCAGAGACCAAAACTGGAACAAAATGATTATGCAGCTTGCGTCTCCCAGCTTCCTGCAGTACCAGCCTCACTCTGCTCTTGGCTCAAAGCTGTGGAATCTGAACCTTCTAATCTAGTGAACTGACTTCATACATGTTATTTTGCAAAACTAAAAATATGTTATTTCAGCATATGGTCGTGGAACTGGAACAGGTTGTGTCAGGAACTATCCATGATGTTGGGCTGGAACGTATGGTACTTAGACTCCTGGGGGTTCTGCTTATTTGAGCCATTGGTCTGCCAGCACCTCTGTGATTGGCCCTGAAATGAACTCTCACTAAATCACCACAGCTAATTCATATTAGAGGGATCAATGGTCATTTGTTCTGCACAAATTGAGAATTTTGCTGTTTATTCCAGTTCAAAACAAAAATTAGTTCTCCTTTTTCTGCTTTGCCCAATCCACGAGCAGGGGAATTGGCAAGTAACTTGCTGTTGATTGTGAGAACTTTCCAACACCTGAGAACAGCACCTGTTCCATCATCTGCTTTTGTCTCTGTCTGTCAGTCTGCAATATTATTGAGATCTATGATCACTGTGTGAGAAGCCATGGGCATCAGTCTATATCAAAACACGTTACTAGGGAAAGTGTTGGCACAAAAATAAATTAATATTTCTCACAAACACTGCATTCTCCTTCCAAATATTCAATTTCTTTGTCTTGCTCTAATTATTCGCACTGGGCTATCTTCCCTCAACTTGTCTCCATTACTTGGTCATGATCAATGTGGAAAGTTCTGGCTTGTTTTTCCTGCTGCATATTAAGACATGTATGAAGAAGGGTCTAGACCCGAAACGTCACCCATTCCTTCTCTCCGAAGATGGTGCCTGTCCCACTGAGTTACTTCAACATTTAGTGTTTATCATATGATATGGATTTTTGGACTCATAGTTCATAGGAGCAGAATTAGGCCATTTGGTCCATCGAGTCTACTCCGCCATTCATTCATGGCTGATCTAGCTTTCCCTCTCAACCCCATTCTCCCGCCTTCTCTCCACAACCTTTGACGCTTTTACTAATCAAGAACCTGTCAATCTCTCCTTTAAAAATACCCAATGACTTGGCCTCCATAATTGTCTGTGGCAAAGAATTCCACAGATTAACCACCCTCTTACTAAATAAATTCTTCCTCATCTGCTTTCTAAAGGTATGTCCTTTATTACGAGGCTGTACTCTCTGGTCCTGACTCTCTCCACTAGTGGACACATCCTCTTCACATCCACTCTATCCAGGCCTTTCACTATTCGATAAGTTTCAATGAGGTCCACCTACATCCTACTAAACTCCAGCGAGTACCAGCCCAGAGCCATCAAACACCATCTCACTTGGATGGTTGGCTGTACCACTGGGATGTGCATATTTGCATATTGGTGCACCTGCTTTATATACACAAGTCACTCACCAATATTAACATTGATGGCCAGAAGGAGATCTGCTGGTCTCCTGGGACTGTCCCATCAACCTTGATAGCTGGATCGTGTGAACTAGATCATATATATGATATAGGAGCAGGAGCATGATATAGGAGCAGGAGCCATCTTGATCTTTGCCCAGAACACGTTCCCACTCAATCCCACTTCTGTTTCGCACAGGGTCCAAAAATCTCAGTCTTGAATATTTTCTTTAATTGACCATGCGGTGTATTCCAAAGATTAACAGTCCTCTGAGTAAAGAACTAAATCTTCTTCAGTCATAATTTGCCACCTCTTTATCTTGAGAAAATATTAATTTGTTCTATACTCTCCATTCAGGAGAAATTACCTCTTCTGATTACCCTGTCAAACTCTTCATGTTTCCATTAACTCTTAAAAGGAGATAAAGCTAGAAACTCCCACCCCATTTAAAAAGTGCCTGAATATTTAATGAACTACACGGCAATTTTCAAGTGATGGGAGCTTGACAAGGTCTCTGTTGAACATAATGGTTCATTTTTACGCAATGATTTTGTTGAAGAAAGTGGGCCATCCTTTTGTTCAAGAACATTGATAAGAAAATATCTCAAAAGTGAATGACTGACAACTAATTCAAATGCAGCCTTGCTGAATAAAGGAGACATTAAACAGTAGGAAATGAAACATAATTTGTACCTAAGTGATTAAAAAGGTCAGACATTCTGGGTACAATGTGGACTATATTAAAGAAAATGTGCAACAAAAAGCAGAATTTGTGACAAGTACTTTCAACAGATGGATTACTGAAATATAGATTCAGTGTGGTTCTTCAAGGGAAACTTTAGGATATGTCTTGCTAGAAAGTATTTCCACAATTTATATTTCTTTAAGGCTCACAAAGGTAACCCTGTTGGGTTTGTGATGTTTATCCGAGGTAAGCCAATATGGGACCCACAACCTTGGCACACACGTGCTCTGAATTCCACACATGCACCGTAGGTCATTGGACATGCACCAATAACATCTGGGACTTCCTGGGTTTGTGGTGGAGCTTGAATTTGATGGGGGACTGTGAGTCTGCACCAAATCACTGTCACATACAAACACAATAGTCATCCACTAATTACGTTTTTGAAGGCTTGGGCAATATTTTTTCTGGATGCAGGCACCGATGCCATGGGCACAAATCACCAGCTCAGTTTCTGACACTTGGGATGGTTACAGATCATCCCGTTGTACGGGGAACTTGGCTAGAATGCTACTCAGGTCGAGTGAATGCTGCACAGTGTTGCCACAGGATAAAGTCTGAACTGAAGCAAACTGCAAATAAGTTGCGATCAGGGTCATAAACAACGTTGCAATCTCGCAGGTGATCACTGTCTGCCCATCTGCTGAGAGGTGCTGTCAGAGGTGCATTAACAAATTGCTGCAGGACATTTTGCACAGTGACTGCAGTGCACAACTGGATCTTCTGGTTGTTAACCATTTAAATCCCAGTCCCATATTGACCTTGTCCGGGGCTTCCATAGCCAAAGTGATGCTACACACAAACTGGAGGGACAGCACCTCATATTCCACTTACAACCCAATGGTATTAACTTTGAAGGTACACAAAATTGCTGGGGAAACTCAGCGGGTGCAGCAGCATCTATGGAGCGAAGGAAATAGGCGACGTTTCGGGCCGAAACCCTTCTTCAGACTGGTATTAACTTTGAATTCACCAATTTAAATGAACTACGTCACCCCTCTCCCCTACACCCCCCTTTTCTTAACCCCCCCCCACCCCTGTGCAGCACCTGGGCTCACACCAATTTGTCCTTTCCCCCTCCTCCTACATTGCTTATTCTGGCTTCACAATTTGCAAGTCTTCAATTCATCTACTTTATCTCACACCTTCTGCTTTAACCTCTGCAATTTGTTCCATCTATCTGCCTATCAAAAAATCCCCTCACCTGCCACACTTTGTCCGGTCTCTCCTTTCCCCCAGCTCCCTTTCCCCTTCCCCTAAATCAGTCTGAAGAAGGGTCCCAACCCCACAATATCACATATCCATGTTCTCCAGAGATGCTGCCTGACCCACTGAGTTACTCCAGCATTTTATCTTGTACAGTGCTCAAGTATTGGAGTGACAATTTAAGGTGGTGGATAAAGCAACAAGCGGATAAACTTCTGTCCTGGACAGTATCAAACTTCTGGTCGGAGCTACATTTATCCAGGCAAGAAGCGAGCATGCCATCTAACTTATAGAAACATAGAAACATAGAAAATTAGGTGCAGGAGTAGGCCATTCGGTCCTTCGAGCCTGCACCGCCATTCAATATGATCATGGCTGATCATACAACTCAGTATCCTGTACCTGCTTTCTCTCCATACCCCCTGATCCCTTTAGCCACAAGGGCCACATCTAACTCTCTCTTAAATATAGCCAATGAACTGGCCTCAACTACATTCTGTGGCAGAGAATTCCAGAGATTCACCACTCTCTGTGTAAAAAATGTTTTTCTCATCTCAGTCCTAAAAGATTTCCCCTTTATCCTTAAACTGTGACCCCTTGTTCTGGACTTCCCCAACATCGGGAACAATCTTCCTGCATCTAGCCTGTCCAACCCCTTAAGAATTTTGTAAGTTTCTATAAGATCCCCCCTCAATCTTCTGAAGCCTTCTAAAGCCTTGTTGATAGTATTAATTCCTTGGGAGATTACTTACAACAGAGAACCACAAATACGTAGTTACTGTATTTACATAGGTGATCGATTTTTGTTTTCTGACAAGCCATTCTAGTTTGGAGCTCCAGGTGTAAAGATCATATAAGTCCCTGAACGAACTGGAGCTATGTTTGATTGTGTGGTGCAGTGTCAGGTATGATGCATTGCACTAATTGGCCTTCCTGCTGTTACTATCCAGGGTATGATAATGCACAAGCAAGTTGCCAGCAACGGTGAAACACTGCTCAGTAAGAGAAGAAGAGGGAATAAATGATGTGCTGGATGGGTTTTCTCATTCTTTTTTATTTAGATACTGTTGCTAAGATGTGCTGCAGTGAAATATTTTTGTTTCTGGGTTTAACCCTCCAACCTTAAAACTGTACTCCCCAGGTTCCATCAGCATGTTTCCTGCCCAACCAGAGGAAACAATATTCTGGACTTAGTTTACACTAATATTACTGAAGCCTACAAAGCCCTCCCCCTCCCCGACCCTGGACAGTCTGACCACCTCTCTCTGTTCCTGCTCCCCAAATACACACCTCTGATCAGACGTGTGAAACCTACCGTGAGGACAGTGAAGGTTTGGCCTGAGGGGGCTGTCTCTGTTTTACAGGAACAGTTTCAGCAAACAGACTGGAGTCTGTTTGCCACCCAGGCCACCTTTAACTCCCAAGTGGACATCAACTCATACACCTCAACAGTTTTGGACTATATAAAATTCTGCACTGATAACGTCACTACCCACAAAGAGATAAAGACCTTCCCTAACCAGAAGCCGTGGATGAGCAGGGAGGTCAGACTCCTGCTGAAGGCTCGCGATGCCGCTTTCAGATCTGGCAATGCTGAGGGATACAGCTCATCCAGGGCCAATCTGAAAAAGGGAATTAGGAATGCTAAACTCAATCACAAACGGCGGATTGAGGAGCATTTCCAAAACAACTCCGACCCCAGGCGCATGTGGCAAGGAGTCAAATCCATTGCCGATTACCAGAAAGTTAACACCCCCCCCCCCCCAGACAACGCCTCCCTTCCTGACGAGCTAAACCATTTCTATGCTCGCTTTGACCGGGACAACAAAACTCCAGCCATCAAAGTTGCTCCACCCGCGAATGAACAACCCCTCAGTCTCTCCACCTCTGCTGTACAAGATGCACTGAGCAAGGTGAATGAGCACAAAGCTGCCGGCCCAGATGGCATCCCCGGGCATGTGCTCAGGGCATGTGCTGGACAACTATCCCTGGTCTTCACTGACATTTTCAATCTGTCACTGGCCCAGGGTGTCATCCCTACTTGCCTCAAGACATCAACCATTGTGCCAATGCCCAAACAATCAGCTACAGGGAGTCTCAACGACTTCCGCCCAGTGGCACTCACCCCTGTCATTGCAAAGTGCTTTGAGCGGCTGATCTTGGCTCATCTCAAAGCCAGCCTCCCCCCCACACTGGACCCCCATCAGTTTGCCTACCGGACCAACAGGTCTACAGATGACGCCATATCGGCGGCCCTACACTCTGCCCTGACCCACCTGGACAGCAATAACACCTACATCAGGATGCTGTTCATTGATTTCAGCTCTGCCTTTAACACTGTCATCCCCGCCAGCTTGATCACCAAACTCAGCGGACTTGGCATCTCCACCTCCCTCTGCAATTGGACACTGGATTTCCTCACCAACAGACCACAGTCTGTTAGGGTCAACAACCTCACCTCTTCCACCATAACACTGAACACCGGCGTGCCACAGGGCTGTGTGCTCAGTCCTCTCCTCTACTCCCTCTTCACCCATGACTGCATCCCTAAGAATGGCTCCAACGCCATCATTAAATTTGCCGACGACACCACGGTGGTAGGACTGATCAGTGACAACGACGAGTCAGCCTACAGGGATGCGGTCCAGCACCTGACAACCTGGTGTGCCAATAATAACCTCGTCCTCAACTCCAAGAAGACGAAGGAAATTATTGTTGACTTCAGGAAGAACAGAGGGGGCAGACATACCCCCATCCATATAAACGGGACTGAGGTGGAGCGCGTCTCCAACTACAAATTCCTCGGGGTACACATCTCGGAGGATCTGTCCTGGTCCCGCAACACCTCCAAGCTGATCAAAAAGGCGCAGCAGCGCCTTTACTTCCTGAGGAGGCTCAAGAAAGCTCACCTGTCCCCCCAGATCCTGACCAACTTTTACCGCTGTACCATAGAGAGCATCCTGACCACCTGCTTCACGGTATGGTACAGCAGTTGCACCGTAGCTGACAGGAAGGCACTACAACGGGTGGTGAAAACCGCTCAGTACATCATCGGTGCCCTGCTCCCTGCCATGGATGCCCTCCACCAAAAACGGTGTCTGAGACGGGCCGGGAAGATCATCAAAGACCCCTCCCACCCCAACCATGGACTGTTTGCCCTCCTCCCATCAGGGAGGCGGTACAGGAGCCTCAGGTCTCGTACTAGTAGGATGAGGAACAGCTTCTACAACAACACTATCACACTGCTGAACTCGGAGTCCCGCCGATAGATTTCTCCAGTCTCTCCGTCCACATTGTTTGCTTACTCTGTATTTTTATTTCTATATTGCACTATTACTACGGACTGACGCTAAACTGCATTTCGTTGTACCCATGCTTGTATTTGTGCAATGACATTAAAGTTGAATTGAATTGAATTGAATTGAATTGAATAACCACAATCAAATTGAAATCTCTGGCCCATAGTTATGATGTGTCTGTAGTATAAGAGAATGTATCTGCATTGCAAGAAGACTTGGTGTGGGCATTTGGCACACAGATGTGGCTGAGGCTCCTCCATCTGCCCAACCTTACCACAGACAGTAGAATCTTTGCAGGCAGTAAAATATTGCTGTGTCGCATTAGGTTGTATTGTATCCAGAGTCAGTTATGTGTTGAAGTCCCATTTGAGATCCAACTCTATGCTGTCTCCCTGAATACTGCACTATTGGAGGTACCAATGTCACATGAGCGAAACTGCCCATTCTTTCCCTCTCAGGTGAATGTAAACAATTCAATGGCATTATCTGAGCATTATGCCATTTCTGTTAGAAAGCTTGCTCCATATAAATTAACAACTGCATTTCCTACAAGTGACTACACTTCAAAAGTGTGTAATTGCCTCTGAAGAGCTTTGGGATATCCTGAAATTACGAAAAGATATTATATCCGCGGGTTTTTCATTTTCTGTTGGACCAATCTACAGGTTTCTCTTCCCAACATACCAGGATATGGACAAGGAGTTGCTCCTTAAGGTTGCTGCATTTCCCATGCAGCAGATCCTCCACACAGGGCTCTGAGATTTCTGGTTTAAAACCGCAACAATGTCGATCCAGGCGATCGTGAACCTGGGGAAACATAACTTAATTATGCCCAGGCATTTTCCATATGTCTGCAACATGTTTACTTTAAAAATACAGCACTATTAAAATGTTTGCCAGGGAAGTTGGCTCTTCGCAACTTGCAGATATAGAGATAATTTAATTTAAACTTCATTATGATATCATCAGCAAGTGTGGACTGTCAGCCAATGTTACTCCAACTTGCCTTTTTGACCACTACATGCAAAATATTTAACTACATAAAAGAAGGGATGTTCCACCAACATCTAGAGGACTCGACTCTCAGAGATCTGGATGATGTGCATCAACATATCAAGGCAACTTCATCTAATTGTTCTGCAGGTTATATTATTATCACAGCCAACAAAGCTAAATTGTCTGAAGAACCTGAATCTGGTGTGATGAAGTAGACTATCATTCTTATAACATGACAAGAAGCAAAAAAGGAAGGCCAAATAACAGATAATCATTTTACAGAATACCTCCCCACTATTCATCAGCACTTTGTGCTTCAGTCACTTGTCACTTTAATAATTAACTTTGTTCCCACGCTGACCTCCCTATCATCGGCCTTCTAGATTATTTCAACAAAGCTTGTTATAAGATTGAAGTCCTTCATATTTTAATTGGGGATGTTATGTCATTCTAGACTCAACAGTGAGTTTAACTGTTTCTGATGATCAGCATTCCTGCAACATTATTCCAGATTTTTGGTAACACTATCATATTACTTGTGTAATTTTAGATAATTATTAGGTGATAATTTTCCAATGTTCTATAGATTCAGGATCAGTTCCTGTGGACTGGAGGGTAGCTAATGTTATCCCACTTTTTAAGAAATGAGGGGGAGAGAAAACAGGGAATTATAGACCAGTTAGCCTGACATCGGTGGTGGGGAAGATGCTGGAGTCAATTATAAAAGATGAAATAATGGCGCGTTTGGATAGCAGTAACAGGATCGGTCCGAGTCAGCATGGATTTACGAAGGGGAAATCATGCTTGACTAATCTTCTGGATTGTTTTGAGGATGTAACTAGGAAAATGGACAAGGGAAAGCCAGTGGATGTAGTGTACCTGGACTTTCAGAAAGCCTTTGATAAGGTCCCACATAGGAGATTAGTCAGCAAAATTAGAGCACATGGTATTAGATTAGATTAGATTAGATTAGATTCCTTTATTGTCATTTAGACCTTTCGGTCTGAACGAAATTATATTGCCTGCAGTCATACACAGAATCAATAATAACAAAACATACAATAAACACAAATTAAACATCCACCACATTGAGTTCACCAAGCACATCCTCACTGTGATGGAGGCAAAGTCTTATTCTCCGTCTCTTCCCACTTTGATCTCCCTCTGCGCTGGGGCGATCGATCCAGGCCGGAGATGCCGCCCTCCAGTCCAGCGGACCTCCGTGGTGATGTCGCCGCCGCCGAAAGCCGGAACGCCGTCTCCGCTTCGAGACGGCCCGCCACAGCATCAGCTCCGGGCAGCCGCCCCAGCTCCAGGCCGCCGCCCCAGCTCCAGGTCCCGCAGTCTCCGCTCCGGGCCGCCGCCCCAGCTCCGGGTCCCGCAGTCGCCGCTCCAGGTCCCGCAGTCTCTGCTCCGGGCCGCTGCCCCAGCCGCCCCAGCTCCAGGCCGCTGCCCCAGTTCCGGGTCCCGCAGTCTCAGCTCCGAGCCCCGCTGCATCAGCTCCAGGCCGTATTGGGGGTAGGGTACTGACATGGATAGAAAATTGGTTGGCAGACAAGAAACAGTAGGGATTAACGGGTCCCTTTAGAATGGCAATCTATGACTAGTGGGGTACCGCACGGCTCGGTGCTGGGACCGCAGCTATTTACAATATACATAAATGATTTAGATGAAGGGATTAAAAGTAACATTAGCAAATTTGTAGATGACACAAAGCTGGGTGGCAGTGTGAACTGTGAGGAGGATGCTATGAGGATGCAGGATGACTTGGACAGGTTGGGTGTGTGGGCAGATGCAGTTTAATGTGGATAAATGTGAGGTTATCCACTTTAGTGGCAAGAACAGGAAGGCAGATTATTATCTGAATGGTGTCAAGTTAGGAAAAGGGGAAGTACAACAAAATCTGGGTGTCCTTGTATATCATCACTGAAAGTAAGCAAGCAGGTCCAGCAGGCACTGAATAAAGCTAATGGCATGTTGGCCTTCATAACAAGAGGAGTTGAGTATAGGAGCAAAGAGGTCCTTCTGCAGTTGTACAGGGCCCTTGTGAGACCACACCTGGAGTATTGTGTGCAGTTTTAGTTCCAAATTTGAGGAAGGACATTCTTGCTACTGAGGCAGTGCAGCGTAGGTTCACGAGGTTAATTCCCGGGATGGTGGGACTGTAAGATTATGTAAGATTATTAAGGGATTGGACACACTAGAGGCAGGAAACATGTTCCCGATGTTGCGGGAGTGCAGAACCAGGGGCCACAGTTTAAGAATAAGGCCATTTAGAACGGAGATGAGGAAAAACTTTTTCACCCAGAGAATCTGTGGAATTCTCTGCCTCAGAAGGCAGCGCAGGCCGATTCTCTGGATGCTTTCAAGAGAATTAGTCAGAGCTCTTAAAGAAAGCGGAGTCAAGGGACATGGGGAGAAGGCAGGAACGGGGTACTGATTGTGGATGATCAGTCATGATCACAGTGAATGGTGGTGCTGGCTCGAAGGGCCGAATGGCCTACTTCTGCACCCGTATTGTCTATTGTCTATTGTAATTCTTCTCCATTTCACCTCCTCTTAGGTTTTGTTTCCTTACACTAATAAACTCTTTTGTCATTTAACTATGCTGTTTACATATTTTTTTACAGGTCCTCTTTCAAACAATCCTCCCTCCCCTTATTTCTCTGCATCTCAGAACCTGCTTATCTTGAAGTATTCCCAGTACTAATGAAAAGCCACTGATGCTGCCTGAATTGCAGACGAGTTTCTGGAACATCTGTTGTCATTTCAGATTCTTAGCATCTACAATATTTTGCTTTTAAGCTTTAACATACTTAAATGAAAGGGATATTTTAAAAGGTGAAGTCTTTTGAAATAACATTGCTAATATTAAATGGAGGGATTGACTTAATATTACGAGTGAAATCTAAGACTGGGACTGAAGATTAGATATAAGTTGATGCCAGCAGTGCCAAATAAATTCCATAACTCAGTCTTTACAAATATGGGTTGTGGCCATATTCCAAACCAAATTACATTGACTCAGGAATCTGAAAACTGACATCAGTAAAGTATATGTTATGAAGAAACCAAAAGAATTTAATGTGTACTAAGTGTCTAGGCCAGATGGGAAAAATCCTAGAATAAGAAGCTCTGTGACCAGGCAGATGTTTTTTAGATCTCTCTCCCCATCTGATCCCCACTTTAAAAATTGCCTTTCCATATCTCCTCTGAAATAAATTAGTTTGTGTAGTCACTATTCGATTTTCCCAACAAATGTTGATGAAATGATTGATATTGAATATGTCTAATATTTTTTAAATGTGTAAAGTCACCTTAAATAACCTCTTTTTGTCAAGGACACTGTTCTTGGCAAATGTTGTGGGGATAACGGGCTGTGTGGGATGGAAATGTAGATTGTATACAATCTATAGATTTAATATATATGCTCTTCGGCCTTATTGTCTGTTAAATAGAGAGGCGTCTTCAATCCTTCTATTTCTTGGATTATTTCAAACTCCTCCAGTCGCTCCTCAGTCATTTCCCAATTTGAATCAAATTGAATTACTAGAGGTTTGCTTCAGCTTAATCACCTGAAGGCTGGAATCATCCTGTTCAATCTTCCCCTCAGGGTGGGACCTTTTTGAACTTGCATCGCGCCAATCCACAGATCATTTGGGGCTAGAAAAGGACATAAAGTGCTGGAGAAACTCAGCAGGTCAGGCAGCGTCCCTGGGGAACGTGGATAAGTGATCTAAAAATATCTGCCTGATCACAGAGTTTAAAGGATATCCACTGATTTTCTTACTGGATTTAGATAGAAAAATGGTTCTTCTGAATTTCCTACTGGATTTAGCTTGAGATCTTATATATAAGCATAAAGTTGATCCTAAGTTCTGGTATTATCTGAAAACTCAAACTACTTCTCTACTTCCCCAATGAAGTAGAGAAGTAATCTTAAGGATGTTTATTCTATTTCTAGTATCCGACCAACCATGGCAGCAAGTAATAGGGAACTGGTTCTTGACAGTCCTCCAAAGATTTGATTAATCCTGTGTATCTGACACACACCTTTTCAAACAACAGACAAAATCAAAAATATTCTAAAATATTCACGAACCAACACAAAGGCTTTGCATGTTTAATAGTTTCAAAATAGCTCCCCCGATACAGGAGCTTGATCGCCCCGACGCCGATGGCCCGACCGCCGGCTACGGGAGCCAAGATCGCCCCATCAACGGAAGGCTCGAGGCCCCCCGACAAAGAATGGAGAACAACGAATGGAAGAGATTGAACTTTTTGTCGCCTTCCATCACAGTGAGGAATGTGGAGGAGTCACTGTGGTGGATGTTTATGTTAAAATGTATTTTGTGTGTCCTGTTGCTTTTTTATTGGTATGACTGTATGGCTAATGAAATTCCTCGTATATGTTGCAAACATACTTGGCTAATAAAGTATGATTATGATTATGAAAATACATTTCTAAAATAACTGATTTTTAGATCCTATCATTAATGAAAATAGATTTCTAAAATAACTGACTTTTAGATAGTATCTTTAATGTAGTAAGACTCCCAAAGAGTTTCAAAGTGGTGTTACCTAAACAATTTGCACAATGTTGGATAATGTTAGTCAATGGTAGAACGCCCATGTGGTGGAAGAAAAGATATCTAGAGTTCAGGGTAACTAATGGTATGGTTGCAAAAATTAGACTGATCAAAAGACATGCCAGAATTTACTCTGGATCTAAGCATCCTTCCATATCACTTCCTCTCGGCTTATAACAATAAATTTCTCTTCCTTTTCATCTCTCATATGTTTATCTGGCTTCCCTCGAAATGGAACTGCTTACCTCATCTTACTGCTTGCAGTAGTGACTGCCACATTGTTACCACTCTTTGGATAAAGAAGTTTCCATTGACTTCCTTGCTGGATTTAAAGGAAGTCTTATATGACCACAAATGGAAGCTATTAAACTGATCTGCAGAATTTTCAGGGATTGATTAGACGCAGGCTGTTTTATTGACGCACAGAAGCAGAAAAGTCACCAGATGCTTGGATATATAAAATTGATGATAATATTGCTGTAATATTACCCCTAGCTCAGTTGATCAGCTTTTGAGTGTTTCTACTACCTGAAGCTTGGAATGTCCCAATGCTTTCCTCAATGGCATCCCACCACACACTCTCCATAAACTCAAGCTTGTCCAAAATTCAACCCTATTTCTGTGATGAATGAACAGGGCTGTGTGTCAAAATTCTCCTACCTTCAAATTCTTCCAGTTTACGCATCTTGTGTGGACCTGATTTTTATTGTTCCACCTTGGGGCAATTGGACAGAAGAAAACTATCAAATTTATGGCAGGATTTATGTGCTGAATTGAGGGCCTTAACCTTGCCTCGGGTCTCTTTTGCTTGGATTCTCTTTCCAGATAATTAAATTCTGAGAAGCGGTCAATCAGAAATTCTCCTTAAATTGACATTTACACACTTAAAATCAGATACAGGTATGGATGGAGAAATGGCAGATGGAGTTTAATCTGGGCAAATGTGTGGTGTTGTACTTTGGGAGGTTGAATGTAAGAAGAAACTATACAGTTAATGGTAGGACCCTTAATAACATTGATGTTCAGTGGGATCTTGATGTCAAAGTCCATAGCTCCCTGGAAGTAGCAACGCAAGTAGATAGAATGGTAATGCCCCTGTCCCACTTAGGAAACCTGAACGGAAACCTTTGGAGACTTTGCGCCCCACCCAAAGTTTCCGTGCGGTTCCCGGAGGTTTTTGTCAGTCTCCCTGCCTGCTTCCACTACCTGCAACCTCCGGCAACCACCTGCAACCTCCGGGAACCGCACGGAAACCTTGGGTGGGGCGCAAAGTCTCCAGAGGTTTCTATTCAGGTTTCCTAAGTGGGACAGGGGCATTAAGAAGACATATGGTATGTTTGTCACCATAGGTCAGGGCATTGAGAGTAAGAGTCAGGAAACCATGTAACAGCTTTATAAAACTTTGGAGAGGCTGCATTTGGACTATTGTGTGGAGTTCTGGTGGCTCCATTACAGGCTATGGAGGCTTAGGAGAAAGTGGTTTACCAGGAGAGGTTTACCAGGATGTTGTCTGGATTAGAGCGTGTTAGCTGCAAGGAGAGTTTGGACATATTGTCTCCTCTGGAGCGATGGAGGCTGAGGGGAGAACCAATAGTAACTTATAAAATTAAGAGATTAGTCCATCAGAACCTTTTTTTCAGGGTGGAAGTGCCAAATCCTAGCTTTAAAGGTAAGAGGGGGAAATGTTAAAGATGTGCAGGGCAAGCTTCTTTACACAGAGAGTGGTGGGTGCTTGGAATGCATTGCCAGGGATGGCGGTTGAAGTAGATATAATAGAGGCTTTCAGATAGGCAAATGAACATGCAGGAAATAAAGGTATCTGGATCATGTGCAGGTAGAAGGTATACATTTGATTTTTATATCATGTTCAGCAAAGACATTGTGGGGTGAATGGTCTGTTCCTATGCATTATTGTTCTATATCCTAAAATAAGCGATGAGACCAAATAAATGTGCAATAAAAGGGATGAATCATATCATTCTTCAATAGAAGTCATCTGTTTTATTATATGTCTTGCAGACTGCAGGGAATCTGACAAGTTGTTAATTGTGGCTTAATGATACCATTCTCTCATCTCGTGCAAGGTTATGGTTAAGTCTTGTCAAGTGGATTTGAGAGTGCAACATCTTGGCGTCTACAATCCCAAGAAAGGACCATTCTGGCAGGGATGTCCTTTCTCAATAGAGATGTTAAAAAGAGACTTGTTCTCCTAATTCAGGTGGACATGCAAGATCTATGCTGAAGAACAATAGGAAAGCTTATCATTAAGGTGGAAAGGGTGCTGAAAAGATTCACAAGGTTGTTACCGGGATTTGAGGGTTTGTTATAAGGAGTCTGGATAAGATTTCATCCCTGGAGCATAGGAGACTATGACGTCCTTGGGTCATGGAATGGAATTGAGCAGAACAAACATGGAATTGGGCAGCACTAGGATGCAGCTGGTAGAGCCGTTGCCTCATAGCACCAGAGACCCTGGTTTAACCCTAACCTCTGGTGCTCTCTGTGTGGAGTTTGCATGTTCTCCATGTGACCACTTAGATTTCCTCTGGTTGCTCCGGTTTCCTCCCACATTCCAAAGATGTTCTGGTCTTCAGGTTAATAGGCCTCCATAAATAGCCCCTTGTATGTAAGTAGATGAGAAAGTGAGATCACATGGAACTGGTGTAATTGAATGGTTGGCATGGACCGAGTGGGCCAAAGGGCCTGTTTCCGTGCTGCATCTCTATACTAAACTATGAAAAGGGCTTTTTGTTCCAAACTCATGCCAAACATGATGCCTGTCCATGCTAATGCCATTTGCTTGTATCATTTTTCTCACACAGTGGATGGTGCGTACGTGGAACGATCTGCCAGATAAAGTGGTAGAGGCAGCTACAATTCCAACGTTTACAATGCATTTAGACTGGTACAGGGATAGCAAAGGTTTAGAGGGACACGGGTCAAATTCAGGCAAATGGGACTATCTTAAGCAGGCATCTTGGTTGGCATGGTCGAGTTGGGCCAAAGGTCCATTTTCCATTCTGTATACCTCTATGACTCCATATATTCTCACATTATCCTGGCCTTTATTCATTCGACGGCATCACTTAAAAATTACTGTCTGTGAGCGCATGCTGTATGCAACTCACCTCCTATGCTCCCTATATTACAAAGTGACTACACATCACAAGGATTTCTTTGGCTACAAACTCATTGGGATGTGTGTCCTGAGGTTGTGAGGGGTATTGTAGAAGTTTTTCCCATTGTTCCACTGAAATCCTACGAAAGTTGGATTCCATTAACTGTTCCTGACAGCATGTGTTGACAAATTAGATCCTACAGGAAGTGCATCCTGACTGTGGGCTCATGCTCACATTGATGTCCAGGAATTGAAGAGGACAGGAAGTATTGGGGTGCCAGTGAATTGATGCAGCTCCCTCCCTATATTGGGTGGCACAGTGGCAAACCTAATAAAGTCACCGCCATGCAATGCCAGGGGCCTGGGGTCAATCCTGCCCTGAGATGCTGTCTGTCTTGAGTTTGCACATTCCGCAAGCAAGGGGACATAGTTGCAGAATAAGGGGGGGCTCTTTTAAAACTGAGATGAGGAAGAACTTCTTCACCCAGAGGGTGGTTAATTTATGGAATTCACTGCCCCAGGGAGCAGTGGAAGCAGAAACTTTAAATATATTTAAGACTAAAATAGATGGTTTTTTAGCTGCCAAGGGGATAAGGGGCTACGGGGAGAGGGCAGGGATATGGACCTAGGTATGGTTAGTATAGTAAGACCTGAGTGATCTCCTGGACAAGTGTCGATCGCCTGGATTGGGGTCGGAGAGGAATTTCCCGGATTTTTTTCCCGAATTGGACCTGGGTTTTTATCCGTTTTTTTGCCTCCCCCAGGAGATCGCGAGGTTCTTGGGGTGGAGAGGGGTGATAGCGGTATAAAGGGGAGGGTAGTGTCTTGTGTTCTGTGTCTTGTGTCTACTGTTTGTGGGTAAGTGTGTCTGTTTAGTGTTCAGCCATGAGCGAATGGCGGTGCGGGCTCGACGGACCTGGTGGTCTACTCTCGCACCTACTTTCTATGTTTCTATGTTTCTATGTCGCATTGGTTTCTCCCTGGTTTTCTGGTTTCCTCTCACAGACCAGAGCTATGCGGCTGGGTAGGTTATTTGGTCACTGTAAATCGTCTCTAGTGAGTAGAAAAGTGGTAGAATTTGTGGGTACAAAAAAATGCTGGAGAAACTCAACGGGTGCAGCAGCATCTATGGAGTGAAGGAAATAGGTAACGTTTCGGGCCGAAACCCTTCTTCAGACTGATAGGGGGTGGCGGGGAGAAGGACGGAAAAAGGAGGAATTTGAGGTTGGGGAGAATAAAAAATAGGATTAATGCAGGATTATTGCAAGTATTCAATGGGCCTATTTCCATTGTGTATCTCTCTGTGACTCGGTGAGCAAACATTTGGACGTGAAAATTGTCGTTTGAGAGAGGGAAGTCGCCCCACTCTTCTGTCAGACCCTGTCATGTTCCTTAAGTCTTAAGGTGGAGGACCATTGCAATAGGAGGAAAAGGCAAGTTCTGAGAAGAGGCAATTACTTATCTTTCCAGAAGTAAAAGTACAGTTAACTTTCTGCTGCCTATTCAGAAGGAGCTGGCTCCCCAGGGATCCATGGGGAATAGATTCTGTGGAATATGTAGGCAGTCTGAATCACGACCACAGGCAGCTTGGACAGGAAGTGAATGCTGCGCACAAATTCATAAAGATAATGTATAATTGGAAGAGTACCTTTACCAAGACAGTGGAGGTGGGAAGCAGCTCGAATTCTCTGATCAAATATTAGGCAAGGGAACTGTGGCAACATGAATAATTAGATAAAAACATTCTCTGTGGGGAAAAGCATGTGCTTCTCATCATTTGTTGTTTGAACATCAGGTTTATATTTAAGTTATCGGGAAAGTTTGTTTCAATGTTTGGTCACCGTAATTATTGTCTGCTATGTAGAGTCTTGACTAATCAGTAAATTGCTTCCAGGCTAAGGCTTTTATTAATACTACTTAATGAATCCCAGCAATAACACAACAGCTGCATTTTCAGTCTTGCTCTGCGACTTTTTTAGTTCCTAATACCCGTATCAGTCAGCAGTGTCTTTGTGTTGTTATTTGGCAACAGCTACAAAAAAACCTTGTTACTGTGCTTCTCCGTGGTTTATTTATGTATTTAGCATCGTGTTATGTTGGGCTAATATCCAACCAAAGACTGAGTGGAGCAGTGGTGGTAAACCTGGAGAAATGAGTTGGCAGTGCTGGCACTACCAACTTCCAACGGGCAAGCTATCATTTCATTCTGAGGTACACAAAAATGCTGGAGAAACTCAGCGGGTGCAGCAGCATCTATGGAGCGAAGGAAATAGGCAACGTTTCGGGCCGAAACCCTTCTTCAGACTGATGGGGGGTGGCGGGGAGAAGAAAGGAAAAAGGAGGAGGAGGAGCCCGAGGGCTGAGGAAGGGGAGGAGACAGCAAGGGCTGACAAAATTGGGAGAATTCAATGTTCATGCCCTCAGGATGCAGACTCCCCAAGCGGAATATGAGGTGCTGTTCCTCCAATTTCTGGTGTTGCTCACTCTGGCCATGGAGGAGACCCAGGACAGAGAGGTCGGATGGGGAATGGGAGGGGGAGTTGACCGGGTTGTCAGGTTGGTTATTGCGGACCGAGCGGAGGTGTTCGGCGAAACGATCGCCCAGCCTCCGCTATCATTTCATTCTGCCTTCTTCAATACATAAGTCTTGGACCAAAGAGTCTGTTCCTGCGCTGGATTGTGTTCTGGCTCACCAATGTTCTTAATCTGCTGTCTTTAGCTGGTTAGCCCACATATGATGCCAGATCCAACAAAACGGTTGACTAATTTCAGGAATAATTAGGGATGGACTATAAACATGAGCCGTGCTAATGCTGTTCATGTTTCATGAATATGTGGCAATGTGCATGACACATTTGTTTTAAAACAGCTTATTTTCTGCATGTGTAAGAGTTAATGCAAATGCATAATGACATATGTCTGAAATATATTGTCAAGTATTAATGAGTTTGTGTCAGAGTAGTTTACACCCCAGCGGTATGAACATTGACTTCTCCAATTTCAGGTAGTCCTTGCTTTCTCCCTCCTTCCCCTCTCCTTCCCATCTCTCCCACAGCCTACTGTCTCCGCCTCTTCCTTTCTTCTTCCCGCCCTCTCCCCCCACCCCCACATCAGTCTGAAGAAAGGTCTTGACCCGAAACATCACCTATTCCTTTGCTCCATAGATGCTGCCTCGCCCGCTGAGTTTCTCCAGCATTTTTGTCTACCTTCAATTTTTCCAGCATCTGCAGTTCTTTCTTAAACCTTCCTGTATGATGCGATTTTCATGCTTAATTTGTACTCCCTTCAACCGAATGTAATCAGTGCTCTATTGTGTTTCTTGATGTTAAATGTCCTTCATGAGTACAAGCTGTTATCATCCTCACTAGGCTTGTAGGTGGCATAGCCTAACTGCAGACATCATGGTGAACATTGTAGGGTGCGGACTAGTGGTGGGATGTAATAACAACAAGGTTCTCCAAGCGAGGATCACCAGCCAGGTCATGACTAGAATCCAATATGTTCTCCTGGCAATGTAAGAATCGCCATCATCAAAAAAATATTACCTCCCTGGATGTGTAAGTTTCTTAAAGAAATGTGGAAAAATTAGCTTCACCCGTAAAACCAGATCTTACCTGCAAGAGGAAATCAAAGAGAGCTAGCCTGCCCCACTCAGACCGTTTCACACCGAGGCAGGGCACAGCGTGGTTTCCATGAGCCTTGTTAGTGTCGCATCCCTGTCGCAGCATTGCCTGGTACTGAGACCAGCTCAGTACAAATGAATTTTGGTCATTGTTGGGATCGTCCACGTGTTGAATGTCTGCATCCCACCAAACAACCGGCCTAACAACTCCATTCGTGAACTTGTACGGCAGCAGACCATCACAAAATGTTCTGGCTACAACAGGGAGACTCCGGTTTAGACCCAGCACCCTGTCCAGATGGAAAGCTATGATTTCATTGAGGTCGCTGGGTCGTTTTATCAGACCACACATTCCTTGTTGACAACACTCCATGAAGCCATCAATGGGGGATTGAAGGCCAAGGCAAACTTTCATTACTTGTCCGTGTCCTGGTATCCGCGCCTTTGCAATCACTGAACCATTAGTCAACAGTTTTATCTTCTCAACATCATTCGAATCAAACCAGTGAGCAGAATCCTTATGGAGCCTACCACTCCTTCCTGCATTGGAAATTGGTAAGCTGGTTCCAACACTGCTATGGAACTTGAGCTCAGATACCCATTGGTTCATCAATGAAGCACTGTCTCTCTCACTTTTCCCATTGTTTAGCAAGGACAAATCCGACTTCATCATCTTTTCCCTGCGAAGGGCTTTGTATTCATTCTCTCTAATTATTTGAGTCAGCTTTCCATCATTTTGAGAAAATTTAAACCTTGCTAAAGCCTTTTTAGTATCATTGGTGGACTGAATATCTGTACTGCATTGAATTTGTGGAAAGTGTGCCTTCTTTATAACGGACATATAATTCAAAGTAGAAGATACTTTGGACAGATGCTCAGGATCTTGAGAGTCTGCTGTGGTCTCATTAGACTTAGAAACTTGTAAATTGCCATTTTCAACCAAGGATTGAAAGCGTATGGTGGGAATCCTTGAGGAGTCTTCAGCCTTGTTGACTTTCTGCCTCCAGCTTCTCCGAACCATAGGCAGCATCATCTTTCTGCTTTTCAGCCTTTCTCTCAGAAGCTTTCTTCTATCTTCCGATATGCTGGCTGCTTCAGGCATTTCTCTGTTGCCCTTCTCTTGAGTTGGTTCTGCGAGATTGTGTGGCATATCACTGGACTGCCATCTTTTTAGTTGCCTTTTTTCCATTGGCAGTAGTTTGTCATGTCTGTAGAAGCTATTTGTTTGCTTGGGGATGGAGCCAGTGTTTCTCAACAGTCTTTTCTGAGTCAATTTTCCATATAACTGGCTGGATGCTTGATAATCAAGCCCAGATACGCTGTCATCGAAATGAAATGAAGGGAAAATGTTTATTGCTGCCATGGATAGGGCAGCAAAGAAACAACAAGCAACCACTGGTTTCATCCTTAACTTTCTCTTCAATGAAAATCTGGATACCTTTACGGAGAGACAACAAAAACAATAATTCAGCCAAATGTGGATCACTGCTTCACAAAAATCCCATTCCACATTACCACAAGCCAGTGAATAGGATTGCCGGAAAATGCATTGGTTTGAAATATTGGGTTTAACTAGTTTTCTCTGTCTTCTTATTTTAACTTGGCTTAAAGGTACAGCATGGATACAGGCCCTTTGATCCATCAAGTCAATGCCATCAATCACCTACTCTTGACCTGATATCTCCAGGACCTGTTTATATTTCTAATTTTCAGCATCTGCAGTATTTTATCTATAAATTCTATGTCGACCATGTTGCCTAACTGACCTAGTCCCATTTGCCCACACTTGGCCCATATCCCTTCAAACCTTTGCTATACATATTCCTGTCATATTTTTTAAATTGTACCCCATATCGAATTTCTCTGGCAACTCGTTCCATATTCACACCATCATCTATGCGAAAAAGTCATTTCCTAGTTCCTTTTTAAATCTTTCCCCTCTCACCTTAAGTCTATGGCCTCCAGTTTTGCAGTTTAATGATGTCCTTTTTAAAGCAGGGTGACCCAGAGCTGTACACAGTATTCCAAATGTGTCTTACCAATGTCTGGTACAACTGTCTCAACTCTGGTACTCAATATCGTGACTGATGAACGCAAGCTAGCCGTACAACTTCCTCACCATCATGTCTATCTATCTGTGTCTTCACTTTCATGGAACTATGTACCTGCACCCCTAGACCTCTCTGTTCTACATCACTCACTTGGGGCCTACCTTTTACTTTGTAAGTCCTTTCCCGGTTTGTCTTCCGAAATGCAACACCTTGCACTTATCTGAATTAAACTCCATCTACCGATCATTTGCCTAGTTATCAAGGTTCCATTGTATTCTTTGATAACCTTCTTCACTCCACTATACCATCAATTTTAGCTTACTAACCATACCATCTATATTCACATACAAGCTGTTTTATAATGAACAACAGTGAACCCAAAATGGATCCCTGTGGCACACCATTCATTGCAGACATCCAGTCTAAAAAAAACAATCCTCTGTCTCTTAATATCAAGCCCATGTTTTATAGTATTGGCCAGCTGGCCTTGGATCCCACGTGATCTAACCTTCCAGACTAGCTTGCCATGTGGTATCTTCTCAGAGGCCTTGCTAAAGTCCATGTAGACATTGTCTACCACACCGCGTTCTTGGTCACCTCTTCAAAAAACAAATTGGTGAGATCTATTTTTCATGCACAAAGCCATGGTGATGAGTCCTAAACTCCTTTGGACTTTCCTCATGGCATCAAGCATAACTACCCTGAGTTCCATAGTATCAATATCTCTCTCCATGGTAAATATAGATGAGAAATATTCATTTAACACCTCATCCATCTGCTGGGGCTCTACACATAGACAACCTCTTTGATCTTTAAGGGGCTCAATTCTCTCTGTAGTTACTCTTTGGCCTTTAATATACTGTGGAATCGCTGGATTTTCTTTGACCTTATTTGACAAAGCTAATTCTTGTCCTTTTTTGCCCTCCTGGTTTCTCTCCTGTGTACCCCTACACCCTTATACTCCACAAAGGATTACCTTGATTCCAGCTGCCTGTACCTGATATACTGTATGCCCTCTTTTTCTTGGCCAGAGTCTCAATATCTCTTGTCATCCAGGGTTCCGTGTTCCTGTCAGCCTTGGAATCAGTTTGAAGAAGGGTCGTGAATTGAAACGTTGTCTATCCATTGCCTCCACAGATGATGCCTGACTTGCTGAGTTACTGCAGCACTTTCTCATAGCATCATTGAGCAAAGAAAAAGGCCTTTTGGTCACATGCCGACCAAGATGCCCCATTCCCACCTGCCTGCGTTTGGCCTATAACCCTCTAAATATTCCCAATCCAAGTACCTGTCCAAATGTCTTTGTGTTTTGTTCATGATTCCAGCATCTGCAGTTCCTTATGTCTCCGCTATATGCTGGTCTTGAACACTCCTTATTTCAAGGCCTCCCATTTGCCAGACAACCCTTAACCAGCAAACAGCCTTCCCCAACCAACTTTTGAAGGTTCCTGTAATCCCATCAGAATTGGCCTTCCCCCATCATAGCACTTAATGTTTTGAACATACAAATTATTTAAAAATGATTTAAAATAGAATTATGATCACTGGTCTCAAAGTGCTCACCCATTAACACTTTAGTCACCTGCCCTGCCTTATTTTCCAAGAGGAAGTCAAGTTTTAGCTCTCTACTAGAAGGGCATCTACATATTGATTGAAAATACATTCTGAACACTTGATGGCTGGTATGGGCACAGTGGTACAAAGGGCCTGTTTCTGTGTTCTAACACACTGGTATGTGAGAGGCTGCAGAGAGTAGTGGATTCAGCCTGGTCCATCACATGCCCAGCCCTTTCCTCCATCAGGTTCAGGTTTAGCTACTTTCCAACATGAACCTGCGCCAACCGTAATCCTCAACAACAGAACACTACTATCCAACTCTTGCACTACTGTGCACTTTTTTATTTCTTCTGTGTTTTTTGTTTTTTTAAACTATGTTTTTGCACCTATGTCTTGTTTTCTGCAGTCTTATTTCCTTTAGAAATTTTAAGTGTACTTTCTCCATATTTATTTTTTGTCCCTCTGAGTCTATATGCCTGTGATGTTGCTGAAAGCAAGATATTTCATTACACCTGTATCTCACTGTACTTGCGCATATGACAATAAACCAAGTTGACGTGACTTGATTTCATGTTCAAGAAGGAACTGCAGATGCTGGAAGATCGAAGGTACACAAAAATGCTGGAGAAACTCAGCGGGTGCAGCAGCATCTATGGAGCGAAGGAAATAAGCAACGTTTCGGGCCGAAACCCTTCTTCAGACTGATAGTGGGTGGCGGGGAGAAGGAAGGAAAAAGGAGGAGGAGGAGGAGGAGCCCGAGGGCTGAGGAATGGAGGAGACAGCCCAAGGGCTGAGGAAGGGGAGGAGACAGCAAGGGCTAACAAAATTGGGAGAATTCAATGTTCATGCCCGCAGAATGCAGACTCCCCAAGCGGAATATGAGGTGCTGTTCCTCCAATTTCCGGTGTTGCTCACTCTGGCCATGGAGGAGACCCAGAACAGAGAGGTCGGATATGGAGTGGGAGGGGGAGTTGAAGTGCTGAGCCACCGGGGGGTCAGGTAGGTTCTTGCGGACAAGGCGGAGGTGTTCGGCAAGAACCTACCTGACCTCCCGGTGGCTCAGCACTTCAACTCCCCCTCCCATTCCCCGTGTCTGGTCTACAAAGTTTGCAATGAGCTGAGGTTAGTGAAGGATAGAAAACAGGAGGCTGACTAGAAGCTTTGAAATAATGACACCTGAAACCAATAATGACATTGATTAGGGTTACAATGGTTGATGGGTTGAGGCTGGGTGGAGATTCAAAGTTGTGCACGTGGAACTAGGCTACCTTTCTATGGGAGAGCATTGTTGGGATCAAATAAATTGCAAGCAGTATTGTTCAGACTGAGGCGAGATATGGGGGAAAAGGTATAAAACAGTGATGGGTGATATGGAAATTAATTCAGGTGGGGTGCATCTTTTCAATATTTAACTGGAGATAAACATCGTCAATACATGGCTGAATATTAGATGAGTGTTCCCACAAAGTAGAAACAATGAAAGTGTTAATGGAGGCAGCATCGAGGTAGAGATGGCATCATCGGTATAAATGGAAGCTTACTCCATGTTTGTAGATGATGTTGCTGATTGGTGTGACGGAACAAAGAAGATGAAGGATAAATCATTGGAAACATGGAGGCAAAGAGTATTATTTTGATGTTTGCATCATTGTGTAGTCTCTCTGATGAAGCACCACTTACTCAAAACAAACTGAAGTTCCAAACTAGATTAAATGCTCAAACCCAGGATTGGAGCCTGAACCCAAAACTGTTCTGATGAAGGGTCTTCAGATTGAACCATGAACCCCATTTCTCTTTGTATTAATACTCCCTGACCTCTTGATTATTTCCAGCATTTTCTGTTTTTTATCTTGACCCAAAACCCTTTTCTGCCCAGGCACGAGTACTTGTCCTGAGGCAAAATAATATTTCAATTTTGATTCATGCACCAAGTGTTAAGTCATGTTAACACTTGTAAGAGTGCCAGATGTCATCTTGCCTGAGTCAGAAGCTTGTGGGTTCAATTCCCAACCAAGAAATATGTGGCATTTCAATGTAGCACTGAGGGAGCCCTGAACTCCTGGAGGTGCTACTTTCTGATGAGATATTAAACCAAGTAAAGCCTCCATCTGCTCTTTCAGGTGAATGTAAACAATTCCATAGCAATAACAAAGAAGAACAGGGAAGCTAGTTTCAATTTCTGGCAAATATTTATCCTTTAAATAAGGCTATTTTTATTTGCAGATTGATACCAGATTTGCAGCAGTTTCATTTCAAAGATATGTCACTGGCTGCTTTGAATGTCCTTCAATTGCAGAAGGCAGTACATTAATGCAACTTTTTATTTCATACCACATCTAACTTTAACTTTGCGACGTGATTTTAACATTCACTGTCCACATGCTGGGACTTGGGATGATAGTCCAGGGTCGGATTTCAGAGAACCCAGCCAAGGACTATGCACTGTATATCTCTACCTCAATTCACAGAAATATTTGTTCCTTGGATAAATAGAGCCGTCCGTTTTTGTATTTAGAAAAATAAATTAGAAATAAATCACCTTGATACTGTAAGAGTAATGAAATCATACCATTTCTCCTCAGGAATTACAATTCTCTGAAATATATCTTCTGCATTCGTGTTAAAAGTCCTTCATTCAACACCGTATCTTCTATCCATCCATTCATGAGGTGCCCTAAGCAGGGATTTACTGCTTTTTTCCTCCTGTGTGCAGCAGTAGCATTTTAATAAGAAACTTGAGCCATTTTACACTGAGCCAGTTATTTTTGGTATCAGTGTTTTGGCATCACAGATCCTTCTGTGCAACTTTTCACTTTTTTTTAAGTTAGAGCAGGTAATCTCCTTTTCTATCTCAACAGGAATAATTCAATACAAACTATTTCTTCAGTTGCTTCAGCTGCAATTTACTTCTGAAGAGCAGCAGTGGATGATGAAAAGCTCCCAGGTTTTCATAAAACTCCACTATTCCTGGAAGCTGTTTAATAAACATCACTTGCTTTTCACATCTACAATGAAAGGAGCCAGCAGAAAGATGGTTAAAACTATCCATCTATCCCCTCCCCTTTTAGGGAGGCCCGATTATATGCAGAAGATCATTTCAAAGTAAAAGTTGTGTTTCCATGTAAAGGTCTCCTGCCATAAGAAATATATTGCTAATTTTCAACAGAAAGTCAAAGTATTTAATGTTCATGTAGAAAAATAATCCCAACTATTGTTCAGATTGGGCTAGAAATTAAACCAGGCTGATTTTGGGGTGTTTGGTGGGTTAAGAGTATACACTTCACAGACGGGAATGATGAGGATTGAAGCTCTCCACATCACGTTATCGTTTTAATATGGAGACATAAGAGACTGCAGATGCTGGAATCTAAAGCAAGTAACAAACTGCTGGAGGAATTCAACAGGCCAGGCAGCATCTGTGTAGGGATCAGTCATGACCCCAAAAATTGAATGGCCTCTTACCTACACAGATGGTGCCTGACCCGCTCAATTCTTCCAGCAGTTTGTTTCTGCTATCATTTTAATATCCCTAGAGAAGCATCAAGAGACCTCCAACCCTTTAACACAACACACAAAGTATCCAAAGTCTGCTCCAGTGTACACAGCCAATACCTCTCCTTTGCCCTTTCCCAATTCAATAATGACAGACTTCTCACGAAAAATGTGGGCTGCCACGTGGTCTGAGCAGCACATGAAAAATAGTCAAATTCTGGCCAGTTACATGTTTATGAACACATGAGAGTTTATGAACTCAGGAATATTTAAATATTGTAAATTATAAATAACCCAGAATACTAGCCTGAGTTCATTGAAACCACTACTAAGCCACAAACAATTCTCAGTCAAATGTGTTAAACAGATGACACTATGACGATCGATCCTTTGTACTTACAAACAGCAGCTTCTGTGATAGCTGAAAATAAAACTGGAGTAAGCATTATTTGTGAAAGAAAGATCATGGTGGTGTCGTTTAGTTTAGTTTAGTTTAGAGATACAATGTGGAAACAGGCCCTTCGGCCTACCGAGTCCGCACCGACCAGCGATCCCCACACATTAGAACACTATCCTACACACACTAGGGTCAATCTACACTCCTATACCAGCCAATTAACCTACAAACGTGGACGTCTTTGGAGTGTGGGAGGAAACCGAAGATCTCGGAGAAAACCCACGCGGTCACGGGGAGAACGTACAAACTTCTACAGAGTCCTACGATTCCAACACCCGTAGTTGGAATCGAACCTGGGGCTCCAGTGCTGCAAGTGCTGTAAGGCAACAACTCTACCGCTGCACCACCGTGCCGCCCATAGGCCTCCATAGGTCTCGAATGAAATCTTAAGGCATTGTTTATTAATTTCTGTACCACTTAAATAATTCAGATAAAGGAAGGTATTTGTTAAGAGATTTGCAGTCAATTGAAATAAAGGGATAAACTCTTCTGCAAAATTAGAACAAGAAATTGGTAATATTGCTGAATGAAATTCTGAAGCGAATCATTTCCTAGGATGCTGTTTCTGATTATGCAACATATCTTCCATTCAAATAGATCTGAGTTGATCCGGTCTGGCTCTGTGTAACCATTCCCTTTGTAAAATATTTTTGAGAATATTGAAGTTGGAAAAGGCCATTTGGCCTCAAGCATAATTCACTATTCCCGCTCTTAGGAATTAGAAGGACATTTCTCCCTCTCCAGTTCTGTGGGTTCTGAGATGGGTTTAGTTTAGGGAAACAGGCCCTTCCAGTTTGCGACGACCAGCGATCCCCTTACACTAACACCATCCTACACACTAGGGTTAATCGTGTTAATATAAATGATACAGTAAGGCAGGGCTAGTGATGCTAACCTATATATGATTGGTTGCATGCATAAACCAATCTACACAAATAATTTCTGATGATATCGTATCTGATAATGTAACATTCCACTTCCAACAATATCCAGTCTGGCTCTGTTGTTTCATTTCCTTTGCAAAATCCTTTAGAGAATATAGAGAGCATGGGAAATAGACACAAAATGCTGGAGTAACACAGGCAACATCTCTGGAGAAATAGAATGGGTGATGTTTCGGGTCGAGACCCTTCTTCACCCATTCCTTCTCTCCAGAGATGCTGCTTGTCCTCCAGCATTTTATGTCTATCTTTGATTTACCAGCATCTGCAGTTCTTTCCTCCACATAGAGAGCATGGGTTTCCTTTGGGTGCTCCGATTTTCTCCCACATCCCAAAGACGTGCGGGTTTGTGGATAAATCAGCCTCTGTAAAATTGCCTCTAATGTGTTGATCGTGGATGCGAAAGTACGATAACATAGAACTAGTGTGAACGGGGATCGATGGTCAATGTGGATGGGGTTGTACAGGCTAGATGCAGAAAGATTGTTCCCGATGTTGGGGAAGTCCAGAACAAGGGGTCACAGTTTAAGGATGAAGGGGAAATCTTTTAGGACTGAGATGAGAAAAACATTTTTCACACAGAGAGTGGTGAATCTCTGGAATTCTCTGCCACATAATGTAGTTGAGGCCAGTTCATTGGCTATATTTAAGAGGGAGTTAGATGCGGCCCTTGTGGCTAAAGGGATCAGGGGGTATGGAGAGAAAGCAGGTACAGGATACTGAGTTGGATGATCAGCCATGATCATATTGAATGGTGGTGCAGGCTTGAAGGGCCTAATGGCCTACTCCTGCACCTATTTTCTATGTTTCTATGTTTCTATGGATTCGGTGTGCCAAAGGGCCTGTTTCTTTAAACCAAAATAAAGAAACAGGACTATTTCTCTAATGCACTATTCAATAAGAACATGACTGCTGTACGATTTGTCTCGTATATCACAAAATACTCCTTCACAAAATACTGATTATAACATTGGGGGGCACTAGCTTCACTATTCCGGTTTACCAAGTAAAACATAACCTAGAACTCAGAGCATGATCAATTATTGTATCATTATGTTATTTGTCTTAAATGTTATTGTCACAAAAATGATCTATACATTTTCTGCCATTTAAGTCCTTTGAAGTCTTCAAACATTTAGATATTTTGTTACATGAGACACCATGCTTTACGATGCCTTTCAAAATAATTTTGAACGTTTACACCAGTTTGCATCTACGCTGTCAAGTCTTAGGATTTTATATATTTAAATAACATTATCTATTATTCTTCTAAAATCTTGCAAGGATAGGCCCATGCTGCCTCGGCAATGCTACCAGCATAATCAAGGATGAGTCCCACCCCTGTCACTTCCCCTTCTCCCCTCTCCCACCAAGCAGGAGGTACAGAAGTGTGAAAATGCACACCTCGAGATTCAGGGAGTTTCTTTCCAGCTGTTATCAGGCAACAGAACCATCCTATCATCAACTGGAGAGCAGTCCTAACCTACCATCTACCTCATTGGAGACCCTCGACTATCTTTAATTTGAATTGAAGACCGATCTAATAATAGCCTTCATCAACTCCACAATTAAGTTTGGACAAGTAGTCATGCCAACCATCTACTGGTTAAATCTTGCTGCCTCCAGTTGGGTACCAACCTATCTGGCAAGAGAGCGGTCAGTACATTAATGAGCATTTAGAAAACTATTTCACTGAATGTGGCTGTTTTAGTAGAATTGTTCGCAGAACTTGCAAAGACAGTACGTGTAAGCGATGAAATTGGGTGCGATGCTTGATAAATATTTGAGGATGAGGTAGAAGATATAAATGTTACCTTAGTGCTAAATTAAAGAGATTGTTAGTATTTGAGCCATGAGGATGTATAGAATTGAAGTGTTCTAGCCAGCTATGCCATTGGTCAGAACTGCATTCAATCAACTTGACTAAGGTATGAGGTCACTGAACCTCTTGATGAATTGCATTCAAACTCATAGGGTTTTGATTTCCATTGCTGCTGCCTTCCGATAGTATTTGGTTGTTCGCATGTGAACACAACACATGTCCTACTTTATACCTTTTCCATTAAAGCCTTCACTGCAGTGTCTTAAATCCTTGGTGCCTACTCTCTCCCATATTATTCAACTTTAAGTATCTTGTTTTCATATTTTACATTTTCTTGTGACATAGAAGTGGACTGCACTTGGAGTATTGTGTTCAGTTTTGGTCACTCTGCAGTAGGAAAGATGCCATTAAGCTGGAAAGAGTGCAGAGAAGATTTACGAGGATATTGGCACAACTCAAGGCGTTGAGCTATAGGTTGAGGATGGGCAGGCAAGGACTTTATTTCTTGGATAGCAGAAGGCTGAGGAATGATCTTCTAGAGATGTATAAAATCATGAGGGGAATAGATAGGGTGAATATACAGAATATTTTTCCCAGGGCAGGGGAATCAAGAATTTGAGGGTATATGTATAACGTGAGATGTGCAAGCATTAGACTTGTTTGGAAGCTGATACCTTTGGTCAAAGGGTTGCACCCAACCACACCCCAAACGGTGGTAAATTAATGGGCAATTAACCTGCTTTAATTATGCTATTTAATGGATAAATGTTGCCAAGAACTCACCGAAAAATGTAAAAATACTAAGAAATGCTCAGCAGATTGAGCAGCATGGAAAGAGAAACAAGGTTAATATTTCAGATCAACAACTTTTCATCAGAACTGATGAAATAATCACCTGTGTAATGCATATTTCAAGTATCTTTGTCTATGCAGCACAAGGGCGCAGTGATAGAGTTGCTGCCTACAGCACCAGAGACCTGGGTTCGATCCTGACGGCAGGTGCTACCAATACGGAGTTTGTACGCTCTCCCCGTGACTACATGGGTTTTCTCCAGCTACTCCGATTTCCTCCAACACTCCAAAGATGTACAGGTTTGCAGGTTAGACCAAAATGTGTAGGAAGGAACTGTAGAGGCTGGTTTACACCAAAGATGCTGGAGTAATTCAACGGGTCAGGCAGCATCTCTGGAGAAGAGGATTAGGTGACATTTCAGGTCGAGACATTTCTTCAGACCAAAAATTGTAAATTGTCCCTAGTGTGAAGGATAGTGCTAGTATACGGGATGATCGCTGCTTGGCGTGGACTGATTGGGCCGGAGGGCCTGTTTCTACACTGTATCTCTAAAGTTTAAAGTCTATGCCTTACTAATGGGTTAAATGTTGCCCATATTCGGTTAAAGACATGTTTCAGACTGAATGATGAAGTCTGCAAACAGTTGTCAGTGACCTCTGGCAAAGCTGAAACACTGGATCAGAATAAATAAAAAGTGCATCTGGTAAATGTTCATATTGGAATTTATTGCCGGAGGGGCTCAGTAAGTACATAGCAAGCAGCTGTCAATAAAGATTGAACAGTTAAGCTTCACTGCCCTTAGAAATTCACAGCAGCTTTGCACTGACATAAATAGCAGGCTTTTTTTTGTAGCTTGACTGTATAAAAAGTGTTAATGAAAAGCTTCCCCTGAAACTAAGTTACAGAGAAAGGTTGAACAAGTTAGGTCTTTATTCTTTGGAGCGCAGAAGGTTAAGGGGGGACTTGATAGAGGTCTTTAAAATTATGAGAGGGATAGACAGAGTTGACGTGGATAAGCTTTTCCCATTGAGAGTAGGGAAGATTCAAACAAGAGGACATGACTTGAGAATTAAGGGACAGAAGTTTAGGGGTAACATGAGGGGGAACTTCTTTACTCAGAGAGTGGTAGCTGTGTGGAATGTGCTTCCAGTGGAAGTGGTGGAGGCAGGTTCGATTTTATCATTTAAAAATAAATTGGATAGGTATATGGACGGGGAAGAAATGGAGGGTTATGGTCTGAGTGCAGGTAGATGGGACTAGGGGAAAATAAGTGTTCGGCACGGACTTGAAGGGCCGAGATGGCCTGTTTTCCGTGCTGTACTTGTTATATGGTTATATGGTTATAAATAACTGTAGAAAGGTGATTATTAAACTGTATGTGTACAACAGCTGTTAGTCCGTCTAATAAAAACATTTGTTCATGTTCCCTGATTAGACGAATGCAGCCTCATTTTTACAGGGTTACAGGTATTGACAGTTAACCAGGAATAAACGGTTTGCTCAAATACTCCAGATTGTATTTATTTTCTGCAAAAATGATTGAAATTTATAGTCTACTGCCCAACAAACCTGGGAGGATATTTTGGGCCCTTTCCCAAAACTCTGTACACAGATAGAGCCCAGAATATTTACCATCTCACGTGAGATAGAAACAAAGGTTCACCATTTGGCCGCTCATGTTCACCCAACATTTCATTAGGTGCTGACTGATGGTCTGAACCTGAGTTTATTTTCTTGCCTGATTCCCATTTTCCTTGAATGCCGTAGCATCCAAAACCTATTGATTTTGGTCGAATATTCTACCTCCCAGCTTCATAAGTCATAGGAGCAGTAGACCATGCAGCCCAACAAGTCTATGTTGCCATTGAACCATGGCTGATCCATCTTTCCCTATCAAACCCATTCTCCTGCCTGCTCCCCATAACTCTTTGCACCCTTGCCAATCAAGTGTTTGTCAATCTCCTACCCATAAACTAAGCCTCCACTGACAATGGATTCTACTGATTCACCACCCTCTGACTAAATAAATTCCTCCTCATCTCATTTCTAAAGGTACGTCCTATTATTCTGAGGCTATGCCCACTGATTCTAGACTCTCCCACTAGTGGAAATGTCCTTTCCGCATCCACTTTATCCAGGCCTTTCACAATTTGGTAAGTTTCAATGAGGTCCTCCATCATCCTTCCAAACTCCAACGAGTATAGGTTTAGCTTCATCTAATTAGAAACTAATCAGGTACGTATCTGTGTATAAATTTATTTTTAGTGAATTATTTTCATCAAATATATCATCAAAGACCCACACCATCCTGGCCACACACTCATCTCCCTGCTACCTTCAGGTAGAAGGTACAGGAGCCTGAAGGCTGCAACAACCAGGTTCAGGAATAGCTACTTCCCCTCAGCCATCAGGCTATTAAACCTGGCTCAGACAAAACTCTGATTATTAGCAACCACTTTCTGTTATTTGCACTATCAGTTTATTTATTCATGTGTGTATATATTTATATCATGGTATATGGACACATTTATCTGTTTTGTAGTAAATGCCTACTATTTTCTGTGTGCTTAAGCAAAGCAAGAATTTCATTGTCCTATACAGGGACACATGACAATAAACTCACTTGAACTTGAACTTGAACTTGAACTTGATTTTCCATTCCAACACAGTTATCTTCAAGTCTTATACTGCCACCGTGTGTATTTGCTGTGGAACTGCACACTTAAGGGCCTGTCCCACGAGCATGCGACTGCATGCGGCAAGCGCGAAACCTAACGTGCTCGCGGGGCCGGTCGCACTTTGATCGCCGGAGCCGTATGGAGTTGTGCGGAACTGGTCCCGACATCGCGCGGGACTCCAAAAAACTGACACTGTTCAAAAATTCCGCGCGGCAACGGCCTGCCGGCTCGCAGCCGCATTGAGGCCGTACGCAGCGCCTCGACTGGTGTGCGCAGCGTCTCGACGCCGTACGCACCATCTTGACGGCGTACGCCTAGTGCGAACTTCCCGCGGACTTCGCTCGAACTTCACGTCAACTCGTACGGGATCACTCAACTCCCGCGCGACCCCCGCTTCTGGTTTGGTCGCGCATGCCCCATGCAGTCGCATGCTCGTGGGACAGGCCCTTAACTCTCTGTCACGCAACAGTTGCACGCGGAGCTGCTGATGTGCCAAGAATTAGATAAATTCTCCTGTCAGTCACTGCGATTTGAATTTACGCACATGATTTATACGTGACTATCCCTCGTTCAATTCAGTTTTTTTCTGGCGAATTCACCCTGTTTTTTTAATTGACATGTTCTGTTTGCTGTCTTTTCAAATCAGTGTTGCCTGCTATTTTACATGGGAGACTGGCAATCACTTCAGCAGACCACTTGCAAGAAGGGTCTCAACCCGAAACGTCACCTATTCCTTCGCTCCATAGATGCTGCCTCACCCGCTGAGTTTCCCCAGCATTTTTTGTCTACTTGCATAATGGAGTCAGCTCCAAATTGCCATGAGATCTTTGTCAATGGTCAAGTGACAAATCTCAGCAGTTATTCTGGTGAAGAGGTTCTGATGAAGTGATTGGAATCTGAAACATTAACTATTTCTCTCTCTCCTGTCGAGCGTTTCCAGAATTTTCTGTTGTTTTTTCAGATTTCCAGCATTATTTTAATTTTCATTGCATCTAAAGCAGGTTTACAGAGAATTCCTTCATTGCAGCAGAAGGGAACAGATCTGATGTAAATAAAAAGCTTCAGATTTATGCATTTTTGAACTGGGTTTAATTAAACATTTCTTAAATATTAAAATTATTTTTATTTTTAATATTTTTACAATGGTTTATCACTGTAAATAATGTTAATTTTTGTTGGATATTTTTTAATGTGCCTAAATATTTGCGAAAGCAGAATATTTCTGGGGATGAAGGTTGCATTTTTATCAGAGGTGCAAAGAGCTTGCCAATCAAGAGCTAACTTGGAGAATAAGTTTCTGCTGCAGATATAAGTGGCTCACCACCCACTGAGGCAAGCCAGATCAATCTAATACAGGTGCACAACCTTTTATCCGAAAGCCTTGGGACCAGACACTTTTCGTAATTCAGAATTTTTCGGCTTTCGGAATGGAAGATTTTTAGCGTAGATTTTAACGGCTGGCTCAGTGGCAGAGTGCTCGGCTCATATCCGCAAGGTCGCGAGTTTGCGCCTCGATCCCGGCAGTTACTCGATCGCGAGTTTGAGTCTTCAATGTAGTTTTTTCTTGCAGAATAGGAGAGAATAGGGAGGGTTAGGCTGGGATCATTCTCTGCGAGATGATCTTAGTGCGGGAGACAAGTGTAGGAGAGGTGTACTGACTGTGTGGGCAGAACTTTGGAAGTGATTGCCCACCATTCTCAAAAGCCGCTGTGTCTCCCTGTCCCTCCAACTCCAGAGGAATCCGCTCCCCGATGGGCCGCTACGGCGACAAGTGGCAGTTCGCCCACAGCCCGAGCTGCGCCACCCCAAGAACAAGATGTACCTTGCACACCATCAGCTTCTGCCCCTATGGGGAGCGTGTTCCTCTGGAGTTGGAGCGGGGCTGGGCTGGAGTTGCTGATCTGGGATCTCCGTGCTTGCAGTGGGCCTGGGGGTCAGTGTCCCGATGAGGGGGTGCAGCTCGGGCTGTGGGCGAACTACATAGTCGACGGAGGTCTTCAACATGTCATTTTTTCAAACTCTTCTAAACTCGTCAATTAGGTCAGCCAAATGGGACAGCCCCTTTAAAATTTCAGGCTCTGCAGAGAGTAGTGCGTTCGGCCGAACGCACTATGGGAACTACACTCTCCCCCCTGCAGGAACTATACATCAGAAGGTGCAAATCTAGAGCCAACAAGATCATGGGGGACCCCTTCCACCCCAGCGCCAGACGGTTCCAGCTGCTACGGTCAGCAAACACCTCCTTTGCCATGCTGTGAAAACAGAGAGGATGAGAAGGAGTTTCTTCCCACAGGCCATTAGGACTGTAAACTCGTATCTCACCAGGGACTAACTTACTGTACCAATTTACTGTTGTGTGGTGTCTTTTTTAAATTGCTGGGGGGGGGGGGGGGGCGTTTTCTCCCACAAATATGTAATTACTGATTCTGTTTCATTGTGTTTTGTAGTTTTTTTGCACAATCCGCAAGCATTGCCACTTTTCATTTCACTGCACATCTTGTATGCGTATGTGACGAATAAACTTGACTTATCTAAACAGAAACCTTGCACTAAATTTACCCCACTATTTCGGTTAAATTGTGGCCTATAGCCTTGATTATTCGATTTGCGAGGATACTGATCACTATTCAGTTCTAGCAAAGCTTGTCCCAAAGATACAACACCCTCGTCCTTGTACTGGTGCCAGCAATGAATTGAAATATATTTATCCTGTACCAATCTTAGTGACATGCGTATATCTTTATGATCTCATCCATCCAATGTGAACTGCGTGTTTCAGGTAGTAATTGAAAGCTTATTCTTTGTGGTTCTGCTTTCCGGTTATGACTTGGTTGTATAGCTGAACTTCGTTCTTTTGCCTCTTTTTGCTGTGGGTTCCCACATGGGCCTTAACAGGAGTTTGGTCTCAATCTCCAAGTTCTTTTCCAGCCCTGTGGGCAGATCCCCAGCTCTGGCTGTAGGCTGGCAATGTCTCCTTTGGTATTCATGCTCAGTGTGGCAGAGAACAGTAACCCAAACAATACTGCCCCTTACCATTGTTATATTTCTTTCCACTTCCCTATTAGTGCACCCATCATTCTCCTTCACACAGGTTATATTGTCATAAGCGATGAGTAGAATTAGGCCATTCGGCCCATCAAAACTACTCCGCCATTCAATCATGGCTGATCTATCTCTCCCTCCTAACCCCATTCTCCTGCCTTATCTCCCCATAACCTCTGACACCTGTTCTAATCAACTGCTTTGGACGAAGAAAGGAGCTGAAGTTCCTTTGATTCTGTCTTCACCCCACTCCTTCCTTGTGTTGTGGAGTAATTATCTGTTTTAATTTCAGATTTCCAGTCTCTGCAATTTGCTATTTGATTTTCATCCGTTCCTCTTGACTGACCAATTCAGTAGTACTTAAACAAAGGAGGGTGACTGTAACAACGAATGCCCATAATTTCCCTGATGTGCCATCATGGCCCTAATAACCCAGCAACATGCCCCTTGAGGCACCTGTAGACCATGGCCCTGACGAGAGTCGCGCCGCCGGTAGGCGGCGCGACTCTCGTCAGCAGCGGCCTCTGCAGTCCGTCTGCGTTTTTATTATTTTATGTCTATGTTTTTATGTAGTTTTTGTTATTTTTTGTTGGGGTATGTGTGTGGGGGGGTGGGGGTGGTGTGGGGGGGAGGGGGTAACTTTTAAATCTCTCCCTGCACGGGAGACCCGGCCTTTTCTTTGTCGGGTCTCCGTTGTCGTTGGGGCTGCAACGAGGAGCGGCCTCCAACAGGAAGACCGGGGGCTGTGGTGCCGACTACTCACCTCACCGTCGCGGAGCTGGCCGAGTCCAGAGCGGGTGGAGCTGTGGTGGACGCTGCTGCGGCCCGACCCCCGGAGATTCGGTGGCTGCAACTGCGGGTTTGGCGGGCGGCACCGGGAGCCCGCGGGTCCCTGGAGGGAGACCGCTTTTCCGGGCTCCCGCAACGGCGACTTCTCCCGCCCGAGTTGCGGGGTTGAAGAGCACCTGGAGCGGGGCCTTACAGCACCGCCCCGCGCGGCTTGGAATGGCTGCGGGTCTCTGCGAGCGCACGCCGGGGGCTCTAACATCAAGACCCGGTGCGCGACCTTGCATCACCCGGCGTGGCTTTAATGGCCACGGGACAATTCGCCATCGCCCGCCGGGGGCTTTGACTTTGACTCTGACATCGGGGGGGGGGGGGGGGGGGAGTGCAGTGGAGAGAAAAGTTTTTTTGGCCTTCCATCACAGCAATGTGATGGATGTTTATGTAAATTATGTTGTGTCTTGGGTCTATTTGTTTGTAATGTATGGCTGCAGAAACGGCATTTCGTTTGGACCTCAAGGGGTCCAAATGACAATAAATTGAATTGTATTGTATTGTATTGTATGGCCCTAATAACCCAGCAACATGCCCCTTGAGGCCATTGCCCTAATAACCCAGCAACATGCCCCTTGAGGCACCTGTAGGCCATGGCCCTAATAACCCAGCAACATGCCCCTTGAGGCCATGGCACTAATAACCCAGCAACATGCCCCTTGAGGCACCTGTAGGCCATGGCCCGCCTGCTCCAGGAAACCTGTCTGTCACAGCCGCCACGTGCCCACCTGGGGCCGAGCATGCGCAGTGAACCACCGGCCGGCTTGCTACGCATGCGCGTGGGTACGTTGCGCCGCTTCTGGGCTGATCAAGACCGGAAGCGGAAACGGGCTCTCTTTCTCTCTCTGGCTCGCGGGCGATCACCATGGTGAGTGTGCGGCGGAGGCCGAGGCGTTGGATCCTGTACCCAGACCGAGCCGGGGCCCAGACCATGCGGGGCCGGGGCCGGGGCGTTGGATCCTGTACCCAGACCATGCGGGGCCGGGGCCGGGGCCGGGGCGTTGGATCCTGCACCCAGACCATGCGGGACCGGGGCCGGGGCATGCTCCAGCCCACACCACCCGTGCTTCACGGCACCTGGAGCCGCCACCATGCGGAGCCGGGCTGGGTCGGGCCGGGGCAGTGGAGACTGCGGGTTGAGACGGGCTCAGGCCCCGGTCAGATGTTACAGACCGTACTAATATCCCCCTCTCCACCGGCGGGGCCAGGCCTGCACTCGCACCGTGAGCACCGGGCGGTTGGAGCGTGGGCCCCATCCCGGGGCTCGCTGCTGACATGGACACAGAGCGGTGAAGTTCCCCAGCATGGTCTCCTTGCTGAGCCCCCATGGACACAGCGGTGAAGTTCCCCAGCGTGGTCTCCTTGCTGAGCCCCCATGGACACAGCGGTGAAGTTCCCCAGCGTGGTCTCCTTGCTGAGCCCCGGGCCCGTCCCCGCCTCACTCGGCTCCTCTTGTGATTGCAGGTCTACAAGCGATACGTACAGATCGGCCGCGTGGTCTACATCGCCTTCGGGCCGCACGCCGGCAAGCTGGTGGCCATCGTCGATGTCATCGACCAGAACCGGGTAGGTTGTGCCGGGTCTGAGAGTCCAGGTCGTGGCCGGACGGCCCGACTCTGTGTGGGATGTAGTGTTACAGAGGATGTCCTAAGCTGGCTCAGGTCGTGGCTGGATTACGTGTGGTGTTAAGTCAACTATGATTTTATTTTTTGCGCACAACTAATTGTTTCCCCTATATTTTATTTTGGGGTCAGGTGTAATTAATTCACTCCCCAACTGTCTTTTAATACTTCCAACAAAGGTTTTACACAAGCGGTCACACAAGACTGCTAATGCGGGTACCTGGAGCAAAAGCATGCCCGACAGCATCTGTTGAGAAAAATGAACATTGACATATTGGGTAGGGACTGCTTCCAGAGGAAGAGGGTGTCCATTCAAGATGACTGTCCATGTCCCCCTACAGATGCTGCCTGAACTGCTGAGTTCCTCCATCAGTCTGTTTTTTGCACATGTAATAACTAACTTGTGGTTCTGTAAATCTTTGATCATTCCTTTGGAGAGTTGACAACTCGAGAGATTTCTGCTTTTGGCCTTGTCCTTAATTTCCTTAGTGCTTTACTGTTTTGGCCCTAAAACAAATGCATTTTCCACTTTGTGTCCATGGGTGTTACAGCCACTGGACCTTATTTAAGAGCACATCCTGGCATTAGTTGAGGAAATTCTATACAGCCTCATTGCTAACTGCATCCAGATACTCATTCTTCACGCTGTTGCCATTTTCTTTAATGTGCTGCGAAATAGACAATAGGTGCAGGAGTAGGCCCTTCGAGCCGGCACTGCCATTCAATGTGATCATGGCTGATCATCCTCAATCAGTACCCCGTTCTTGCCTTTTCCTCATACCCCCTGACTCTGCTATCTTTAAGAGCCCTAACTAGCTCTCACTTGAAAGTATCCAGAGAACCAGCCTCCACTGCCCTCTGAGGCAGAGAATTCCACAGACTCACAACTCTCTGTGAGAAAAGGTGTTTCCTCGTCTCCGTTCTAAATGGCTTTCTCCTTACTCTTAAACTGTGGCCCTTGGTTCTGGACTCCCCCAACATCGGGAACATGCTTCCTGCCTCTAGTGTGTCCAAACCCTTAATAATCTAATATGTTTCAATAAGATCCCCTCGCATCCTCCTAAACTCCAGAGTATAGGGAGGTTGCACGAAAGGTCACTGGGTCATAGGGCTCGACGCACGGAGCCGCTAAATCCAACAGGAAGACATCCGTCACTTCTGGTATATGTTATTAATGCTAGAAACGCGTACCTTCCTATCTGTTAAACAACGCCAAAATGTTGCATTTTTGCGCTGAAAAAAATTGTGGGAGTCAGGGTAAGTGTGAGAGACATGTACCCAACTTTAGAATTCCAAACGTGAAGCGAAATGAAGGTATAGAGAAGCGAGAACTGAAGGGACATACAGCAGCTAAAGTGCTTGGTAAACATTGAAAATATTGGGAATTATCGTGTTTGCTCACTGCATTTCATCAAGTAAGGCATTATTTATGTTTTTTCTTGATTCCTTTGGTATTTAAAAAGTCTCAGAAGTGATAAATCTGGCTGTAAATTTTTCTTCAGATGCGTTTTCATTTTGTATGTAAAAACCAACGAGAACCATGTGCGATTTAAAAAAATGACAGCCATATTTATCACTTCTGAAACTTTTTAGATGCCAAAGGAATCAAGAAAAAACACAAATAATGCCTTACTGTTGATGAAATGCAGTGAGCAAACGGCCAATGTTCGCTAAGCACTCTGGCTGTTGTCCCTTCAGCTCTCGTTTTTATCTACCATCATTTCTCCTCACTTTTGAAATTCTGAAGTAGGCTAAATGTCTCACACGCTTATCCCAATTTCCATAATTATTTACAGCGCAAAAATTGACAATTTCAGCGGGTTTTAACGGGCCTGCTACGCTGGAATCAATGGTAAGTGCCTACCTGCAGTTCATCGCGTGTATTCCATTTGGAGTGGCCTAGCAACAGTACGGGTCATGGGTCGTGACCCGACTGCCGTGAAACCTCCCTATACAAGCCCAGCCGCTCCATTCTCTCAGCATATGACAATCCAACGCTGCACTCCCTCAATAGCAAGAATGTCCTTCCTCAAGTTAGTGGACCAAAACTGCACACAATACTCCAGGTGTGGTCTCACCAGGGCCCTATGCAACTGCAGAAGGACCTCTTTGTTCCTGTACTCAACTCCTCTTGTTATAAAGGCCAACATGCCATTCGTTTTCTTCACTGCCTGCTGCACCTGCATGCTTACTTTCATTGACGAACAAGGACCCCCAGATCCTGTTGTACTTCCCCTTTTCCCAACTTAACACCATTTAGATAGTAATCTGCCTTCCTGTTTTTGCTACCAATTTATCCACATTAAACTGCATCTGCCCACCCACCCAACCTGTTCATGTCGCCCTGCATTCTCAGCATCCTCCTTCCAGTTCACACTGCCACCTATCTTTGTGTCATCTGCAAATTTGCTAATGTTACTTTGAATCCCCTTCATCTAAATCATTGATGTAAATTGTAAATAGCTGCGGTCCCAACAGCGAGCCTTGCGGGTACCCCAACTAGTCACTGCCTGCCATTCTGAAAGGGACCCATTAATCGCTACTCTTTGTTTCCTGTCTGCCAACCAATTTTCTATCCATGTCAGCACTCTACCCCCAATACCATGTGCCCTGATTTTGCCCACAAATCTCCTTTGTGGGACCTTATCAAATGCTTCCTGAAAGTCCAGGTACACTACATCCACTGGCTCTCCCTTGTCCATTTTCCTAGTTACATCCTCAAAAAATTCCAGAGGATTAGTCAAGCATCATTTCCCCTTCGTAAAATCCATGCTGACACGGACCGATCCTATTACTGTTATCCAAATGTGCCGCTATTTCATCTTTTATAATTGATTCCAGCATCTTCCCCACCACCGATGTCAGGCTAACTAGTCTATAATTCCCTGTTTTCTCTCTCCGGCCTTTCTTAAAAAGTGGGATAACATTAGCCACCCTGCAATCCACAGGAATTGATCCTGAATCTATCGAACATTGAAAAATTATCACCAATGCGTCCACGATTTCTAGAGCCACTTCCTTAAGTATCCTGGGATGCAGACCAACAGGCCCTGGGGATTTATTAGCCTTCAGTCCCATCAGTCTACCCAACACCATTTCCTGCCTAATGTGGATTTCCTTCAGTTCCTGTCACCCCAGATCCTCTGACCACTACTATATCAGGAAAATTGTTTTCTTTACCCAAAAGTTGCTGTAAATATACATTGTGCTGTGATTTATACATGACATCTGCAGTGATTTATGATGATGATCCGTGAGCATTGTAGACCTAATCTTTAAAGGTGTGTTTTAAATTTGTTTGCTCCATTAATAGTAAGCTGTTCTTTTAAACCTCCCGCTCAGGCATTAGTGGATGGTCCATGCACTGGTGTAAGGAGACAGGCTATGCCATTTAAATGCATGCAGCTCACCGACTTCAAGATTCAAATACCACATAGGTGAGATCTTGATTTTATTTTAAAATTCAATTTTTTGTTGTTGTAACTAGCTGAACTCTGGTGTATCTTTAAGTTTTATGCAGCCCGATTTGAGTAAGTATGAATTTAACGCTAGGTTATTGGTCCATTCACCAATTGTGAATGTGAATGATGACTTGATAGTGTTATGATTGATGCTGCTGCCTTGCAGCTCTGTGGACGTTAACCTGATCTGTTGGTGTAGATTTTGCATGTTTTTCCTGTGACTTGTGGGTTTCCACTGAGTATTCTGATTTTCTTCCACACTGAAAAGTTATTCTGGAGTCGGACTTGTTCGTTCATCTAGTTTACAGCAAAGAATGAAAGGTGGTATTAATGGGGAGGGGGGGAAGGAAATTAGGAGGGTGAACGTGGCACGGTTGAGATGACTGCAAAGGTTAAAGTAACAAGTTAAAGTTGTCTTCATTACCTTGAAGTTTTTGTGGTGTTTTATACTGCAACGTGTTGGTTTGCATGTTAAAGGTTGAAAACTGAACGAAAACTATCATCTGGGACATTTAAAATAAAATTAGTTTTACAGAGGATTTGGGCAGATGATGGTTTGCTATAGGGTGAATTAATTCCACAATTAGTTTCTTGGTCACATGATTCTGGAGGTTGCACTACTATCTGATTTTAACCACATGCACCTATCTTGCTACTGCGAGAAATTGTCTATTCTTTGGGAAGTATTGTTACAATTTTCATTATCTCCACTCTATGGTGTTTATTTTGAACCATACAAATTAATTATTTTCTCCTAGTGTCCGCAACAAATTTGTGAAGGCTGCTTGGGAAAAAGAGAAGGTCAATGAGAAATGGGAAGCATCTCGCTGGGCAAAAAAAATTGACGCACGTGCAAAGGTGGGTCCTTTTTTAGAAGGCTTCTCCTTGCACTAAGGGTCTAGTTTGAAGTATGTTGAGTAGTTGATGGATCTTAACTGCAGTTTCTGTTTTATTTAAAGAGCTGCAGTTAATTTGCTAATGCCTTGTCTAGTCTTTTAAAAAAAATAATGAATACAATATACTTGCTCCTTCCCACAGAGAGCCAAAATGTCTGACTTTGACCGCCACAAGGTCATGAAGGCCAAGAAAATGGTAAGTTTGTTTTAGAATTGTTGATAATTCGAATCCCAACTGATTTCTAGCCCTTGCTAACCAAGCATTTAACATTAATTCCTGTCTTCACCTGTCCACATTTGGACTTCAACTCCTTTTTGGCCTTTTGTAGATATTCTTCTCTTGACTTAATTTACAGCATGTTTGTATTTGGACTGTTTGGGTAATGAATGGTTGTGTGGAAGGAGGCACTTTACTTGTTTTAAGATGTTATTTAATTGAGTAAAAAACATCAAAAATTCTACTTTTATTATCGAAAATGTAATTTACAAGTAAAACGTAATCTAGTTCAACTGAAGTCCAGAAACTTATGCATACTTAGTAGACCCTTTCTGATTTGCACAATAATCATAAAGGGGGGATATGTATGCAAAATAAATTGGAGTCAATACCAGATGCTGTCAGCCAGCTCCCATCTAGCTGAACAGCAACATGTGGCTCTGACAGTGTTGAGTAATGCATTTTGGGTGGATTGTTAACTTTTGTTTTCATTCTCGTAGAGAAACAGAATCATCAAGCTAGAATTGTCCAAACTGAAGAAAGCTGCCGGCAAAAAGGCATAAATGTCTACACTTTGAACGTAAGAATAAAGAACTTGTGTTTAAACCAAATTGTCCGTTTTGATTTTACATGCAATATTTAAGCTTTTCACTGTGCCTCAGTACATGTGACAATAAACTAAACTGTAATTGTATTTTGAGATCCTTGCCCACATGAGGTGGTGTTTCTATTTAGTGTTTTTAGTTATGGACAGATGCAGCAGGGAAACAGGCCCATTTGTATTTGCACCATCAGCCAGCCATTTACATTAACCTTGTGTTAATCCCATTCTTTTTATTCTCTCCACTTTTTTATTGACTCCTAAATTCTACTGCTCATCTGGGAATATTTTACAGTAGCCAATTAACCTTCCAACCCACACATCTTTGGTCTATGCGAGGAAACTGGAGCACCTGGCGAAAATCCATGCAGGCACGCACACTTGTGAACAAACAAATCAAATTCAAGTCTGAAGAAGGGTCTCCCCCCCGAAACGTCGCCTATTTCCTTCGCTCCATAGATGCTGCCTCACTCGCTGAGTTTATCAAGCATTTTTGTCTACCATCTAAATTCAAGATTGAATCCGGATCTCTGGTGCCAAGCAACTGTTCAATTAGCTATGCTTTTATTTAGCTGTAGAATGTTTGCTAAATCTATGGGAGGGTTGGAGTCCAGATATCTGCAATTGCGACCAGAACAATTATGAAATGGAATTATATCTTATTTGCATATTCAGTGTAAACATCCTTTTTAAAAGCAGATTCTGTTTGTCATGGCAACATATTTAATACTGTCCATTCATCCCTCCACAATATGTTGAATATAGAGGAATCAATATTAACACTCTATCACGTGTTTAGTTTTGTTAGGAAATGGTCAGGTCGCTTACAAGAAGCAACTACATTTGTTTGCTTTCCAGACCTAATGCCTATGGGCAATACTTGTTTCATTATTTATTGATGGATCCAAAATTAATCTACCAATATCCATAACCATCATCCAATGTGCTGCGTAATACTCCGAATAGTGGTAAATACTAGACTATACTCCGAATAGTGGTATAAACCTACCTATATTTTTATATTGATACTCGTTGATGCCGAGTGAAATTATTCTAATCTGCATCTGTTTGCAGGCTGAAATGTTTAGAGTAATGATTCCTGTAGAGCAGTCCATGGTGAATGTTGCTTGTTGATGCTGTTTGCTCTTTCTGTCACTTCATTGATTTCGTTGGTGACGGGATTGAATTTTGTTCCTTTGTAGGAAATGCCTGCTGTTTGGTGTAGATGTTAGGGTTGTACAAGTTTGGGATGTTGGGTTACGGCATAGATAGTTCGTCTTCAACACTAAATCTCGATAAGTTGTTGCGGATGAGCCTATTTTATTCATTCTAGGGATGTGGGATTTGTAGACTGAGCCAGCATTTAGTTACTCTTGCGAAGGTGATGGTGGTCTGCAGCCATGAACCGCTGCAGTGTTGAGTGAGTACACCACCAATGCTGTTAGGGATCAGAGGTCCAGGATTTTGACCCCGCGGCAGTGATGGATCGGCAATATATTTCAGTCAGGATTTTGAAAGCAACTTCCAGGTAGTGATGTCCCATGCTTTTGCTGTACTTGTCGTACAAAGGAGTTGTTGGAAGTCTTGGTGAATTACTTTAGTTTATCCTGTAGATGGTACAAACTACTACTGCGAGTCAGACACAATACACCACCAATGCTGTTAGGGATCAGAGGTCCAGGATTTTGACCCTGCGGCAGTGATGGATCGGCAATATATTTCTGTCAGGATTTTGAAAGCAACTTCCAGGTAGTGATGTCCCATGCTTTTGCTGTACTTGTCGTACAAAGGAGTTGTTGGAAGTCTTGGTGAATTACTTTAGTTTATCCTGTAGATGGTACAAACTACTACTGCGAGTCAGACACAAAGTGCTGGAGTAACAGCTTCTCCGGAGAGAAAGAATGGGTGGCGTTTTGACTCTGAACCCAGACTAATATTAATTGTTCTTTTATTGGATGGGATGTGGTACCCAGTGGAGCTTGCACCTTGGCCATCATGGCTCTGAGTCTGCGTGGTCTTCTGGTATGTTTAGTGCTGTGTTATAGCTGGCAGCAGAATATACAATAATATCCATCATCCAAGGACTTTTATTTACATTTATTTTTGTCAGTTGCAGATCCTGCATTTTGATTTCAAATACATTTATATTGATTTAGTTGTAGTGTTAGTAGATATCCCAGTTTTATTGTTTGAGTACAGATTGGTAAATGCTGAAAGCCAGTCACTCATTCAATTCTAACCAGTAACTTTGCAGCCGGTGTTTATTTTGTTTTTCCACAAAGACGTGTTTGCACATGACATAAGATTCCTTTTCCCCAATTGTTTCTAAACATGCCCATTTTAAGCAAAAGATATATTAATTGGAGTCATGTAAAGTGTATGTACTTAATTGCTACATAAGTGGAAAGGTTGTCTCTTACATTCATTGACATGAGAGATAAGTGTTGCAGTGTCCTTTACCAGGGTGGAAATATCCAATGCTAGAGGGCTAGCTGTAAAAAGATGGGAAAAGTTTAATGAAAATGAGTGGAGAAAGTCTTCAATTTTTTTTTAATTAATTGCCGTCTCACGGAAGGATCTGACTCACGAGGTACCCCGAGTGAAAGACTCGTTGTGTACGAGATCCCAAGTGTATGATCAAGAGTTCCCACGGGTATGACAAGTTTGCCTTTTACTTGTCATTTCTGCGATGTTCCAAGTTCGTCTCCCGAGTTACTCTTGAGCCAATCCTGATTGAAGGTTTGTTTTAATAAGCAACCGTGTTAAAGAAGACATCTCTATCCTGCGGCTTTGATTTAAAGATAGAATTCAGCGCGGCCGCATCTATTGATGTGACCTACAAAGGGAAAATGCGCACCGTCCAGTGCCAGAGCAGTTATACTTATGATTTGTTTGAAACACACAGGTTTGGTATATTTTAATTGAATTTACTGCTATGTCTACACACTGCAGGGAAACGGGAGTTGAGGTGGAGAGAGGTTGGGGGGGGGGGGCGTAATTAATCTGTCTGGGGTGGGTTAGGCTGGGATCATTCTCTGCGGAATGATCTTAGTGTGGGAGAAGTGTACTGACTGGGCAGACACTTTGGTAGTGATTGCCTTCCAGTCTCAAATGCCGTTGTGTCTCCCTGTCCCTGGGATAGCAAGGGGCGATCAAACAGCACAATACCCCCCTCCCCCTCCACACCAACACGAAGGGCAACGATCCCAAGGCTTTAGCGTCAGAAATAGCGGGCAGGCGACAATCACCTGCCATAACGCGAGAGAGACCATGCACTATTGTAGGTCTCCTTTGCACGTCGGTGTTTCTGTCTTTCTCCGCTCATTGTTGGCCCTGTCTCTCGCCACCCCCACCCACACCCCTCTGCTTCCCGGCCATGTGTGTGACCCCTTCCCTCCCCTCTCCAGCTCCGCGCCCATTGCACCGGGCGCGGGGGCTTTGCACTGTCTTCACGTTGGCGATGCCAGCAGGTCAATGCCAGTCGCCCCTGGGCAGATGCTCGGGGGCTCTCTCCCAGAGTGGCCCCGGGTCGGGGTGGGGTGGGAGTCGGCAGCCACGCCGGCTTTGCCACACCATGGGCTGCCGGCAACCAAGCCACCCGTCCACGTCCACACGCTCGGTGGAACAGGAGCTGAGACTGGGAACTGTACCACCCTTGCCCCCTCCCTCTGCAACTGCAAACAACCCCACTCTCCTGCTCTCCTAACCCCCGTCCCGACCCCCTGGGAAACTGAAGGGGGCGACAATCAACTGCTGCCTGCCCGCTGAGTTAAAGAGTTCCCACGGTAGACTCACGATACATTAAGGTAAACGCACGGTCCACTACGTTCTTACAAAGAGTTAAAATGTTTCAATTCTTAACCACAAGAGTAAATTTGACTCGTGGAAAACTTTAATGGAGCTTTTTCACGGGGCGACTTGACGCAAGAGTTAACCAGAGTTTAACATCGTGGGAACCTCGTGCGATAACAGTACGGCATTCAGATTCAGATTCAATTTTAATTGTCATTGTCAGTGTACAGTACAGAGACAACGTGGACCACCGTGGTGGAAATCGTGTAACTTGGTGACTCGGGAGAAAATTCAAGCAAGCTTGAATTTCTCCAAGAGTGACTTGTACACTTGTGGTTGAGCATTGCAACTTTATATGAACGTAGTGGCCAGTGCGATATCCGTAATAACTCTTGTGGTTACCGTGGGAACTCCTGCGAACGGTAAACCCGGAAGCTGGACAGAGGGGACAGAAGTTGAGTAAAAAAGGTGTTCTCAATATCCTTTAACTGGCGAAAACTTTGGAACTAGTCGTTCGGTGCGAGTTGATTAAAAAGTGTATGGAAATTTCAAACTTCAAATCAAATGTCTCTCAAACCTGCTGATTGTATCTGATTCCACTTTTCGTAGCAAGTTCCACTTTTCGACACAAAATGCTTGAATAACTCAGGCAGGAAGCATCTCTGGAGAACATGGATAGGTGACGTTTCGGTTCCAGCTGGGAAAGAGGAGGCAGGATCAAGCGTGGCAGGTGTCGGAAGGAACTGCAGATGCTGCTTTAAATCGAAGATACACAAAATGCTGGAGTAACTCAGCGAGTTACTCCAGCATTTTGATCTCTGGATGGAAGGAATGGGTTTCCCAAACTCACCCATTCCTTAAACCCATTCTTTCTCTCCAGAGATGCTGCCTGTTCCTCTGAGTTACTCCAGCATTCTGTGTCTATCTCAGGTAATAGATGGACACGGGCGAGGGGGCAGATGGTTTGAACAAAGACCCCAGATTAAAGCATAGTCTGTAAAATAGGATTGTGAAGCATGGGGAAGGAATGTTTGGGAGGGGTGAGGGGAGGGCTGAAAGAGGTGCGAGTCTAGATGGGCCACAGTGGGGTGCGGGCAAGGGAAGGGTAAGAAATGGGAGGAGAGAGAGGTTGTTAGAGGTTACCTTGTGGCTAGCATCCGTCCATCCATGAGAGATGATGGTGTGGCTTTAGAAACATAGAAAACATGTGCAGGAGTAGACCATTTGGCCCTCCGAGCCAGCAGCGCCATTCAATATGATCATGGCTGATCACCCAAAACCAGTACCCCGTCCTGCCTTCTCCCCATCTCCCCTGATTCCGTTAGCCCTGAGAGCGAAATCTAACTCTCCCTGATAGGAGTAGAATGAGGCCATTCGGCCTATCAAGTCTACGCCATTCAATCATGGCTGATCTATCTCTCCCTCATACCCCATTCTCCTGCCTTCTCCCCATAACCTGTGACACCCGCACTAATCTCTGGGTTAGGCAGCAACTCCACTATTGTGCCGCAGTTCCGTTCCAAAATTCCCTGTCTGCGTGTGTTTTAATATCCCAGCCCAGCTTTAAACCTGGGAATGGGAAGGGTGATTTTACAGAAAATAGAACAATACAGGAGGGGACCAGTAAATGGTCAATTAGGGGAGGGCACCAGTAAATGGTGAATTTGGGGAACGCACCAGTAAATGGGGAATTAGAGGAGCGCACCAGTAAATGAGGAATTAGGGGAGCGTACCAGTAAATGGGGAATTGGGGGAGTAAATGGGGAATTAGGACAGCAGCAGTGATAGTCATTGATTGTGTTATGTTATGCACGGATATTACACTGGTGTGAACTTGTATAATACGCTGTGCAGCAAAACTGGACCATGAGTTTAAGATCAAAGATTTGCGTTTAATTGATATGACTGATAGACACAAAATGGACCCTTCTTCAGACTCTCTCCAGAGATGCTGCCTGTCCTGCTGAGGTACAGCTTTTTGTGTCAATCTTCGACAGATTGGGTTTGCTGTAAATGTCTATGTTAATATGTGTGTCTTTTCCTCTTGGACATTACTTTGTTTCTGTTGGTGGCTCCACATTTTATGATAGCCTGAAGTGTGATAAAGCTTTTACCTCAGCAGTTTGATTGTCAGTGCTTGTTTACCTCATTGTTAAATAAATATATTTTTTACTATCAGCTTGATGTCTGCAATTCTTCATTAACACATCACTACAAGATGAATGTCTCTAATGTTATAATCCCCCTCATGCTGAAACACAAAATAGTTGAAGGGAGATGATATAATCACATTTTCATTAAGTTTCATTTTTGAGTGTTCAGGTCCATCAATTGTTGAGCTATTTAAACGTTTGAAAGTTTCACCTCTCGGTAGAAAATAAAGTAAGCCAATCAGCACGGTAAATGTGAGACAAAGTCTTTATTCCTATTTGACAATATAAAAAGACGACGACTTGCACATATTGAGAGAAGGTGCATCACACCAAACATTAGTCTATAAAAGGGCCTCGCAAACACGAAAATCAACAAATGAGGCACGCTAGATTATTTTAAACATATTATATTCATTAACCTCCGCAACAAGCCTAAACTCAGGCATTAAAAGGGACAATGCAATGTGCTAAATGGCAGGTTTTGCGGACGAACATCTTATAGGAAGCACTTTTCAGAGGACAACACTAGAAAGTCAGCTTATTTGCTATGCATTTCTGCTAACATGCAGTAGTGTTCCTGTGGTCGGCTACCCATCAATATAGCTGTCCTGCCACGGCACACTCTCCAATTGTGAATTGTAGTAAGCGCAGAGATGGCCTCTTTGCTCTTTCACACCCAGTGAGACTTCCTCTTAATTCTCTTTTTAATTAGTCTCCCTTCTGCCTTCACGCAAGCGTCCTCGATGCACATAGTGGGCTGCTGCATACAGCGCGTCAATGAAAAAAACCACCATCCTGTACTCGAAACTACTTAGTATAGGCATGTCTCCAAATGAGCCAATTCAACCAAGGGAGGATATTTATAGTGTGTGGAGAAAAAAAGTGACATCATTTGTGCCACGTGTAGTTCACAATGTTCATTCAAGATTTAACGGGAAAGCTCGGGAGACGGACAAGTCACTCGCACAAATAACGGAAATGCCGAGTACCGTGGGAACTCTTTATCTACACCCCGTTATATCGTGTGATATCGTGCTAGACCACGACCACTTCACCCTGGTTACATCTTGCGTCAAGTCGCCCCGTGAAAAAGCCCCATAAACATTTGATTTTTTTTCAAGAGTTGACAAGTTTCACGGGTTCCTGCCATTAGCGCCACGAGTCTCTAAGTTGCGTCCACGAGTTCCGACGTTACAGCTATGTTAATCGTACGTTATTACCACGAGTTTTAACTCTGGGTACCTCGTGTGTCAACTCGCACCGTGAGACGGGTTTAAGAGTAGTGGGTGCCTGGAAAGCATTGCCAAAGGTGGTGGTGAAGGCTGGTATTTAAGAAGCTTTTACATAGGCTTGTGGAAGTGCAGGGAATGGAGAGATATGAATCATGTACAGGCAGATGGGATCGGTTTAACTTGGCATCATGTTCAGTACAAATATTGTGGACCAAACTGTGTTCCTGTGCTGTACTTTTCCATGTTCAGGAGTGATGACTGCTATTTATAGAACCAAGTATTGGGAAAGAATATGTCACGCTTCAAAAATAAACGTTGGTTTAGTCAATGTATGAAATGAATGCAGGGCTGCAGATGAGAAGTCTTATCCAATCTTTGGTTCCCACCCATCTCAGTCAGGAAAAAGGATTGCTCATCTCATCCATCTATTTTGTATAGTGTAAGTAAGTAGCTTTCCCTGTGTAAATACAATGAACACAGCTTCTAACAGTAAAACACATGCTCCTAGTGTGCTCCATTCTCAACCCGTGAAGATTTGACTTTAACATAATTTTGACCTTTATATACCATTTTAAAGTGCCATACTTTGTTCTCTGGACCACTGTTTACTGTTCTCAAAGTAGCGTCAGCAACAACGTTATGGAAGAAAGGTTCACCACTATCGCATTCCGCTTGTCATATTTATACAAGGCTCGCGGCATTTAGATTTAACACGGATAGTAAAACTGGCTAGTATTGACTTTTTTCTCCAGACATCGTTTCGGGTTGTGTTTTTCACTCGAATGATCAAAGTCCACTGGTCATTTGCATTAAAATGATCGTATTATTGACAGACTGATGAAAATTGAACAGACTAAGACCAGCGTAGAAAACAAAAATAGGAGTCCACTGAATGCAAATTCACTCATTGGTGTTTGACTCACTGAATATTTTGCTGGGATCATGTTGGTTAGGTTTAACATATAACCAAGTGACCAGCCCATGTTGCTGTGTTCCACCTGCAATCAATTGAAACTATTAGTGAGCGATATATTCAAGTTTAATTACTGGACACAAAGGTTTGAAGACTTCAAAGAGACACAAAAATGTATTGTCACACAGCAGTTCTATGTGATGTTATCTGGTGGACAGTAGCTGCCAACATCATTATAGTGCTCACATGCTCAAAATATAGTATTTTTGGATTATTCATAATTCACAGTATTCTCTCAGCCTGACTCCTTTCATTCTGCTGTTCCTGCTCACCGCCTCTTATTGAAGGACACATGCGTAACAGCAGCTAGTATGACTTTTATGTTTTCCAAGGTATTTCGGAGGACACTTGTAAAGTGAATTTAGCACTAAGGCATGTCAAGTTTATTGTCATATGCACAAGTATTGTACGGTACAGATACAATGAAAATCTTGCTTGCACTGTACATTGGTGCAAGGAAACATGTTTAAAGAGAATTGGATATGGCTTTTCCAGCTATAGGAATGATCTAGGGATGGGAATTGGAGGAGAGCAGATTTTGTGGAGGTTGTGGGACCTGAGCAAGTTACAGAAAAAAGGAAAGTTGGAGGTCACAGATCTTTAACTCTTCTCTAAACTAAACTTATCATTGATTGCATCATTGTTTATGGAATATGAGGGTTTCTGATTGTGTGAAAGTATGTGATTGAGTTGTTGCTACTTGATTGTGTCCATTTAAAATTTGGGGTTAACATGTGATTTAGTGTTTGATGGCACTGGGACTCTACTCACTGGGGTATAGAAGGATGAGGAGGGATCTCATTGAAACATATTGAATAGTGAAAGGCCTGGATAGAATGGATATGGAGAAAATGTTTTCACTCGTGCAGGAGTGTCAAACTCATTTGAGGTCATGGGCAAAATGCGACCGTGCACGCTGGATTGCACCATGCACGCGCAAATGCAGCCCGATCCGGCACCGCAGGCAGCTGCAGCCCATTGACATCGGGGAGATCAACCCTCGGGCCGTATTGGACCCCTTCGTGGGCAGCGAGGTTGACACCCCTGCATTAGTGGGAGTTTAGGACCAGAGATCATAGCCTCAGAAATAAACGATGTTCCTTTAGGAAGGAGATGAGGAATTTCTTTAGTCAGAGGGTGATGAATCTGGAATTCATTTTTTGCAGAAGACTGGGGAGGTCAAGTCAATGGATATTTTTTAGGCAGACAGATTCTTGATTAGTACGGGTGTTAGGGGTTATGGGAGAAGGCATGAGAATGCGGTTAGGAGGAAGAGATAGATCAGCCATGATTGAATGGTGGAGTAGACTTCATGGACTGAATACTCGTATCACTTATGAACTAGTAGTTGACTCCTGGATAGAAGTGATTAACGGGTAATAGCAGTGTCATCTTAAGTGATAGGCCGAATGGCCTAATTCTACTCCTATCAAGTCCATATAAAGCAGACTATTTGATGTTTTTAAAAAAAGACCCAGGTTTCTAGAATCTATGCTAAATTCTAGAGAGTATAAACCAAGTCTATCCAGTCTTTCTTCATAAGACAGTCCTGACATCCCAGGAATCAGTCTGGTGAACCTTCTCTGCACTCCCTCTATGGCAATAATGTCCTTCCTCAGATTTGGAGACTAAAACTGTACGCAATACTCCAGGTGTGGTCTCACCAAGACCCTGTACAACTGCAGTAGAACCTCCCTGCTCCTATACTCAAATCCTTTTGCTATGAAAGCTAACATACCATTTGCTTTCTTCACTGCCTGCTGCACCTGCATGCCCACTTTCAATGACTGGTGTACCATGACACCCAGGTCTCGCTGCATCTCCCCTTTTCCTAGTCGGCCACCATTTAGTGAACCCGGGTCTCGGCTTTCTCCCTCGCCCCACCTCGATAAATCTGAAGACTTCCCCCATCCTGAAACGTCACCTACCCATGTTCTCCAAAGATGATGCCTGAGCTGCCCGCCAGAGTTACTCTAATTTTTGTAAACCAGCATCAGCAGTTCCTGTGTCCACTATTTGAAGTTAATTGGCAGGTTTCCAAAACTAGTAGGTAGAAAGCAATACACTGGCATGATGTCTGGGTAAACTTCACAGCTCTCATGTTCTTAAGTTGGCCCATCAAGTCTACTATCAAAGGCTTTCTGAAAATCTAAGTAAACACCATCCTCTGACTTTCCTTTGTCTGTACTGCTATTTACTTCCTCAAAGAATTCCAGCAGATTCATCAGGCACGATCTCCCCTTCACAAAACCATGCTGACCAGCCTATTTTATCATGGATTTCTAAGTATTCTGTAACCACACCCTTTATAATAAACTCTAAAATCTTACCAACCCCTGAAATCAGGCTAATTGGTCTATAGTTCCCACTCTTCTGCTTTGCTCCCTTCTTATGATGAGAGGGATAGACAGAGTTGACGTGGATAAGCTTTTCCCACTGAGAGTAGGGAAGATTCAAACAAGGGGACATGACTTGAGAATTAAGGGACAGAAGTTTAGGGGTAACATGAGGGGGAACTTCTTTACTCAGAGAGTGGTGGCTGTGTGGAATGAGCTTCCAGTGAATGTGGTGGAGGCAGGTGCGTTTTTATCATTTAAAAATAAATTGGATAGTTATATGGACGGGAAAGGAATGGAGGGTTATGGTCTGAACGCAGGTGTATGGGACTAGGGGAGAATACGTGTTCGGCACGGACTAGAAGGGTCGAGATGGCCTGTTTCCGTGCTGTAATTGTTATTATATTATTATACAGCAGGGTAATATTTGCAATTTTCCAATCGTCTGGGACCACTCCTGACCAGTGATTCTTGAAATGTCACTTACTAATGCTTCCACAATCTCTAAATCCACCTCTTTCAGAATCCTGGGGTGCAGTCCATACAATCCAGGTGACCTATCCGCCTTCAGACCTTTCAGTTTTCCAAGCACCTTCTTAATAATGGCCACTCCATTAACTTCCACCCCCTGACTCTTGAATTTCAGGCATGTTGGCGGTGTCCCCCACTGTGATGACTGATGCAAAAAAGTTATTCAATTCCTCTGGTTGATGTGAAGAAGCTGTTCTTGAACCTGAACATAACGATTTTCAGGCTCTTGTACTCACCATTGAGAAGAAAGCGTGTCCAGAGTGGTTTTTAATGATATTAGCTGCTTTTTTGAGGCGACGCTTCCTGTAGATCCCTTTTAATGGTGAGCAGGTCAGTACGGGATGGATTACTGAACCAGGCCATGATGCAGCCAGTTAGTGTGGTGTCCACAGTACACCTGTAGAAGTTTAATATAGCATGTATATATTTAACATGCTGAATCTCAAACCTCTGAGAAAATAGAGGCATTGATGAGCTCTTTTTGTGTTACATCAATGTGCTGGGTCATCACAGCCTGGTTCAGTAACTCGAACTTCCAGGAACAAAGGAGATTGCACAAAGTGGGGAACACTGCCTGTATAGTCATGGGTACTGACCTCCCCACCATTAAAGAGGTGTACAGGATGTGCTATCTCAAAAAGGCAGGCAGTATCTTCAAGGCAGCACACACCCTGGTAATGATCTAATTTCACTCCTGCCGTTGGAAGAAAGTATAGGAGTCTGAAAACTAAAGCCCAGGTTCAGGAACAGCTTCTTCCCAACAACCCTCAGGCTATTAAAAACACTACAAACGCTGATTAAACTATAAACTTCCTTGGTTGCACTAAGGACGTTGGGCTTTGTTTTTCTTTTTTGCGCTATAATTTTTTTAATCTTATTGAACATTTTTTGTTAAATAATTATCTATGGAATACTGTGTTTACAAACCTCATTGTGCTGCAAGTAAGAATTTCATTGTTCTGTTACGGGATATATGACAATAAAGTACTCTTGACTCAATGCTACAGGTGATATTGCCCAGTTGCTGCTTCTATGAACCACTGCAAGTTTGCTATCACCACTTTAATAAGACAGTGAGAAAACTCATCCTTCCAAATTTGGTTCAGTAATATGCCCTGATTGTGAATGCATACGATCTCTCTCCCCCTCCACCTTGACAGGATTAGAATTTATAGTAATTAAAATTAAAGTCCTAATCTCCCAAATATTTCACGAAAAACAATGTAACAGAAATGGTTGTCGAAGAAACAACTTTTTGTACTTGCCTGTTTCTGAAAACTAATTTGGATCCATGTCTGATGATTAAACTTGTAACCTCGCACTAGAAGAGCGTAGATGTAATTGGCATTGAAACATTGCGCACTGCGATCGGAGTCTGACATATTTGGCAGTGACTGTTGAACCTGCAAGATAGATCTTTTAGTTCACACTTACAGTAGATAATGATCACAATGCACTTTTAGATTTTGTCTGTCATTGTCAATTTGTATTCAGTTTGGTAGATATCTGTTGATGTTTAGTTTAGCCTGGAGATATAACATGGAAACAGGCCCTTTGGCAGACCGAGTCCACGCTGATCATCGATCGCCCAGTCACGCTAGTTCTATGCAATCCTGCCTTCTCATCCACTCCCTGCAATTTTTACACAGACCAATTTACTTATAACCCACATGTCTTTGGGATATTGGAGGAAACCCACACTGTCACAGAGAGATTGTGTAAACACATAGAATGCAGCCAAGGTCTCTGTCACTTCAAGGCTATCCTTATTTGATGCAGTGGCATGCAGCTCACCTATTAGCAGCATGGAAGTAGCTTGTTTTTTTTAAACAGGCACACATTAAGCATAACACTACATGTGACACGTACATTTTCTGTGTGAAAACTATCCAGTCAAGACATTAAAACAGGTCTCCCAGTGCGACCGAAGGAAATACGGTCATAGCCACCCTGGATTTAGTAGTGGCTGTATCAACTTGTGTGAATAAAATGTAGTTATGAATTACATCACTTACTTGGTTCCAGCTTTTCATACAGAAAGATTTGACTGTTGAAAGGAAAATATCCATGGAAAAGGATCCAGTTAAATTCAAGGCTTCCATTGTCTCAGAGAAACCAGAAAAGGCCTAGTTTAAGAGGAATAAATCCACAGGTAAAGCTCATGGTTTGGTCAATATGATCATGACAAAGTATGAAATTCCACTTAGTTATTACACACCACAAAGTCGCCGCGCATCAGTTGATTGAGTACATCCAAACGCTTTGTCCAAACGCCTTTAACGTAGGAGGATGTAAACATAAATATTGATAATATTTGCTGGCGGCACAGAGTATGATCTCCAGTTCCAATGAGGGTGACGTCAGCATTGTAGTTCTCTGGTAGTTTATCTCCAATGCAGGAACTTTCAAAGACTTCCTCCAGTTGGAGTTTCATAGTGTAGTGTGCGGGAAGACACGGGTCTTCAATCCTTGATTTATTGACAGAATTCTGGGTGGGTAAAATAAAAGCATATGCAAAGATAT